>NC_142027.1:111994677-112294677 GCF_982192425.1 Myodes glareolus
GCCCTTCACCGTTTAGATACTCACTGTTTGTTCCTTTTCTTGTGTGTCATGTGGTGTCTGTGCACGTATGCATGCTTGTTGACATGTGTGGGTGTGCACATGGGTGGAGTGACCCAAGTCGATGTTGGGAGCCTCTCTTCATTTGTCTTCCACTTTGTTCACTGAGGCAGGGTCTGTCAGTCAAACCCAGAGCTCTCTGACATGGCTTCTAACTTGCTCCATGGATCCCTCGTCTCTGCCTGTGTGGCTGGAATTACAGGTGGGCCACCATGTCCCTTGGCATCTACGTGGGTTCTAGAAATTCCATAACTGGTCCTCTTACAGGCAGTGACCACTGAGCCATCTCCCTAAACATTTACTTGTAGGCTGGAGGGAAACCTCCAGTCACAGGCCACCTTGATTGTCTGTGTGTGTGCCTTGGCACCAGTATGAAGGTCAGAGGACAACCTCATGATTGGTCCTTTCTTCCATTTGTTTTGAGGCAGCGTCTCTGTTATTTCACTACTGGGTCCTCCAGGCTAGCTGTCCCATAGTTTTCAAAGATTCTCTTAGTCTCTCTGTCCATCTCTCCACCGACATACGGGGATTACAGGCAGACATGCTACTGCGTGTGGTTCTTTCATGTCTCTTCAGGCTTGTGTGGCAGGAACTTTTACACACCAAGCCTTCTCCTCGTTCTGAGACACGGTCTCTCGCTGGCCTGGGACTTATCAGTTCAGCTAGGCTGTCTGTCCAGTGAGCCCCAGGGATCCTTCTGTCTCTGCCTTCTCAACATTGAGGCACCACCACTCCTAGCTTCTTTTCACGTGGGTGCTGGAGACGAAACGGAGATCCATCTTGCCGTCTCCCTCGCTGTCTGACTCCGGATGCCAGGGTTTGACCTGGCTTTGACCTCTGTACAGCGTGAACTTTCGCACCTGGAATCTTTCTTCATCATTTCGACATCCAGCCCTGGTGTTGCGGGAGGCGGAGGCTGGGCTGCCTATCTGATGTGTTTTCCAGTAGATGGGGCTCTGGGGAATAGATGAGGAGGCGTACTGAAATCACAATCTCGAAGGTTTGTTTCTCTAAAAGACCTAGCCTGCCTGCACACGAAAGGATGTTGCCATGCTTGGTAGGGCAAACCTGTGATCCCAGTCCTTGGGATACTGAGGCAGGGGGATTATAAATTCAAGGCTATGCCTGGGCTACGTAGTGAGACCCTGTCTCAGAAGTCGGTAGGCCGTGGGGTTGATTAGATGGCTCAGAGGGTAATGGTGTGTGCCAGGAAGCTTGGCGAACTGAGTTTGACCCACGTGGTGGAAGGAGACCTTGACTCCTGAGAGTTGTCCCGTGACCTCCACATACTTGATCTGGCAGCCCTCTCCCCCAATAGACTGATAAATGTAAAAGCAAAATTAAAAAATCACTATAGCCTGAAGCAGGCATTGCCATAAGGTGGAGGCCAGCCTGGGCTCCATAGGGAGATATTGTCTCAAAAACAACCGTGTTATGGGTGAAGTACTGTGGTGGAGCACATGCCTGGAATCCCCCAGTGAGGGGCTGGGGTCTGACTCTCAGTGATAGAGCCCTTGCCTAAAATCCCCCCCGCCCCAGGGACTCAGGGTGCGGCTCACTGGTGCACACTGGCCTCTTAAGAACAGGTCCTTGTTTCTTTCACTAGTATCAAAGGAAGAAAGGGGGGAAAAGATATTCCAGAATTTGCATTTGCAAGTGGTGTAAGAGCTATGCTCGTGGGATGGGGCTCGCATCAGAGTCCTGGTGTGACCCTGGGTCGGGATGCTGAGGTCTTGGGACAAAGTCTGTCCCTGCTGGACCTTCATGGAAGCAGTGGAATAAAGGGTCCATCTGTCCTTAAACAGAGGACATTGTGAGAACATACTTTGAGAGATGGGTTTCTTTCTTAAAAAATTATTTTTATTTATTTTTTTACTTTATTTCAGAGAGAGGGAGAGAGAGAGAGAGAGAGAGAGAGAGAGAGAGAGAGAGAGAGAGAGAGAGAGGAGTCCTTTCTCTCCTGCTATGTGAGTGTCAGCAGGAGTTGAACTCGGGTCATTAGGCTTAGTGGCACCAGCCATTTACTCCTGAGCCATCTCTCTGGCCCCAGAGGTGGTTCTCTCCTCCTCTCCTTCTTTTCCCCCCTCCTCCTTCCCCTCCTCCTCCCTCATTTTTGGAGATAGGGAATGCCACACTGCAGAATCCCCTGTGTCGAGGATGACCTTGAACTCCCTCCGCCTCCTGAGTGCTGGCATTCACTGCAAGCTTGTAGCAGCAGCACACTTGGATAAGAGGTGTTTTTCTAAATCGGTTGAAATTTTCTTTTTGCATCTTATTTACCAACTTGGCTCACTGAGGAGAGGAAATGTGAGCTATTGTGACCTTGGCCATGTTTTTCCTGAGCTAGGCTATATATAAATGCCAGGCTCTCCTTGGGGGCAGAGACCGTCTTTTGTGCTTACTTTAATTTTTTACATTTTAATGTATTTTAGTTTAGTGTGTGTGTGTGTGTGTGTGTGTGTGTGTGTGTATTTATGCTCCTAGGTGTGCCATGCATGCACATAGAAGCCAGAGGACAATTTGGGAGAGTCAATTCTCTGCTCCTTTGTGGGTCTCTGAGATCAAATATGAGTTGTTAGGCTTGGTGACATGTACCTTCACCCACTGAGCCATCTCACGAGCCCTGGTGGGGTGATCCTGTCTGTCCAACCCGGGCTACTACCCCCGAAACATCGGGTTCCTTGTACTGCGGGAATACCGACATCTCCAATAATTCTCTCAGTGCGGCATGTGTAAACTCGGTACCTCAGGAGCCAGAAATCCTGGACTTGGGGAGACAGTGGGTGGGTCTCTCTAGTCTCAGATGTAGGCTAAGGGTTGCTTTTGGGAGGTGCTAGAGCTGAGAGGACCCAGGAAGTGTTTGGACTCATGTCTTAGCTGTGATCCTCAGTTGTGGTTATGTGATTGTCTTTATCTTGTAGGACTGAAATGTTAAAGTCAGGTGTGGTGGTGCACACCTCCGGACCCCTCTTGGGAAGCTGAGGCAGGTGGAATGAGAGTTCAGAGTCTAGGACACTTACTGAGACCTTATCTCATCCCTGACTATACCATACCAGACATGCCTGAAGCTAAGCAGGGTCAGACCTGGTTAGTACTTGGATGGGAGACCCTATCTTTTTGTTCTGTTTTGTTTTTGTTTTCTTCGAGACAGGGTTTCTCTCTGTTGCTTTCGAGCCTGCCCTGGAACTAGCTCTTGTAGACCAGGCTGGCCTCAAACTCAGATCTGCCTGCGCCTCTGCCTCTTGAGTGCTGGGATTAAAGGTGTGTGCCAACCACTGCTCGGTGGGAGACCCTATCTTAGGGGATATCTTTGTGTACCCGTACCTGCAGGTGTCCAAGGAGTCCAGAAGAGGGGGGTTGTGAGTCACCCAACAGGACTGCTGGGAACTGAATTTGGGTACACTGCAAGAACAAGTGTCTTAGCTGCTGGGTCACCTCTCCAGCCCCCCTCTGGAACATGAAGGGCTGGCTTATTTGGGTTTTCTGTCCTGCCCAGTTCCCCCAGCTGTTTAGTCCCAGAGAAAAATCAACCACACAGAGGACTCTATAAGTTATAATGCTGATTGGCCCATTAGGTCAGGCTACTTACATCTAACTCTTACATCTTGATTAACCATTTATCTGATCTATTTTTAGCCATGTGGCTCAGTACCTTTTTCAATGGGGCAGCTCACATCCTGCTGCTTTGGTGGCCTGGGCAGGAATGGGAAGAATCAACTTCCTCCTCCCCAGAATTCTCCTGCTCTCCTTGCATCATTTCCACTTCCTGTCTAGTTTTCCCGCCTACACCTCCTGCCTGGCCAATCAGCGTTTATTTAAAACATGATTGACAGAATACAGACAATTCTCCCGCACCACCCCCTCATCTCCTTTTTTAGAAACAGAGGCTGTTACTAGGTCCTGCAACTCACCAATTAGTCTAGACTGACTGGCCAGTGTGCCCCAGAGATCTCCCTGTCTCTGCCTCCCCAGTGCTGAGACAGGATACCACCAGCCCCTTACAGAGGTGTTGTGGGATGAACTCCAGTCTGTATGCTTGTGTGGCAAACACTTTACCAATTAGCCCGTCACCCCATCCCCTCAAAAGTGATAAGCCAGACGAGGACTGGCAAGATGGCCCAGTGGGTAAAAGCACCTGACAGCCCGAGCTTGACCCCTAGCATCCACCGCCTAGTGGAAGGAGAACATGAGCGAACCGAAAGTCGCCCTCTGACCTCCACATGTGCACCTAGGTGTGTTTGTGTGCACACACAAATAAATGCAATCATTTTTTCCCCCAAAATGAACCAAAGAGACTGGGTGTGTTGGCAACTGAAGAAAAAGGTGAAATTGAGCAGAGCGTCCGCATTCACCTCTCAATTTCCCAGCTGCCTTCTGCTCCTGCCGCCATCATGGACTGTGTGCCTCCAAACTGTGTGTCCAAATGAACTCTTCCTTTACTGGCTTCTTGTATGGTATTTTAATTAATGAATTTTTGAAGCAGGCTCTCACTGTGTAGTCCTGGCTGCCTTGGAACTCCCACTGTAAACAAATCAGATCCAGCCTGGTGGTGGTGCCACAGGCCTTTAATCCCAGCACATGGGAGGCAGAGGCAGGTGAAGCTCTGTGAGTTCGAGACCAGCCTGGTCTACAAGAGCTAGTTCCAGGATAGGCTCCAAAGCTACAGAGAAATCTTGTCTTGAAAAACCAAATAAATAAATAAATAAATAAATAAATAAATAAATAAATAAATAAATAGGTATCACTTTAATTTATGTGGATTTTGCCTGCGTGTATGTATGTGCACCACATGTGTGCCTGGCACCTTCAGAGGTCTAATGTAGGTATCAGACTCCTTGGAACTGGAGTTACTGATAACTGTGAGCCACCACGTGGGGCCTGGGAGCCAAACCCAGGTTCTCTACAAGAGTAACAAGTGCTCCTGACCACTTTGTCATCCAGCCATCCATCCTGGTCACGTGGCTTATTTTCCCCTTTAGGCTCCTGTGAATGGGCTGCAGCGGATAGAGGTGTGTGGGTGTCTTTGGGACTCGTCTGCTGACTCCATTATCAGGAAGGGTCTTCTGCATGGATGCCCGTCAGCCTCTTATCTGGTGTTTGGAGCCTGAGCGTGTTGCTGGATGTCTAATGAGAAGGATCTGTGGCTTGTGCACACTGTAGAAACTGAAGACCTGGCCCCCTGCTCAGGGCAGTTCAAGGGCAGCTCACAACACAGGCTTCAAGCTCTCTGGCTACAAACCGGAAGTGGACTGTTTGTCCACTGTGAAATGAACCAGGAGACATGTGTGGTGCTGGGACTCAGACTTAGGACCTTATGAATACTAGGCAAGTATTCTACCACCAAGCCTCTAGCAACCTTTTTAATTTTTTAAATTTAATTATTTGAGACAGAGCCTCCTTTTGTAGCCCAGACTGATCTAGAACTTGGCTATATAGCTGAGGATAACCTTGAAACCCCACCCCTACCCCACCCTGTAGCTTCCCCAAACAGGGTTTTTATGTTACAGCCCTGGCTGTCCTGGAACTTGATTTGTAGAGCAGGGTTGTCTTGAATTTGCCAAGATCCGCCTGCCTCTACCACCCAGCGCTGGGACTAAAGGTGTGCACTACCTCTGCCCAGACAACCTTGAACTTCTTCCCAACCTTGAATTTTTTTATGTCCATTGGCGTGAGGTTGTCAAATCCCGAGGAACTGGGAGAGACACCCCCCCCCCCCGTGTGGGGAGACTCTCACTCAAGTCTCGGGATAACACGACCCCCCAGGAACTTATGAGAGACCGCCCTTGCTGCAATCACACAAGGTTTATTGACAGGACAGGAACCAGTGCACTGGGACTTAAACCCATTGTCCATGCAGAGGTAGAGAGTTCAACCCCGAGTAGCTAGCTGGGAGAAGGGGTATTTAAGGGAAGAAACCATAACCCAATAATCCAAAGTGGGTAGGGAGGGCGTCATTGGAAAATTCCGAAAATACCAGTGATCATTGAAAATTTCCAAAAATACCAGTGATAATCACAAGGGGGTAACTCCCTGTTTCTCAAGATTATAATCTAACTTTATCTTCAGCTAGTTCCTGAAACAGAGTCACTGAACCGGATAATCTAGATTTTTGATTCTTCTCTCCTTACTTAGATTTTTGGCTCTATTTCTTCTGCTAGAGGGGTCTGGATTTATCCGGGTCTTTTACCACGTGGGTCCTGGGAACTGAATCCAGGCCTCTGGAAGAGCAGCCAGTGCTTTTAGCCAGTCTCACAACCTTGAACTTCTTGATCCTCCTGCCTCTGCCTTGAGAGATAGAATTTTAGGCCTGTGTTACCACATCTGGTTTATGGGGTGCTGAGGAAGGAGCCTGGGGTGTGCACATAGGCAAACACTTTACTCACCATACCCTGAATGGCCTCCTCTCCAGCCCCCAGCACCCAGACATTGCTGATTGTAAGATCCCCTCAGGCAATAAGGCCTGGAGCTGACAGGAGAGGGAGGCCAGGCTGTGGACTGCAACCTTCACCCAGCTAAGGGTGGAGCACAGACTGGGTTCTGGAATGCAGGGCCCTGGGCAATTCCATCCCCCCTCTGGGCAGCCCACAGGACAGGAAATGGAGCCTGTGGGTTGCTGGGAGAAAACAGCATTCTTCTCCCCTAGCCAGGATGGTAGACACTGCCTTTTGTTTGTTCTCTCGGGCTTCTTTTTGGAGAAACACTAGCATATGGTGGCGGCTGGTGCGGAGGCAGTGTTTGGGTGGTGTGTGTGCTTGACTTTGCCTTTTGCGTGCTCGCCTGGGAGTTTTCTTCCCCGCGTTGGCTCCCGACTCTGCTCAGCTGGTACACAGGACAGTGACACTGAGTCAGAGAACTTTTCCCAGGGTCCGGAAACATCTAGATCTCCCCAGTGGCTCTTGTGGGGTTTCCATTGGGGAAGAGATAAGAATTGAGTCACGGACCCAGACCTTTAATTTGCAGAGTTCTGAGCTGCTGGGGCCCCCGTGTGTCTCCTGGGGCCTGACCATGTAGAGTGGTTCTGCAGAGGAGGGATGGGCACAGTGCAGGAACCTTAAGAACGGTCCTGAGGCTGCAACAAGAAAACAAGCCAAACCCTTGAGACCACAAACATCTCAGATTTGGGAATTCCTTGGATTTTGGGAGATTTGTGTCTAATCGTAAAACACCTTGGGGATGGGGCTCATGCCTGAATAAGAAATTGGTTCTTGTTGCACCTTGACCTTGTGCACATAACCTGAAGGTAATTGGATTCTATTTTAAATTTTATTTTTATTATTTTTAATTATGAATGTATATATGGATGGGTCTGTGCACATGTGTGCAGGTACCTTGGCAAACCAGAGGCTTAGAATTAAAGGTGGTTGTGAGTCACCCAGAGTGGGACCTGGGATCTGAACTTGGGTCCTTTGGAAGAACAGTGCCTGCTCTTAATCACTGAGCCATCTCTCCAGCCCTGTGACTTAAAAATAGTTTTTTTTCCCCCCTTTATTACATTTTTCTCATTTCAGGGTGGGGAGGGGGCAGGCATGTGCCATGGACAGCTTGCGGGAGGTGATTCTCGAGTGTGCCATGGACAGCTTGGGTGATTCTTGCCTTGCATTATATGAGTCCTAAGGACTGAACTCAGGTTGGCAGAAATGGTGGCAGTTGCTTTTACCTGTTGAGCCATCTCCCTGGTCTATAATTTGATTTTAACGTGTTTTATATATTTTTTTTGTTTGTTTATTCTTACTTTGGGGGTTTCTCAGATAAGCTCTTATGTAGCCTATACTGACCTTGAACATGCTAAATAATATCTATGACTGGTTTTGAAGTGTGTCTGTGTGTGTGTGTCTGTGTGTGTGTGTGTGTGTGTGTGTGTGAGTCCAGAGGTTGATATCGTGATGTCTTTCCCGGTTGTGATTCCCCCTTACAGTTTTGAGACAGGATCTCTCACTGAACCTGGAGCTTGCTTTTCTTTGCTAGTTTGGCTGGCTAGCACCCTCCTGGGACTTGCCAGTCTGTGCCTACCAGAACTGGGGTTCTAGTATGCTGTCAAACATACCTGACTTTTCTATGGATGCTGGAGATCAAAACTCAGACCTTATGCTTGCATAGCCTGCAATTTATCCAGGTAGCGTGGCTATCTTGAAGGTAATTTTTATGATTCTTTTCCCATGCCTCCGTAATGTTACAAGAGGTCAGGGGTGGAATTCTCCTCTTGGGGCAGCCTATCACCTCTCAGAGTTTTGGATGTTAGATTACGCGTTTTCAGATGTGGGAGCCTGGATCTGTAAACCTAGCACCCCCACACAGCAGAATCTGTATCATCACCCTTGTGGAGGCCAGAAGTTCAAACCCATGCGTTGGCAGAGCTGGCTCCCTCCGGTGGGTCCAGGATGCTCCCTCCCTCCCTTTCCAGCCTTTGGTGGTGGTGGTGCTGCTGGCATGCCTTGGCTGGGTCTGAGGTTTCAGTCCATGGTCAGCTGCTCCTTTGATTTGGATCTGAGGTGAGGCTGAGCTTTGTGGTCCTGGGAGCATGAGGTGGGGAGGGATGGTGGTGACGGAGGAGGAGGTGGCTGCTCGCCTTATGGCATCTAGGAAGCAGGGAAGGGGGTGGGAGTCGCAGGGGGGAGAGAGAGAGAGGAAAAGAAAGGAAACAAGATACACCCATCAAGTCCAGTCCCCAGTGACCCATTTCCTCCGACTAAGCCCAGCCTGTCAGCACTGAGTCATCCGTGTATTGCCCTCATGACCCAATCACTTTTCAGTATTATCACCAACTAGGGACCAGGCCTCCAATAGACAAGGTTAAGGGGAGATACAGCACCTTTAAGTTCTAAAACCGTGTCACTCTGTTCAAAGCTACCTTCCTCCTCTCCCCCCACCCCCGAGAAAGGGTCTCATGGTGTACCCTTCTGTGTCCTGGAACTGTCTGTGTAGACCAGGTTGGCCTCAGACTCAGAGATGTGTCTGCTTCTGCCTCCTGAGTGCTGGGATTCAAGGCATTGAGTGTCACGATGCCTGGTGTGCAAAGGCATCAGTGACCATGAGACGTGTACCTGGGTGTAGCTGATCCAGCATTTAGAAGAGAGCCAGATGCTCTGAGATCCGCCGCCCTCCCCTCTCCTCCCCGCTTCTGCTGGCTAGTCCTTACGCTATGCTGGCCAGTGCCCACAGCTGGGTGAGCCCTGGGGCCATCTGCCAAGACTGTACTTCTTTGGCATTAACTGTCTCGACTTTGGGTCCCTTGGGTCTCCTCTGTTCTGTGGCTCCGTCACTGATTTCTGCAATGCTTGTCTTCCTTCTGTTCTCTTCCAGTTGGGATGTACTTTATATTTTCATTTTACTCTGTGTGTGTGTGTGTGTGTGTGTGTTTATTTTATTTTATTTTTTTAAGACAGGGTTTCTCAGTAGATATGGAGTCAGTCCTGGACCTCGCTCTGTAGACCATGCTAGCCTTGAGCTCAAAGAGATCCTCCTGCCTCTGCCTCCCAAGTTCTGGGATTAAAGGCGTGCGCCACCATCACCAGGCTTTATATTTACTTTTTTTTTAAATTTTTATTTTTTGAGACAGGGTTTCTCTGTAGCTTTGGAGCCTGTCCTGGAACTAGCTCTTGTAGACCAGGCTGGTCTCGAACTAACAAAGATCCACCTGCCTCTGCCTCCCAAGTTCTGGGATTAAAGGCATGCTCCACCGCCGCCCGGCTATATTTACATTTTAATTGAAGTTTTTTCTTACATCATTTTAATTATTTACACCATGTTTATTTATTTGTGTGTGTGTGTGTGTACACATGGGCACTTTTGGGCATTGCACTAGTGCAGGCATACACGCACATGCAGAAGCTGTTAGAATTATGCTGGCCTGCCCTGCCCTGTCACCTGGCTGAATGAATCCAGGCTGTACCCTAGCCAGCCCAGGGGCCTATACAGGTGCAAAGGTCCCTTTAAGAGAAGCTCCACGCACTCCCAATCACTTTAACCACCGAGGCAAACTCATCTAGGGGTGTGTGTGGTCCTTTTCTCTCCTCTCTTTCTCTCTCTCTGTCTCTCTCTTCCTCCCTACCCTCTAAATACACTCTATACCCAAGCTCTCTTTGCATGGCATACTTTGTTTCCTGCCCGCATTCCTCACGCGTGGGACCCACCAAGGTCTCTCCCGGGCTGTATCTTACAGAAGCCCAACAGGGCATCAAGTGTCTTCCTTTCCTCTCCTTGAGGGTCTCTCACTGAACCAGAAGCTGGCCATTTTGGCTAGGCATGCTAAACAGCTAGCGCTTGGGCTCCCTCTGTCTTGACCCCCCCTCCCCCACTTTCTCCTAGATAGGGTTTCTCCGTGTAGTCCTGGCTGTCCTGGAACTAGATCTATAGACCAGGCTGGTCTCAAACGCACGGAGACTGTCTTGATCTTCCAATGCTGGCGCCCCTGGCATGCGCAGGCATGCAGCCATGCTCAGCTTTTTAACGTCGGTGCTGGGGGAGCTGAACTGTGCAGTAGTTATTACTACGGTAGTTAGGTGTTATTACTCACAGAGCCATCTATCTCCCCAGCCCGGAAAGTTGCTGTGTGGCCAAGGGTGACCACGGATGTCTCATCCTGCTGCCTTCACCTCTCAGGTGCTGGGATTACAAGCGTGGTCTACCATGTAAGCTTGGGATCGAACCCAGAGCTTCATGCCTGTTAGGAAACTCTCTACCTATTGAGCCCTATTTCTACCTTTTTTAAATTTTGATACCGACAGAAGGATGACCTTTAACTCCTGGTAATCTTCCTGTCTTCCCTCCTGAGTGCTGTGGTTGCAGGCGCAGGTTTGTACTGCCACAAACTGCTTCCAAGGTGCAACTTTTATTAATTTTAATTTTTTTTGTTTTGTTTTGCTTTGTTTTGGAGACAGAGTTTCTCTATGTAGCTTTGGAGCCTGTTCTGGAGCTCACTCACTCTGTAGACCAGGCTGGCCTCGAACTCACAGAGATCCTCCTGCCTCTGCCTCCCATCCTGCCTCTACCTCCCAAGTGCTAGGATTAAAGCCATGCGCCACCACCACCCAGCTTTATTTTTAAATTTTAATTAAAAGTTATTTACATAATTTCCCCCCTTTCCTTCCACCAACCCCTCTCGCTTCATTGCCCCCTTCATGCCCTCTCAGATTCATGGCTACTTTTTCTTTGATTGTTATTGTTAATATAAACATTAAATACAGGTGCAAAACCTGCTAAATCCATTTAACGTTGTTTGTATGTGTATGATTTCAGGGCTGACCACTTAGTATTGGATGACCAACGTGGGGGCTCATCCTCGGAAAGACTACTTCTCCCTCTCTCAACAGTCTTTAATTCCCTCTACTTCTTTGTCTAGGGTGGGGGTTGGTCAGACTTTCTCCTTCTTCTTCTTTCTTTCTTTCTTTTTTCTTTTTTTTCTTTTTTTTGAGACTTTCCTCTTTCAAGATAGCATGTTGGACAGGCAGTGGTAGCACATGCCTTTGACTCCAACACTTGGAAGACAGAGGCAGGCAGATCTCTGTGAGTTCAAGGCCAGCCTGGTCTACAGAGCAAGTTCCAGGACAGGCTCCAAAGCTACACGGAAGCCCTGTCTGGAAAAAACAAAACAAAAAACCAACCAAACAAAAATGTCTATTGGTGTGGTCATTGTTTGGGTCTTGTTTAGGCAACAGATTATGCTGGTATGATGGGTGTGACTTCCCTGTCAATTCTAGGAGACATGATCTCCCAGAAAACCTCATGGTCCTCTGGCTCTTACCGTCTCTGTCCCCTCTTTCACTTCGTTTCCCGAGCACAAGAACTATGCTGCAGCCATTTCTGTTGGGGCTGGGCATCCCAGAACCAGTTCTCTCTGCATTTTCATCCAGTTGTGGTTTTCTGTAGTGGTCTCCTGGTGGTGGTGACACATGCCTTTAATCCTGGAGGCAGAGGCAGATGGATCGCTATGAGTTCGAGGCCAGCCTGGTCTACAGAGTGAGTTCCAGGGCAGGCAGTGATACACAGAGAAACCTGTTTCGGGGAAAAAAAAAAAAAGGCAAAATAAAAGTGAAGACGGGGTTGTGAGAGCAAGGCTGAGCTGTGGGCTTCCTGGGCCATCAAGCGTGTGTCTGAGGGAGGAGTGAACGAAGAGGCAGTGGGTGGAGGAGCCACAGTGCCTGCCTGGACGATGAGAGTGTTGGATTTTTTTCTTTAAACTGTTTTGTATTATGTGTGCACATGTGTGCACTCACTCATGCTTGCAGTGTCTCGGCATGTGTGTGGAGGCCGCAGACAACATGATGGCAGCACTTGCTACCACTTTGAGTCTTGGAGAGTCAGCTCGGGTTTTCATGCTTGGCGGCAAGCGCGTGTACCAACAGTGGCACCATCTTTCCTGTCCTACAGCCTCACTGTGTAACCGGGGTAACCTGGAACTCACCATCCTCCTGCCTCAACCTCCTAAGGGCTAGGATTACAGGCATAAGCCACTAAACCAGGCTTTCCCATCTCTTCTGCAGTCCTGTTCTAATTGCCTTGCCCTGGGGCCTCTCTTCTACTGACTGGTCCTCTCCCCTCCCCTGGGACTTCCCTGTTTTCCATCCCTTAACACTAAGTAAAAAATCAATTTTTCTTACTTACCTGCCTTATTTATTGATTACTTAGTGTTGTGTGTGTACCTGCACGCATGCACATGCTGTGACGTATGCATGTGGAGGTCAGAGGGCAGCTCAGAGGAACCGGCTGTCTCCTTCCATCATGCAAATCCAGGGGATGAAGCCTGGCGGGTTGGCGGCAGGTGCCTTTACCCACACCGAGCCATCTCGCCAGCCCTGTTTTCCCCTTTCATTTGGCCCTGACTTTACTAATGAATACACTTAGACTTATCTGCTCCTAGTATACCTGGGGCTTTTCTTGGCTCCTATATCTCGCAGGCAACTTCCCAAGTTCCTCCGCTGGACTCTTGGAGACAGAGGGTCCAAGAAGTCCAGCTCGGGCCGGGATGCAAGATAGCCCACAGCCCAGCTCCCTTCCATCTCCTTAATCCTCTGGCTCGGAGTCCCTGGTTCTAAGTAGATTAGGACCTTGGCCAGAAGAAACCCGGGCAGCCTGGAGCAGACTGGAGGTCAAGAGTGTGCCAACTACTGCTGCTTGCCTGGCGCTGATCTGATTTAGGTCTGGGCAGCCAGGCTGCTGGAGACACAGAGTTTTTCTGGGAATGGCCCAAGGGCTCAAAGGAGTAGCTGGCAGCTGAGGCTGTGGGGCTGGCTGTACAGGAGGAAGCTTCAGGCTCCCAGGCAGGCAGACCTCTTGGCTAGGGACAGTTATACAGTAGACTCCATCCCCTCAGCAGGGTGATCCAGGGCCACAGAATGGCCAAGACAGAGCCACCAGCAGCCCCTTTTTCAGTGCATTCCTATCCATGGCCAGTTTCCCATGTCCTTCAGTGACCAGTCTGCTGATGTATATGTTATGTCTCAGTTCCTTCTTTCCTTCCTTCCTTCCTTCCTTCCTTCCTTCCTTCCTTCCTTCCTTCCTTCCGTCCGTCCTTCCTTCCGTCCTTCCTTCCGTCCTTTCTTCCTTCCTTCTAAAATTATTCCCAAGGCAGGGTTTCTCTTTGTAACAGTTCTGGCTGTCCTGGAACTCGCTTTGTAGACCAGGCTGGAATCGAACTCACAGAGATCCACCTGCCTCTGCTTCCCAAGTGCTGGGATTAAAGGTGTGCACTCTTACACCTGACAGGTTTTTTTTTTATTGTCTTTGTTACTTGTTTTGAGATGGTCTCATGTAGCCAGACTAACCTCAGACTCATCGTGGAGTCAGTGACGTCTTTGAATTCCTCATCATCCTGCCTCTGTTTTCTGGACGCTTGGAATTATAGCTGTACACCACCTAGTTTGGCTTATTTATTGATTCATTAACTTATTTTTGTGGTTCTGGGGATGAAATTCAGGGCCTTGAACTTTCTAGGCAGATGCTTTAATGTAGTATGCCACCCAGCCCCTCGCTGGGGGATTCTAGGCAGGGGCTCTACCACTGAGCCACATCCCAGCCCCTCACTGGGGGATTCTAGGCAGGGGCTCTACCACTGAGCCACACCCAGCCCCTCACTGGGGGATTCTAGGCAGGTGCTCTACCACTGAGCCACACCCAACCCCTCACTGGGGAATTCTAGGCAGGTGGTTTACTGCTGAGCTGTATACACAGCCCTCTTATAATAGCTTTTTGTTGCTGTTGTTGGAAACAGAATTCCACTCAGTTTCTCAGGATGACTTGATCTCGTTCTGTAGCCCAGGCTATCCTTGAACTTGAGATGCTCCTGCTTCGGCCATCTGAGTAGTTGAGATAACAGGGTGGGCCAGTAGGCCCTGCTAAAACATTTGTCTTATTTTTTCCCCTGCACTTTTGCTTATCTGTATGTGTACATGTATGTGTGTGTGTGCCCACCAACCACCGCATGCCTGTGGAGGTCAGAGGATAACTTGCAAGAGTCAGTTCCCTCCTTCTACTGTGTGGCCCCCAGGGTGTCTACTCAGGTCTTTAGCAAGTACCTTTCCTCTCTGAGCCATTTCATTTCACTGGCCTTAAAACCAGGTTGGTTTTTTTTTTTTTTTCCTGTAGCCTGAGCCAGTCCTGGGTCCAGAGCTGCGTTCTGTTCTCTGTTCTGTTTTAATGATCTGTGTTTCAGTTGCATTGTCTTGCATGATACCTGCTGCTTTGAGGTTCCCACCACACTGCAGCCAGGTTGCTAGTGAGTGTCTGGGATTCTGTGCCTGGTCTGTCGAATACATCGGACAGTGAATTGGGCCCTGCGGGTCAGCCATGGTGGGCCGACACAGTTTTGGCCCTTGTAGAGTTTATAAACTCTATAGTTTATATAGAGTTTAGAGTCAGTGGTCGTGGCAGTAGACATCCTAGGCTTGGTCCCCTTTTACGCTGTGGGTCTGGAGAGCCCTGCCGCCCAGCTTTCCCTACCCCACCCAGTGAGAGTCTAGAATCTCTGTTGACAGGTGGTAGACAGGTGGCAAACAGGGTGTGGAATCTACAGAGCTATCCATGGTGACACACCCAGCCAGGGTTCTTAGAGGGCTCTGGGGAATAAGCCCAGAGAGTGTCCTGCCCTCCCCACCGCTCCTGCCCCTTGCCTTCTTTTGCTTGGGTTAGTAAGAGGCTCCTGAGCTCAGAGGCAGCATGTGGGACGACCCCCCCCACACACACACCCATCCTTAGGGACGGCTCTGGAAGAACAGAGATCAAGCCAGCCACCAGCAATCAGCAGCAACTTTGTCTTGGCATTTAGGGTTGAGCTGGCAAAGAGGCAAAGAAGGAGCTATGTGGAGCCCCAGTAAGTTGGGACAAAGTCCTTTCCTGGGGAATCCCTGGTTGAGGAAGTGACCTGTGCTCTGTCTGCTGCGGCTGTCCACACCTGCTCCAAGCCCACGTCCCACATCCAGGAAATAGACTCAGACTTCAAGGCAGTGGCCTTGATCTGGGCACGGGTGACCAAGCCCAGAGGTGTGTGCAGAACTGTAGAAGGCAATGCCAGCCTCGCCATGGATGAGCCTGTCAGGTGCCTTTCCAACAGGGTTGGTTAAGGGATGTGGACACCGGCCAGTCATCCTAGTCTGTGCATGACAGGTGGGCGAAAGCAAGAGCAAGAGTCCGAACAGCCCAAGCTGCAAAGTAAGGAAGGCCTGTTCATCACGCGGGGGCAGGAGGGTACCATGGAGGGTGTGCGAGCAGCAGAGGGCTGTGGCTAGAGTTTCTACATGGAAAACACTGGCAATTAGGACCCATCGGGCAGACTAGGGTGCTCATTGGCTCGCTTTGGTTACGGATTGAATACCCGGGGGACTGTTCCTTGGAGCACAACCCTCAACTGTGTTGCGGTTGTGTGTCTTTTCATGGAAAGACATGACCAAACATCTGCCCCCGGAGGGCACTGGCAACAGACAGAGAGAGGGTAGAATTCCATCCCAGGCTAGCTAAGGGAGGGAGGGAGGGAGTGCTTACTTACAGAAGTGTAGATGTCCTCGTCAGTGTTGTGCGGAGACACATCCTATAGGATGACTTATAGGGGAAACGCATTCCGTTGAGGGCTCGCTTACAGTTTTAGAGGTTAGTTCATGGCCCTCGTGGCAGGAAGCAGACAGGCATGGCCCTGAACCAGTAGCTGAGAGCTTTATATCCTGATCCCCAGGCAGCGGGCAGAGAGAGAACTTTTGAAACATCAAAGCCCACCCCTAGTGATACCCTTCTGTTGACTGAGGATTCTGTCCTGCCTGGTTTCTGTCCTCCCACCAGGTCCCACAGCCATTTAGCCCCAGAGAAATCACACAGAGGTCTATATTAATGATAAACTGATTGGCTTATTAGCTCAGGCTTCTTTTTTTTTTTTTTTGATTTTTTTCGAGACAGGGTTTCTCTGTAGTTTTTGGTGCCTGTCCTGGAACTAGCTCTTGTAGACCAGGCTGGCCTCGAACTCACAGGGATTCGCCTGCCTCTGCCTCCCAAGTGCTGGGATTAAAGGCGTGCGCCACCACCGCCCGGCTAGCTCAGGCTTCTTATTAACTTATAGTAACCCATTATTCTTATCTATGTTAGCCACATGGCTCAGTACCTTTTTCAGTGAGGCAATCACATCCTGCTTCTTCAGTGGTTGGGCCAGGACTGGGGAGGAATGGGCTTCCTTCTTCCCAGACCCTTCCTGCAGTAAGGCCACACCCACTCCACCAAGACCACACCTCCTAATCTTGCTAATCCTTCTCGAACAGTTCTCCAATTGGGGATAAAGCATTCCGACATACCAGCCGGTGGGAGCCATTCTTGTTCAAACCACCACAATGGGTGAGGGGTTACTTGCTGTCATGGGGGTGGATTCAAAAGCAACGGCGTCACCAGAAAGCCCCCCTCAGCATGGCTGATGCCACTCACAAAAAGTTGCCTCTCTGGAATCCTGCATGAGCTACAGACAGCTCAGCAGAAGCGTCCTGTCTCCCTCGCTCCATCCCCTCACACACAATTGCTCTCTGCCTTTATAAACTTTGGGAGAGGCCTTGTGAGTCTCACACCCTCCTGAGCACTTTGTAAGCGGCTGAGTTTCCTGGGTCTTGTAAGCTCCCTGAGCCTTGGGAGTTTCCTGAGCTTCCTGAGTTATGTGAGTTGCTTTGTTCTTGAGTTCAACAACCTCCCTCTAGGAGGGAGTGTTTAAGCTCTCTGAAAATGCTTCAGATGGGAGGAAGTAGTTCTACATCATCACTTAGATCTCTGCACTAGCTTCTGGCCTATGAAGGCTCAAATCCCTGTCAAACCTTTGAGGCCCTTGAATGATTGTAAGGAAGGCCACTTGGCAGTCTGTCCCACTTGTGAATTCCAGGTGACTTTGGGAGCCAGGTGTGCCTACCCAGTTGTATCCTGTGCCAAGTACCCACTCTGTCCTCGCTGTTTCCTCTAGGTGACCATGGCCTTGCTGGGGAAGCACTGTGACATCCCCACCAACGGCTGCGGGTCTGAGCGCTGGAACACCTTCGCCCGCAAGGACGAGCTCATCAACAGCCTAGTGTCCGCCTTAGACTCTATGGTGAGTGTCTGACCAGCAGGGAAGAGGGCCCCAGATCAAGGTTATACCCATCAAAATCTCTGGATCTCTGGGGAGTGGAGAGATAGCTCAAGTGGAAAAGTGCTTGCCTTGCAACCAGAAGGACCCCTGGAGTTCAGATTAAAAAAAAAAAAAAAAGCCAGGCCTGGTGACACACTTGTAATCCTAACGCTAAGAAGGCCTCCTAGGCAAGCTCCCAGTCAGTAAATGACACTGCCTTAAACACAAACAAACAAATAAGTAACTAGAAAAGCAATATGAATCTATCTACGGAACAACAGCTAAGGTTTTCCTCTGGCCGCCACACCCATGCAAACTGTGTGTAGACACCGAGATATGTACGTATGGATCTATGTACGTATGGATGTCCATACATAAGACATGCCTGGAATCCCACAGTCAGAGGTTGCAATAGAAAGATCTTGATTTTGAGACCGCCCTGGGCTCCAGAGTGAAACCCTAAAAAAAGACTGAGCTCACTGATAAAGCAAGTTGAAACGCTGCGGCATGGGCTCTGGGTTCGAATTCCAGCACCACACATACAAAGCAAGAGAAAATAAGAGGTAGATAGATCTACCTGGCATCAACTAGTATTTTATATGACATGGAAGCTCAGAGAAGGCAGCACCTTGCCTGAGGTCACACAGAGTGATCAAGCACAGTCACTGGTCACCTCAGCATGGGGGGGGGGGCTCCTTTCTAGGTCGTTCTTGTTGTGGGCTGCTCAAGGTCATATTGAGGCCTGAGGTGGGAGACACCCTCAGAAACAAGCTGGGTGCTAGCTCTTTCTCTACAGCGGCCATCCCATATGTCCTGAACCTCACTGACCTGTCGGTGATGGTGAGTATGACTGACCTGTGCCCTGATGGAGGTGGCTATTTGCATTTTGCTGTCCTGAGTGGGTCTCTCACACTGTAGGCTGTCCCTGAACTCAGCCCTCCTCAGGGACTCCTGCTTGGCAAAGAGGTGGGATTGTGGCCCAGAGAGGTTGACACAGACCTTTGTAGGTGGCGTCTTCTGTCCCACTAGTCAGCTCTGTCCTGCCAGCCAGCTCCCAAATAACCACACAGAGACTTATTATCATAGTTATAAATAATGCTTAGCTGATACTCAGGCTTGTTGCTAACTAGCTTTTTCAATTTAAATTAACCCATAATTCTTATCTGTGTTCTACCACATGGCAGTACCTTTTTTTCAACATGGCGTATTCATCTCCGGCTTCCTCTGCGTCTGGCTGGTGACTCTGCCCTTCTTCCCAGCATTCTCTCAGTCTGGCTCTCCCGCCTAATCTCTTCCTGTCTAGCTATTGGCCAATTGGCTCTTCATTAAGCTAATGAGAGCAACATATCTTCACAATGTACAACAGGATTAATCCACAGCAGAACTTCTTCAAGTGCTAGTTGGCACAAAGACCAGCATTTATTAAATGCCAACTGTGTGCTACGGGCTTTTGCTTTCTAGGGTTTTCGTGCTGTATTCTTGGCTATAACTTGGGGCCACAGAAATAACCCAGCGTGATGTAGTCACCTAGAATTCTGTGTGGGTGGGTGGGTGGGGGTGCGCATGTTGTATGTGTGCATGTTGTGTATGTGAGTACATGTATTGTATGCATGCATGTAGAGGCCACAACTCAGCCTTGGATTTCAGGTACCATTCTCCTTTTTTTTTTTTTTTTTTTTATAAGTTTTAAATTATCTTAGTTCTTGGCTTGTTTGTGTGAAACAGAATCTCACTCTGTAGTTCAGGATGACCTGGATCTTACCATGTAGCCCAGGCTGGCCTCCCATGTAGCCCAGGCTGACTTCATACTCATGGCAATCCTCCTACCTCAGCCTCCCTGAGTGCTGAGATTCCAGATAGGAGCCAGCACACCCAGCTAAGTCTCCAACCCCTAATGCTTACAAGCGGTCTCCAATCTAAGTACTAACCAAGCCCAACCCTGCTTAGCTTCCGAGCTTAGATGAGGCCAGGCACATTCTGGGTGGGGTGGCTTTAGATCATCTTGTTTTCGTTTTGAGACAGGATCTCATACTGGCCTGAACTCATCAAGTAGACTGGACCGGCTGGCCAGAAAGCCCTGTGGGTTCTCCAGTCTCAGTTTCCCCAGTGCTGGGATTACAAGTGTGTGCCACCAGCCTTGTGTGTGTGTGTGTGTGTGTGTGTGTGTGTGTGTGTGCTTCTGTTCCATGTGCTTGCACCTGTAGCTACCCACAACAGGAGTAATATAGGGAAGAGGCTCCCTATGCCTGGAAGACCAGCGACTCGACTCGGTCCTGCTGTGTGTGGAGGGCAGAGGTCGACATCCGGTGTCTTCTTCCATCTATTGAGTTCTAGATGTCTCACTTGGACCCAGACCTTGCCAATTCGACTAGCTAGCCAGCTAACTCCCAGGATCCCCTGCTTACACCTCCCAGTTGATGGAGCGATAGGAGGACTGCCACAGTCACCAAACATTTACATAGGTGCCGGGCATCCAAACTCTTATCCCTACGCTTCTGCCGCAGGCCTTACCCACTGACACCCCAGCCTCACTCTCTGCCGCAGGCCTTACCCACTGACACCCCAGCCTCACTCTCTGCCGCAGGCCTTACCCACTGACACCCCAGCCTCACTCTCTGCCGCAGGCCTTACCCACTGACTCCCCCAGGTTCACTCTCTGCCGCAGGCCTTACTCACTGACACCCCAGCCTCACTCTCTGCCGCAGGCCTTACCCACTGACACCCCCAGCCTCACTCTCTGCCGCACGCTTTTCTCACTAACACCCTCCCCCGCCCAGCCTCACTCCCAGCCCTTTTCACAGAAGTCCTGGGAATCAAACTCAGGTCTCTGTGCTTGGAAGACAAGAAATTTACCCACTGAGCCATCTTGTCAGCCCTGCTTATAGAGATAGATCCTTTTCCTATAAGCAGTATATTGAAATTCTACTGCCATGTTCTCCAGGCTGCATGGTGCCTGTCTTTTTACTGTTTAGAGAGGGCTGTCCCTACCTTGTATCCCAGTACAAAGGGACCATGTGGGCTGGAGGGTTCATCTCTCCTCGATAGCCCCATCTCTGTAGCTCAGGCTAGCCTCAGACTCTTCTTCATCCTGTTTCAGCCTCCTGAGTGCTGGATTACAGACATGCACTGCTGTGCTAGGTTCCAGACTAGTCTTGATTTCTCTCTCACATGCCTTCCCCCATCCCACAGTGCTCGGCGCTCTCCAAGCTGAACACAGAGGTGGCCTGTGTGGCGGTACACAATGAGAGCGTCTTCGTGGTGGGCACCGAGAAGGGACGGATGTTTTTGAACACACGGAAGGAGCTGCAGTCAGACTTCCTCAGGTTCTGCCGTGAGTACCCCACATTCTCCATGCCCTGCTCTTTCTAAAGGACAAGGGTCCTGGCCTGCCTGGCCCTGTGTCCCCTGCTTTGTCCAGTCCACAGAGCCTGTTGGAGGGATGAAGTAGACATAAGTTTGTTCCAAATGAAGTCTGTTAGAACCGTTCAGCGACTCCTGTCATTGAACCCTACCGCTAGCCACATTCATGTGTACATTTTTAGAGGGGACACTGAGGCCCAGTGCAGTCACCGGATTCTACTCTATTCTTTAATAGTGCTGAGGATCGAACCTAGACTTTCGTGCCTATTTAAACAAGAGCGCGCTACTGAGCTACTGAGCTATACTTTCAGCTATCCATCTACCTGTTTTTTTTTTTTTTTTTCAAGACAGGGTTTCTCTGTTTGAGAGCTCTAGCTGTCCTGAAGCTAGCTCGGTAGACCAGGCTGACCTTGAACTCACAGATCGGCCTGCCTCTGCCTCCCAAGTGCTGGGATTAAAGGTATGCGCCACCACTGCCCGGCTGTTCTATTTATAGTGTGTGCAAGTATGTGGGCATGCGTGTGCTGTATATAGACATCAGAAGAATTGGTAGAGTTAGTCCCAGGAATTGAACTCAGATCTTCAGGCTTAGCCGCAAGCTTCTTTACCTGCTGAGCCATCTTGCGGACCCTTTGTTGTCTTAAGACAGGTTCTCCTGTAGTCCAGGCTGGCTTTGAATTCCTGGTTTTCTGGCCTCTACCTGCTCAGGAACAGAAGGTACTCAGCCCTCCTTCTGCTATATTGGGTGCTGATGTGGAACTCAGGGTTTCGTGAATGTTAGGTGAGCATTTTGCCAAATGAGCCACATTCCCGGCCCCAGTGCTACCTGTTGACTTGGTATATTTGAGGATAGAGACCAGCCATTGTCCAGCTAAGATATTTAGCATGGTTGAGTGTATAACCCTAACACGGTCTCTTATCCTGACCTCTGCCTTGTGGGGCGACATTATTTTTGTTGTTTGTTTTGGGGTAAGAAGCGCTCAGTATGCATGGGCTGTGGATGATGGCTGGCTCCTGATCGGGTGGGCCTCAGAGGTAGAATGCCAGCCTAAAATCCCCTAGAAGGGTGGTTCAGCAGTAGAGTGCTATACCTAGTATTCCTAAGGCCCTGGGTTCCATCCCCAGCAACCCCAAACCCAAACAACACCTCATGCTGGGCCTTTGACCTGAAACCTCAATACTTTTCCCAGAGGGTCATGAAAATGTCACCCATGGTATGCCAGTGAGAAACTGAGGCACAGTGGGCTTAGCCCAGGATGGAAAGTATATGTATTAATCGAGGTTCACAACTTACAGGGAATAAATTTATTATATACACACACACAGCACACACACACACACACACACACACACACACACACTCAGTTTACTAGAATAGCTTCAGAGGATCCAAGTATCTAACCGGTTGAGAAGAATCCACCAGGCAGTGGAGGCACAAGCTTTTAATCCCCACACTTGGGAGGCAAAGGTAGGCAGCTCTCTGTGAGTTCAAGGACAGCTTGGTCTACAGAGTGACCAAAGCTACAGAAAGAAACCCTGTCTTGAGAAACCGAAACAAATTCAGTTATTGTTAAATCCCCGAGGCTGGATGACTCAGCTGGTCTTCAGTATTCATCAGAATCCTGAAGAGGTAGGCTCTGAGGCCGGTGAAGGAGTGAACTTGCTAGCAGTAGTGAGAGCAGGCAGGCAAAGAGCCTGCCAGCTTCCGGCTTCTGTGACCTCTGTGTTGGCTGCCAACAGAAGGTGTGATCCAGATTTAAGGTGGATCTTCCCTCCTCAAAGATCCTATTAGGGCCGGGTGGTGGTGGTGCACACCATTCATCCCAGCACTCGGGAGGTAGAGGCAGGTGGATCTCTGTGACTTTGAGGCCCGCCTGGTCTACAGAGCAAATTTCAGGGCAGGCACCAAAGCTACAGAGAGAAACCCCATCTTAAACACACACACACACACACACACACACACACACACGCACACACACACACACAAAACTAATAAAATGGAAAAAAGATCCGATTCGGAGATCTTTCTGTTTCAAATGATTTAATTAAGAAAAAACCTCTCACAGATGTGCCCAGTCATTTGGATTTTACTTAATTCTGAATTTAGTCAATTTGATCACTGGTCTTAGTGAATGTTCTACTGCTGTGAAGAGAGACACCACGAACACAGTAACTCTTATAAAGGAAACCGTTTAATTGGGGCTGACTTGCAGTTTCAGAGGTTTAGCCCCTTATCTTCATAGTGGGAAGCATGGTGGCTTGCAAGCAGACATTGTGCTGCCGAGGTAGCTGAGAATTCTACATCCAGGTCCACAGGCAGCAGCTTGCCCCCAGTGACAGGCTTCCTCCAGCAGAGCCACACCTCCTAATCCTTTCAAATAGTGCCATTCCCTAGTGACCAGGCATTTAAATCTAAGAGCCTACAGGGGTCACCACAACAACCAAGAACAGCCATCATTAGGGAGCGTGGTTCAAGGCCAGGACTCCAGTTCTCAGGCCCTCCTTGTTCTTTCTCCCGCACCCCTTCAAAGTCAAGGAGATAGATCCAGAGCAGGGACCTCCAGGGGTCTCTGTGGACACACAGGTACCAGCTATTGATGGTTTTGTTAGTAATTTTCCTGGTCCGTAGACTTAAGATTAGCTCTCCCAGATTCATCCAGCACTTATGCATCATTAGTGGGGTATATAGCTAGAGCCTACAGCTATTTCCCTAGGAGCCTGAGACTCCGCCTACTCTGCTCTCCCAGCCTGTACTGTCTCTAAGGTTGGGGGGGAGCTGGATTCAGGTAGTGGGTGTGGCTGAGTCCTGTAGCCCCTCCCAGCATCTTAGGGACAGTGTGCCTTATTTTCCACAGCCAGAATGAGTCCCTATTTATAGCACTCAGAATCGGGATAGTTTGTTTCAAGCTTGGATGGTTTCCAAGGAAAGCCAGCCCCAAGCTGGAAGGGACCAGAAGACCCTGTTCATCCTGTTTGGTTGTCCCTTCAGGCCCAATTTTCATCCCAGTGCTTGGGAGGCAGAGACAGGCAGATCTCTGTGAATTCAAGGTCACCCTCATCCATATAGAGAGACTCTATCCCCCAAAACTAAAAGAATATTTCATAAAGATCCCCTAATATCCCCCCCGACAAAAAAATACAGCTGCGGGGGGGGGGGGGTTATTTGGCTAACAATTTCAGATTGCGGTTTTATTTCAGAGGCAGGAACTCAAGCAGTTAGCCCCGTCACATCCCCAGTCAAGAGCAGGGAGCTTGTTTGTGCTCAGGGAACTTCCTCCTGTTCCCTATAGCTCAGAACCCCATTGCCCAGAGAATGGTGCAGCCCGTGAAGGGCCGGGTCAATTAACCATCAAGATGATTCCCTGCTTAATGTCTAGGCCCATAGGCCAATTGGTCTAGATCAGTGGTTTTCAACTTCCTAATGCTACAGCCCTCGTGTTGTGGTGACCCCCCCCAACCATAAAATTATTTTCGTTGCTCCTTCATACCTGTAGTTTTGCTCCTGCTATGAATTGCTACGTTTCCCCGTGGTCTTAGACATCCCCCGTGAAAGGGTCGTTTAACTCTCCCTCCCCCCAAAGGGGTCATGGCCCACAGATTGAGAACCACGGAACTAGCTGATTCATTGGAGACATCCTTCTCCGGTTGTGGCAAATTGTCATTTAAAACTAACTGTTGCGGAATCTCCATTTGTTTTCCATGTGAGCGGAGCAGAAAACTAGGGCTTGGGTGGGTAGCAAGAGCGTGGGTTCGTATGAATATAGAATGGGGTGTGTGAAGCAGATGTGCGTGGCGTCTCAGTTCTGCGCCGGACTTGATGGGCTTTTTTGAGCGATGGCAAACTGTGGCTCAGAGAGGGAGAGGACAACCCTGAAGTCAACCAGCCAGTGTGTGTCCAGATTGAGACCTGCAGTCTTTGCTGGCTCTCAGCAGGGCGCTCACGTTCATTCATTCATGCACTGGTGCCTCCGACTCTGGGGGCTTAACACCAATTTATGGTTCGTGTGCTCTCGTCCCACAGGGGGACCCCTATGGAAAGATCCAGAAGCAGGACACCCTAAAAAGGTGCAGCGCTGCGAGGGTGGTGGCCGGAGCATCCCGCGGTCCTCGCTGGAGCAGTGCTCGGATGTGTACCTGCTGCAGAAGATGGTAGAGGAAGTGTTTGATGTTCTTTATAGTAAGATCCTTCCTCATTCCATTCCGGAGAGGGGCGGGCGGGAGACCAGCCTACCCACACCTGCCCTGTCTAGTTCAGTCCCTTCCAGATCATCCCCGCCCACCTCAGCCAGGCCCCGCCCATCAGCCCAGCCTCACTCCACCCAGCTCGATCGGACTGCACGCTATCCTGTCTAGCTCTGCCCAGTGGTGTCTGACCCGGCCTACCCTCCTCCTTAGCCCAGTCCCACCATATCCAGGCCAGCCCAGCTGTGCCCTCCCAGCGTAACCACATCCACATTGACCCAGCCTCACTCAGCCTTACTCTAAACCTAGCCCCACCTGCTCGGCCAGTCTCAACTCCGCTTTAACTGCTTTAGCTCCGCCCACCCCAGCTCTGCCCTTACCCTGTCCTGCTCTTCCCTAGTCATCCGCTTCAGTGCATGCCTTTCTTGCCAAATCCAATTTAGCCCCACCTGCCTAACCCAGCTCTGCCACACCCCACCCAACTCAGCCTACTCCTGTCTGGCTGTGCCCTACCCAGCTCACCCCTGCCTTGCCCACTTCAGCCTAGCCCTGCCCAGCAACCACGTCAGCACTGCCCTCGCCCTTCCCAGGCTAGCCCCGCCCACTTCAGCCCAGCTGCGTGTATCTGTGCCCCACCCAGGCATACTCCACCAAGACCAATCAAACTCCACACTGCTTACAACCCACCCCTGCTCAACTGTGCCCACCCACCTTTGCCCAACCCCACCCCTGCCCAGCTGTGCCCACCCACCTTCGCCCAGCCCCACCCAGCTACATTCTAAGCCAATCCAACTTGCTGTGCCCATCTCAACCCAGCTCTGCCTACTTCAGCCCCGCTCTATCTAGCCCTGCTTAGCTCTGCCCTACCCACTTTAGCCCAGCCTCATCCAGTGTAGTTGCCCAGCAATGACCTACCCAGGTCAGCCCTGCCCTTACCCTGCCCAGGCCCCAGCCTAACCCTGCTCACTTCTGCCCAGCTTTACCGAGTTGTCCCCCATGCACCTTGTCCCAGTCCCACACAGCCTGGCCCTCTCCTGTCTCACCCCATAGAGCAGGCCTCTGCAAGACATGGCTTTCTATGCCTTAGCCCCTTTCCAGCTCCAAACTTGCAGGTGTGCAAGTCTCTTTCCTGGGCAGCCGCCTCTGACCACCTCCCCACCCCGTGGTCTTCCAGTAGCCCACTCACTTCTGCCTCCTGGCTATTCTGGGACCAAAGCTATCCTCCCTTGGTTAAACCTGAGGTTAAAATTCAGTGTAGCATCCCTGGCAAAGGTCAGTCTACTACCTTGGCATAGGGCCTTCCTGTCTCCTCTCTCCAATCCTCAGACATACACAGTAGGCATCCACAGAACGTATCTACAGGCTGGTGTTCATTTTATACCACGTCTGCAGCAATGAGGGACCCAGAGTCCCTCTCCAAGGGGGAGTCACCTCACATTGCCTGGCTCCCAGTGTGTCTAGCCAAGCCCCCGCCAGTACTCTGAGCTTCACCGTTTGCTTCTTGACAGGTGAGGCTATGGGCAGGGCCAGCGTGGTACCTTTGCCCTACGAGAGGCTGCTTAGGGAGCCGGGGCTACTGGCCGTGCAGGGACTGCCCGAGGGCCTGGCCTTCCGGAGGCCAGCCGAGTATGACCCCAAGGCTCTCATGGCCATTTTGGAGCACAGCCACCGAATACGGTTTAAGCTCAGGAGGTGAGTAAGCCCCTGTCCTAGTTTCGTTTCCTTTCGCTGTGTTAAAAATACCAACAAAAGCCCATTAAGGGAGAAAGGGTTTATTTGGCTCACAATCCCGAGTTGCAGTCCATCACTATAGGGAGGTCAAAGCAACAGGAATTTGAAGCAGTTAGTCCCATTACATCCTCAGTCAAGAGGCCAAAAGCAGTGAATTCAGGCATGCGTGCCAGCGCTCAACTTGTTTACTCTAAGACAGTTCAGAATCCCTTGCCTAGGGAATAATGCTACCCATGGTGGGCGGGGCCTTCCCACCTCAGTGTAGTCAAGAAGGTCTCCCTATAGACATGCCCACGAACCAGCCTAGTCTAATTCCTTCACCGAGACTCTTTCTTCCAAAGTGAGTGTAGATGAAGTCAAATCGATTAAGTGGCACATGACTTAATCTCCACACTTGTGAGGGAGGCGCAGGTGGATCGCTGAGTTTGAGGCCACCCTGGCAGATTCGAAGCCAGCCAGGGCTACGCAGCAGTGAGATTGTCTCCCATAAAAACAGGAGACAAATAAATTTGTCACACCCTGTACCCAACCAGAGGGACGAAAGTTAGAGATACCCCTTTAGGGAAAGCTTTGGGTCTAAAGGAGGAAGCAAGACCAAGGTCTGGTCCTCCAGTGTAATGTGAGTCAGGGCATGACTGTGGGAGTTTCCCAGAGGCCTTAACTGCTGTGTCACAGTGTCCAGCAGAATTCTGACTCGGGAAAGAGTCACCCCAAAGGCTGTGCAGAGATCAGGGGCAAATGATGTGATTGTCAGTAGGGGTGCCTGGCTTTAATCCCAACACTTTTGGGAAAGTTGAGGTAAGAGGATCAAGAGTTCAAGGTCATCTTCAACTACACCGTAAGTTCGAGGCTACCTTGGCTATGTGAGACCCTGTCTCAAAAACACGAATTAGTTTTAAAAGGCTTGAGCTAAGAGAGCCACACGACCTGGATATGATCTTAGGCTGATGATGAGATTCATAAAAGACTGATGGGAAGTGAGGTCAAGGCTGGGACAAAGTGGCTACCCTGGGCGCAGCATAACTGGGGACTTCATGTTGCCTTAGCTGCTGAGTCTTCGCCAGCAATGCATGAGCAGGTGTGGAGGAGGGGCAGGTGGGATGGGAAGGAGCCCGGTGGAGGATGGGGTTGGCGGCCTGGAGAACTGAGGCAGCTTGGGGCGGGCCTGGGTCTTCAGCGGTTGCCACCTGGTATCGAGGGTATTATGCCCGTACCACCAGTCTTGTGTCCCTCCCTCCCTATGATGTCGGGCCTGGCTCCCATCCCACTCCCTTGGAACACCTGTAGTAACCCAGCTCAGTTATATTCTCTAGAGTATGTTACATAGGCTGTGGAGGGGGAGATTGACAGGCCAGAGTAGGTATTCAAAGCAGTTACTATCTCTTCCTTCACCCAGGCCTCCTGATGATGGTGGACAGGACTCAAAGGCACTGGTGGAGATGAATGGTGTCACCCTGCTACCCAAGGGGTCCCGAGACTGCAGTCTGCACAGCCAGGCCTCCCAGGTCACTCCCCAGGACCTGCCCCCCACCGCCACCCCATCCTCCGTGACCAACTTCCTGTACAGCACTTCAGTGCCCAACCATACCATCCGGGAACTCAAGCAGGAGGCACCCACCTGCCCATTGACCCCCAGCGACCTGACCTTGGGCTGGCCTGTACCTGAGTCCCAGGTCCCTAGTGCCCAAGATTTCTCCGACTGCTGTGGTAATGCTGCATTTGGGGACCTGCATGTCTCTTGGGGTGGTTGCCTCTAAGGAGGAAGCATTTCTGAGCAGGGGTGGGTTTTGTTGATTGCATTTTGTTGAGACCCAATTCCACTGGAGCCTCCACTTGACCTTCTGAACAGACCTTGGATGCCGAGAGGCATCTTCACCCCCGGGAGGCTGTGAAGAGTGTAAATTAACTAATCAGGGATGATGGAGTGATCCAGCAGGTGCTTGTCGATTGACTTCACAACCTGAGTTCAATCTCTCCAGACTCACGTGGTGGGAGGAGGAAATTGAATCCCACAAGTTGTCCTCTGACGTCCATACATGCACTCACCCATTCACGCGTGCGTGTGCATGCACACACCCCAAGAGATGACTGCAATTAAAAAAGAAATAAAATCATATGCGTTTAATGAGCACCTACTGCACCCACTGCTTGGGTTTAAGATTTAGGGGTGCGCCTAAGAGAAGGAACAGCTGGGAATGAAGAAGATGTGAGCTCTATCCTGGCTGTATATGCCGGGGCAAGTCTCAATCTCACTGAGCTTCGTTTCCTCGTTTGTAAAATGGGATACTTTTGGAGTATCCCTTTTCTAAGATTCTTGGGATCGAGGTTCCTAAGACAGCAGGGCAGTGGTGGCGCACGCCTTTAATCCCAGCACTGGGGAGGTAGAGGCAGGCGGATCTCTGTGAGTTCTGAGGCCAGCCTGGTCATTTCAGACTTGGGTGTTGGAGATGGCTCAGTTGATCGAGTGTTGGCCTAATTATAGAGGCACCTGTCGCTAAGCCCAGTGACTTCAGTTTAATTCCTGGGACCCACATCATAGAAGAGAACCACCTCCCACAAGTTGTGTTTTGATCATTTATAAGTAAATGAATCAATGTAATTAAAAGAATGAGAAGGAAAAGGGGAGTCTGACCTCCTGCCCTCATGGTGCCCGCCCCTGGGCATCCCAGGCTGGTATAGAGCAGCTGGGGTCCGTGGTTAGGGATGTGGGTTGTCAGGAACCTGGGAATCACAGGGCTCCCAGTTCTAGTTTCTCCGAGGTATCTGGGACCCCTCCAAAACGTATGCCTTTCTTTGCCCCTTGTTCAGGACAGAAGCCCGCAGGACCTGCTGGGCCTCTCATCCAGAATGTCCATGCCTCCAAGCGTATCCTCTTCTCCATTGTCCATGACAAGTCAGGTAGGCCAGCACCCTTGGCAGGGACCCGGCCAGAGTGGTTTTCTGTGGGGAAAATGGGTCCGGCAGATGTTGGTGAGAGAAGAGAGGAGCAGTTTGGCGCAAGGGGCTGGGAGTCAAACCTGGGTATCATAGCCACGGGCATCACAAATGTCCCCCAACTACAACTTAAAACAGCGTTGGTTACTACGTACGTAGTTTCTGCGTGTATATTAGTTTTCTCATTTCCGTGGAGTTACTTTTCTCTTTGCTGTGATAAGACACTGACCAAAAACTACTTAAGGGAGGAAGACTTGGTTCTAGCTCGTAGTTCAAAGGGTTCCAGTGTGCCATGTAACCTCCCGGAAGACCTGGCGGGAGGAGTCTGAGGTGCCTGGTCACACAACCAGAGACTGGAAAGAGATGAATTGGATGCTGATGTTTGACTTGTTTCTTTCTTTTGACATAATCTGGGGTCTCAGTTCTGGAATGGTACTGCCCTGTCTAGAAACCCCCTCACAAACACACCCAGCAGGTTGGTCATTTCCATGGTGATTCTGAATCCTGTTCAAGTTGACAGGCAAACCGTATTATCACAGCGGATGAGAAAATAGTTTGTGTGTAGGGTCTCTTGCAAGCTCGTCGGCATGGGCATGGTGTCACACGGGCAGCAGGCTCATCTGAGGCTTTGCTGAAGCTGGACAGCCATGCATAAGGAAGGTCACCCTTGCAGCCATGGTTAAGAGGCTTCAATTCTGCACCACCTGGGCTGGTTTACATCAGGACAGCTGAACAGGCTTGCAACATGGCGGCTGGCGTCTTCAGGCTTGGTGGTCCAAGACAGAAAGGAGGAAGCCTGTTTTTTTTTTTCATGACCTCACTTCAGAAGTGACTATCATTTCTGCCCCCATTCTATCCATGAGAAGCCCAGAATGTTCCAGCCAGTGCTCAGAGGGAGAAGAATTATACTCTTCCTCTGAGAGAAGAAATATTTAAAAAGTTAGGTATACAGGTATCCTGCCTCAGGAAGCAGAGGCAGGAGGATCTCTGAGTTCGAGGCCAGTTTGGTTTACATAGAAAATACCAGACTTGTCAGAGCTACAAAGTGAGACTCTGCCTCAAAAATAAAGGAAGGAAGGGAAGAAGGAAGGAAGAAAGGAACCCTTGTATGGGTAGATCTCAGCATTTGGGAGTTGAGGCGGGAAGCTCGCCTTTGAGGTTAACCTGGGCTATACAGTAAGGTCTGTCTCTAAAGAACAGATGAAAGAAAGGTAAAGAACGATGTGGGAGAGCTGGGAATGTGGCTGAACAGTCACGAGTTATTTATAGCCCCCCAGTTCCCTATGAAGGGCAGGATGTGTGCCTCAGCACTAGAGTGCCTCCCTAGAATTTCTCAGTGAGGGACTGGGAGCGTGACTGAACCAAAGATTACTTCTCTAGCATATATTAGGGTCCTAGGTCCCAGCATTAGCACTGCCTAATTCCCTAGTCTTTGTAAAACATGTCTGTCATCCCAGCACTTGAGAGGCCGAGGCAGGAGGATTTCAAATCCAATCTAACCTGGTCTACATAGTAAGACCCTCCTTCTTCAAGAGATGTGGCGTTCCTGGACTTTGCCTGCTTGAGGAAGGGCGTCGTGGGGAGAGTCAGATCTGTGCCTTCATGGCTCTTTGGGAGATGGAGAAGTGGACATGGGGCTGGCGAGAGAGCAGAGGGGGGACACTGTCTGAGCACCCTAAATTGCATGGGGGCTGCGGCGACAATGGGTGGGACAGCAGTGTTCTTCTGAGTGGCACCCTAGGCTGGTGGGGGAAGAGTGGCAGGAGCAGGGGACCAGCCCCTCACTGGGCCTTCTGTGTTTTGATAGAGAAGTGGGACGCCTTCATCAAGGAGATGGAGGACATCAACACCCTGCGGGAATGCGTGCAGATCCTGTTTAACAGCAGATACGGTGAGTGGGCGGCGCAGCCCACCGGGTGAGCATCTCATTATGTGTGGCAGTCGCTTGTGTTCCCCAACACAACAGCCTGAGCCATATGCTGGCGCCCGCGCAGCGTCAGTGCGGATGGCATCCGGCGTGGGCTCTCCCCTATGTGGGGAGAGGGTGGTTGTGTCAATATTTCCCTTGCAGATTCTTTGTGGGGGTGGGATGATGGCAGATCCCCAGACCTTCCGTCACCTACGGGAAGATGGGCAGGGGGACGTGGTGCTCTCTGTTGGCTGCTCCCATGGCCCCGTGTTGTAGTCTACTATATTTGTTGTATGTGCATGCATCTGTGTGTGTAGTTGCACATACATGTGTGTTGAGGCCAGAGGACAACCTCAGGTATCATTTTATAGGCATCATGCACCTTTTGCTGCATGCTGTTGCTGAGACTATCTCAGCCCAGGCCAGTGTTGAAATTGCTGTGTACAGGAGAGTGACCTTGAACTTTTGATCCTCCTTCCTGTACTGGGATTCTGGGTATGCACCACCATATCCAGTATTACGTGGTCCTGGAGATGGAACTCAGGGTCCCAGAAAAATTTCTATCCCAGCTGGAAAGGTACTCAGAGAGGCCCTGTCTGAGAATCCTATTGCTGCAATGAAACACCATGGCCAGAACCAGCCCGGAAAAGAAAGGCCTTGTTTCGGAGTTCACACTCCATGGCGAAAGGACAGGGCAGGAGCTCGAGGCAGGCACCTGGAGGCAGGAACCGAAGCAGTGGCAGTGGAGGAACGCTGCTTATTGGTTTGCTCTCGTGACTTGCCCGGCCTGCTTTCTTAGAGCACCCAGACGCATCAACCCAGGTGTGATACAGCCCACAGCGAAGTGGGCTGGCCCCACATCAATCATCAATCAAGAAAATGCACCACAGTCTTGCTCGTAGGCCAGTTAGTAGGGGCATTTTCTCAGTTGAAGTTCCCTCTTCCCAAATGAGTTCAGCTTGTGTCAGGTAGACATAGAACTAGCCAACATAGCCAACTTATTGGCCATCCCCAGTCCTGTGTCCTGATCCCATTTTTGGAGACAACGTCTCTGACTGGCTTGGAACACACTAAGTAGGTTAGCGGAGCTGGCTAATGGGCCTCAGGGCCCCATCTGTTTCCGTGTCTCCAATGTTGGGTTTACAAGTACAAGCTACCATTCCTGGCTATTTTGCATTAGTTCTGGGCATCAGAATTGGATCTGTATGTTTGTCAGACAGGCACTTTACCAACTGAGCTAAGACTTTTTAATTCCATGCAGTGGTGTGTATATGTGCATGTGTGTGTCTGTCTGCCTCCATCACATGTGCATGCCGGTCAGAGGACAGCTTTCAGGACTTGATTGTCCCATCCGTCATTCAGGTACCATGGATTGAACTCAGGTTATCAGACTTGGTGTTGAGTGCCTATACCTGGTGAGCCATCATCTCTAGCTTGTCCTTTTTGTGTGTTTTGTTGTTGTTTTGGGGTATGTGAGTATTTTATTTATTTGTTTGTTTGTTTGTTTGTTTCGAAACAGGGTTTCTCTGTGTAGCCCTGGCTGTCCTGGTACTCGCTCTGTAGACCAGGCTGGCCTCAAACTCAGAGATCCTCCTGCCTCTGCTTCCCGAATGTGTGAGTGTTTTACATTTATTTAGTGTTTGTCTGTGTGTCTGCTGAACTGTGCCGTGTCACACATATTTACTCAGAGGACAGACTTCAGCAGTTGAATCCCTCCTTCTGGTATATGAGTTCCAGGGACTGAATTCATATTTGGGCCTGGTCGTGAGCACCTTTACCACCGAACCATCCCTCCTCCCCTCTTTTGGATTTTTTTGGCGACAAGCTCTTTTTCCATAGCCTACACTAGCCTTAAAATCACTAGTTAGGCCAAGCTGCCTCAGCCCATCTAACACTGTGATTGTAAGCGTGACCCATTTACTTTCTTTCCTTCCTCCATTTCCTTTCCTTTTATTTTCTTTCTTTTGGGGGTGGGGGTGTTTCGAGACAGGGCTTCTCTGTGTTGCCCTGGCTGCCCTGGAACTTACTTTGTAGACCAGGTTGTCCTACACTCACAGAGATCTGCCTGCCTCTGCCTTGAAAGTACTGGGATTAAAGACGTGTTCCGCCACCACCATCACTCCTGGGCTTGCTTTCTTATTTATGTTTGAGACAATGGGGGTCTCATTTTACCTAGGCTGCCTTTGAACTCCACGTAGCCCAGGATGACCTTGAACTTCTGATGCTTCTGCCTCTACTTCCTGAGTGTTCCCTGACAGGTACCTGCCACCCTGCCCAATGTATTCAATGCTGGGGGTAGAATTCAGGGCTTTGAGTGTGCTAGCCAAACACTCTCCAGCCGAGTCACATCCCGGCACCTTTATTTGTTTTTTTTAGACAAGGTTTTGCTCTATAGTCCACGCTGGCTTTGAACTCATAGCAATCCTCCTGCCTCCATCTCTGCAAGGCTCAGATTCCCAGGTATGCACCACCTTCTGGCTTTCCTGCTTTGTTTGCCTGTTTTATGTCCTCTGCTTAACAGGTCTTTTTCACTCTGGGGAAGGTAAACTCTGTAGGTAAAATCCAAAAGCCGAGTTTTGTAAAATATTTAAGAACTTGTCCCCAGAACAGAGCACCTCACTCAGTAAAGCCTAAGACATAATGTGGTAGGCATAAGGTCCTCTGTCCTGGAGGATGACTTTCTGTCCAAGGACCACAGCAACCAGTGCCTTAAGGGCACGTATATGCAGACATGCAGCAGTGGGTGCTTACATGCAGACATGCAGCAGTGGGTGCTTACATGCAGACATGCAGCAGTGGGTGCTTACATGCAGACATATAGCAGTGGTGTATACATGCAGACATGCAGCAGTGGTGCTTACATGCAGACGTACAGCAGTGGGTACTTAAACATGCAGATACATGCAGCAGTGGGTATTTGCATGCAGACATTCAGCAGTGGTGCTTGCATGCAGATACGCAGCAGTGGTGCTTACATGCAGACGTACAGCAGTGGGTACTTAAACATGCAGATACATGCAGCAGTGGGTATTTGCATGCAGACATGCAGCAGTGGTGCTTGCATGCAGATATGCAGCAGTGGTGCTTACATGCAGACGTACAGCAGTGGGTACTTAAACATGCAGATACATGCAGCAGTGGGTATTTGCATGCAGACATTCAGCAGTGGTGCTTGCATGCAGATTTACGAGGGGGTCCCTGCAGGCATCAGACAGGGAAGCAAACCGAATGAAGAGACGAGAATGAAAACCCAGTGCAGACTGACTTTGTCAACCTGGATCAGACTTCGGGGGGCTCTATTGCCAGGCAGTTCATTGTCAGCAAATTTAAAACCCAGTATAATATGGGGAAAATTCTCCAGGCAACAATCAGTCCATTTCCAGGTACACAATACATCCGAAGGTGTGACTGCATTGAGATTCTTTTACAAAGTACATGTGACCGTGAGGGAGGGAGGGAGGGTTTGGTAGCTAAAAGACCCAGAATCTAGTGTGCTCTCTGACCATTAGCATAGAAGTCAGCAGGCCATAAAGTATATGTGACATCTACCTCAAGGATGGGTAATGGTCTAGGGAGGGAAGAATCTAGAATAATCTTTCTGAGGAATTTGGGTGAGGTCTGCCTCCACAGATAGCTAAAAAGTCACCAAGTCATTAACAAAATCCATTTTTTGCCTTCTGGACGGGAAGGGGGGACAGTTATTTTATCTCCTCCATTGAGAAGCAGGCCCTGTGTATTTAACATCCCCGGCTTCCCTAGTGATCTGTGGGCACAAGGACCTTTGTGCCCCCAACAGATGCATGCAGCAGTGTGCATTTGAGTGCAAGTGCATGTAGCTGTGGGCATTTGTGTGCAAGATCATACTATTGTGGACCCTTGTGTGCAAGTGCGTGTAGCTGTGGGCATTTGTGTGCAAGAGCATGTGGTTGTGGACCCTTGTGTGTAACATGAGGGCCGGCTTGTTGGGGTTTGTCTCACCCGGTACCCCACAACCGGCAAGTCCCAAAGAAAGTCACAGAGTCTACATTAGGTTATAAACTGATTGGCCCATTAGGTCAGGCTACTTATTAGCTCTTATAACTTAAGTTACCCCATTATCTTTATTTACGTTAGCCACATGGGCTCAGTACTTTTCTCAGTGTGACAGCTTACATGTTGCCTCTTCGGCGGTCTGCGCAGGAATGGCGGGGGGGGGGGGGGGGGGGGGGAGGGGGGGACGGGACACCCTTCCTGCTTCCCAGAATTCTCCTGTTCTCATTGCATCACCTCTACTTCCTGTCTGGTTTTCCCGCCTATACTGCCTGCCTGGCCAATCAGCATTTTATTAAAATATGATTGACAGAATACAGACAATTCTCCCGCATCACTCGTGGGCAAGAGCACACAGCTGTGAGAACTTGAATGTGGTTGCATGCAGCGGTTGGCGTTAGTGTCCAGACGTCCACGGTGCTTGGCACAGATGGCTTAGAGGAGGCTGAGTCCTTGGGCTAGAGAATCAGGTGGCTTCCTGAGACGATGCCCTTGCTGGGTGATCTGGGCTGGTAGCCCAGGCCCCCTGTGTAGGGTCTGGGGTGGCCTAGTTGGCTGTGTGCACAGGAGTCTCCCGACAATCATGTGAACCCCTGTGCTGTAGGGAGTGGAAACTGGAGACGCTTTGGCTATGTGCAAGAGAATGGGACCAGGGTAAGTGCTGGCACCTGCTTGACTATAGTGCCAGCCCCTGGTGCTGTCTTTCTGGCTATGATATATGCTTGTGATCGGCCAGTGATGGGGCAGGGCACGAGAGAGAGAGAGAGAGAGAGAGAGAGAGGTAGCTGGGTGGTGGCAGTGTACACCTTTAATCCCAGCAGTCTACAAAGAGAGTTCCAGGACAGCAAGGGCTGTTACAGAGAGAGACCCCGTCTCAGGAAAAAAAATGCAGAGAGACCAGGCTTAGTGGTCTCTTGTAATTCCAGCATTTTGAGACTGAGACAAAAGGATTTAAGGGTTGCAGGCCTGAGACCCTGTCAAAAACTCAAGGAGGTTGAGAATATGGCTCAGTTGGTAGAGCGCTTGCCTAGCATGTGTGAAGCCCTGGGTTCCACCCCCAGCAACATATAAACCAGACATAGTGGTATACGCCTCTAGCCCAGCGCTTGGGAGATGAGGCAGGATCGTGAATTCAAAGAGACCCCCATCTGGGGGGGGGGGAGAGTCCAACATTACGTGGTCCTGAGCTCACATGAACTCCAAAAAGTGATTGCCCAGACACTGAAGGCAGGGAGGGGGCTCCCCAGACAGCAGGCGGGGGTGAGGAAGAAATGATTTGACAGCTGCCGAGATTTCAAGGGATTATTTAATATGACAACGAGCTAAGTGTGACTTCACAGTGTAGAGCTGGCTGCCAACGCTGTCACCAGACACCAGGCCGTCAACAGGAAAACAATGAGCTGCTATTGAAGTAGCCTAGACTCTTCTGTCCAGCCCTGGTGTGGCCACTGAGTGGCTGGAGGGCAGCTCAGAGCTACATGGGCACAACCCTGAGCAGAACGGAAAGCCCAGAGCAAGGGCCAGCTTGGCCCAAGAAAATAAGTAGTAGTTAGTGCTCGGCAGGCTGGTGCACCTGGCCCATAACCCAGCCCTTGGGAGGCTGAGGCAGAAAGATTGCTGTGTATTTGATGCCAATCTGGGGACTGTAATAAGACCCTGTCTCAAGTAGATGCAGGGCAGCAGGAAGGTAAATGGCTCAGCTGGTTAAAAAAAAGGAAAAAAAAAAAAAGGCTCTTGCAGCCAAGCCTTGTGCACTGAGTTTGATCTCTGGAGCCCACCTGAAGGAAGGAGAGAACTGGCTTCTGCAAGTTGTCCTCTGACCTCCACACTCAGGCGCTTAGGCAATGCCTCCCAAAAATAATTAGTAAACTTTTTTAAATGTTTTTTTTTTTTCTAAAGGACTCTGGGTATGGTGGTACATTCTTTTAATACCAGCACTTGGGAGGCAGAGGCAGGTAGATTTCTGAGTTCAAGGCCAGCCTGGTCTACAGAGTAAGTTCCAGGACAGCCAGAGGTGTACAGTGAAACACTGTCTTGAAAAGCCAAAAACAAAAAAAAAATAAAAAGACCCTGGTCAAGGTGGCCCCGCTCTTTAATGCCGGTATCTGGGAAGCAGAACCAGACAGGCCTTGGAATTTGAGGGCCAACCTGGTCTACATAGTGAGTTCTGAGTCAGCCAGGGCTAAATAGTGAGAATCTGTCTCTAAGGGTTAAAGAGAGAGAGAGAAAGGTGACACCATTGTTTCGTGTTACGACACAGCCAAGGCAGCATTAGATGGGAGGGGTCGGGATCCTGTGACTTGTCTCTCGTACTCATCCTTGCTCTTGTCCTTCTAGCGGAAGCCCTGGGCCTGGACCACATGGTCCCTGTCCCCTATAGGAAGATTGCCTGTGACCCCGAGGCTGTGGAAATTGTGGGCATCCCGGACAAGATCCCCTTCAAGCGGCCCTGTACTTACGGGGTGCCCAAGCTGAAGAGGATTCTGGAGGAGCGGCACAGCATTCACTTCATCATCAAGAGGTGTGCACTGGGGGCTGGAGAGATGGCTCAGTGGTTAAGAGCATTGCCTGCTCTTCCAAAGGTCCTGAGTTCAATTCCCAGCAACCACATGGTGGCTCACAACCATCTGTAATGAGGTCTGGTGCCCTCTTCTAGCCTGCAGGCATATACACAGACAGATAGAACACTGTATACATAATAAAAAAAATAAAAAAAAAGAGGTGTGCACTGGCTGGGTTCTGGGAAAGAAAGCCTGCCTAGAACTGCCCACTGAGGGGCTGGGGTGTGGCTCAGTGGTAGAACACCTGCCTAGAATCCCCCAGTGAGGAGTTGAGGTGTGGCTCAGTGGTAGAGTCCCTGCCTAGAATCCCCCAGTGAGGGGCTGAGGTGTGTGGCTCAGTGGTAGAGCACCTGCCTGGAATCCCCCAGTGAGGGGCTGGGGTGTGGCTCAGTGGTAGAGCCCCTGCCTAATGTGTGAGACTGGATTTTTCTGTCCTCAGAGCCACAAAAACAAAACGAAGAGCAGATGGGTCTAGATCTTAGAACTGTGCTTTGGGACCCTAGTCCGTCAAGTGTGCCTACTAGCCCAGACACACTATGAGGGCTTCTGGTCTTTTTCCTTGGCCTCCACATCTCCGAAAGTGATGTGAAACCCCTTTAGTCTGGCCCTGCCTCCCTCAGCTATGTACTTCATAAATAATGGTCCCCTTGTTAATTCGTCAGCTGCTGGGTCAGTGGGCGGGACTGAGAAGGGAAGCTGGGCCCCCAGACAGGAAGCCAGTTCCCTCTGGCCTTGATCTCTGTGGTTCCTTCAGGCCTTGTGTTTTCCAGATGTGTGTGGGCTCTCAGAGCTCCACGACCAGCAGGGAAGCAAGCCCCAGTCCCTCAGAAGAACAGGAAGTCATACTTAGACTTCAGGCCCTGAGCCTTAACCTGGACACCCAAATCAGTCTGCCCTTATTGGCTTTTTTGTTTTGTTTTGTTGAACTATTTTTTTTTTTCCAGGCAAGGTCTCACTATGTTTCCCTGGCTGTTCTGGAACTCACGTTGTAGACCAGTCCGGCCTCAAACTCACAGAGATCTGCCTGTCTCTGCCTTCGGAGTACTGGAATTAAAAGTGTGCACCAGTATATCTGACTAGGTTTTTTTTTGTTTGATTCTTGTTTTTCTAAATTTTGCCATTGGTGTTTTTAAAGACAAGGTCTCATGTACTGTGAGAACGTTAGTTTAGACTGATTGTCCAAAATAATCAGTTTTGTGATAGTTCCCCTCAGACGCCCCGGTTACACGCCCAGCCTCCTGTCCTAGGCTCATCCTGGTGCTGTGATAACCACGTGACTGGCAGCCGCTCTGGGGAGGAAATGGTTCACAGTTCACCATTGAGGGAAGCCAGGGCAGGAACTCTGAGCAGGAACGGCGGAGGCACGCAGCTCGTTGGCTCAGTCTCTGACTTGCTCAGCCCCTGCTCATGCTCACGATTCTTCTCCAGCCCAGGACCACCTGCCCAGGGAATGGTGCTGCCCACATTGGCTGAGTCCTCCTGTATCGATTTACATGATTCCTCAGAGACATATCCACAGGCTGATCTGATGTGGGCAGCGCCTCGGGTGACACTAGTTCATGTCACCGGGACCGTTGGGACCTAACCAGCTCCAACCTCCTGAGCGCCTTTCCCTTTCAGATCTTTCCCTTGTACAGCCATGTCGATAGTAACTGTTGTTGCTAATCTTTTTGAGACGAGGTCATAATATGTAGCCCTTGACCTAAAGATCCTCCTGCCTCAGCCTCCCAAGTGTTGGGTTTACAGGCAAACGCCTCCATTCTTAGCCTGGGCTTCAATTGCTTTATCTGCGTGTCTTGGTCCTTAAACCATCCCTGGGCCCCAGCTTCTTCCCCTCTGATTGGTCCATCTGTGATCTGACCCTGCCACAAACACAAGAGCTTTCTAGGTCCCATGAGTAGTGTATGAGCACGTTAATACAGGAGCCATTTATATAACACCCTAGTTTCTACCCTTGCTTGGGGCCTCTGCTTTCTGAGCACACCCCTGAAGGAGCCCTCAGGTCGCCTTCCATGGCTGTGATCTGTTGTTTGCTCCAAGTTGGTTTTTTGCCAAGCCTGGCACTTTGGGAGATACAGGTATAAAAAGGCCTTAATGAGCGGGTCTAGGGGTGGTGATGTGGTTTAGGGGGCTGAGTGTCTGCCTGGCATTCACGAAGCCCTGGCTTCCATACCAAGGACTCCAAAACCAGACATGGTGTTTACAGGCCTGTAATTCTAGCAAGTAAGAGGCAAAAGGATCAGAAGGAAGGAACTCAAGGTCATCCTTGGCTGCATACGGAGTTTGAAGTCAGCCTGGACTACAGGGGAACCTCTCTTCAAAGCAAAACAGAACAACAACAACACCCATACTGTCTTTCTTGGCTGGATTGTCAGTGGGACGGGAGTCTGAGTTGTTCAGGTTCCCTCTGTATTCGTTGCTTTTCCTTGTTGCTCTAACAAAACACCCAACAAAAGCAAGTTAAGGGAGGAAAGGGGTTACTTGGGCTCACAGTGTGAGGGCACACAGTCCATCCGGGTGGGAAGGTGGGCAGCAGAAGCATGAGGTGGCTGATCACAGTGCGTCCTCAACCAGGAAGTGAAGAGATGCATGCTGACCCCAGCTGTCTTTCTTCTTTTGATTCATTCCGGGTCCCTAGCCTATGGGATGGAGCCACCCATATTTGGGGCGTTGGGGCTTCTCTTCAATTAACCCAAACTAAAAACTCCCTCACAGACATGCCCAGAGATTTGTTTCTATGGAGACTCTAAGTCTCATCAGGTTGGTGAGATTAACCATCACTCCCCAACGCTTGCCCTCATGTGTGGTCTCTCCATCTCAGAGCCACCCTGGTAAGATCGGTGGCCATCTCTGAAGAGACCAGCTTATGCCAATCTCATCCTCTCTTTTCTCTTTCCAGGATGTTTGATGAGCGCATTTTCACAGGTAAGCAAATGGGTGCCGTTGGGTGGTCTGTTCTAGAGCTGCCGTCTCCTTGACTTGTCCCTGTCACCTTGAATCCTCTTCTGCACCTTGGGATTATATGTGGTCTCTGGGCTCCCAGTGGCTGACAGACTGGAACCCTGTCCAGTTTAGAGTCTCCTTGGAGGAAATCGTAATACCATTTGCTAAACATATAGCTAGGTTCCCTTCGGAACTACCTTGGTGTTTGTTTGGATTGGGGTGTGGGCGCGTGTGTGTCCGTGTGGAGACCAGAAGTCAGTTTGGTCCTTGAGCCATCCACGGTCTTCCGTAGTCGCTCTCTGTCTCGCTCCTCTTGGAGACAGCTTGCTCACTGATGTGTCAGCGCTTCCCCTATCTGGGTTGTGGGCACACGGCCCTGCGTCTGGCTTTTGCTATGGGTGTTGGGTCTTCAACTTTAGATTTTTATACCTGCATGGCAATCACTTCACCTATAGATCAGTCTTCCCAGCCCCTGAGCTACCTTGTTTTATTCCTTTTATCTTCTTTGATTTAATTCCCCCCATTATTTAATCCCTTTTTTAGTGTCTCACTATACAGCCCAGCCTGGCCTCAAATTCTCGTAACCCGAGCTAGCCTTTAAATTCAGGATCTTTCTGCCTCTGCCTCTCGAATCTTGATATTGCGGATATACGCTACCACCCTTATTATAATTTTCAGCCATTCTGTAGACATGGGAGTGATCCCACTCCCATATATAGATAGAGCAATTAAGCACTAGAGAAGTGGGGCTGTGGCATTTCCCTTAGATGCTGTGGCCCCAATACCCCAGCCACCGAAAGCTACACAGATCCATGGGGCGTGATGGACCTGAGACCCATTAACAGCTTTGTAACCTCGAGCATTATCTGTGGGCCTCAGTTTCCCCATCTGTGACAAGGACACAACAAGAGGAGTTAGCTGGCCAGGTGGTGGTAGTGGTAGCACATGCCTTTAATCCTAGCACCTGAGGCAGAGGCAGGTGGATCTCTGTGAGTTGAAGACCAGTCTGGTCTACATAGAGTTGCAGGACAGTCAGAGCCATACAGAGAAACCCTATCTCTGTATGAAAGAAAGAGATGGAGGGGGGAGGGAGGGAACAGAGGAGCTAGCTGCCTTCAAATTTCTGGTTTTATTAAAGGAGAAAATGATCCCATGGGACAAATGGGTAGGAGTGGAGGCTGTGGCCTTTCTTCTGAGGTACTTACATTATGATGTCCTGGCGGAGCGTGGGGAGAACATTCCAGAATGAGGGCAGGATGTAGACAGATGCCTTCCTGGCTGTTTCAGACACAGCCCCCAAAGAAGAGATCAGAGGTAGCCTGCCCCCTCCCAAAAATGTCTCTCAGAATGTCCTATAGAAACCACTGCCCGGGGACTGGAGAGATGGCTCAGTGGCTAAGAGCACTGACTGCTCTTCCAGAGGACCTGGGTTCAGTTCCCAGCACCCACATGGCAGCTCACAACTGTCTGAAGATTCGGTTGCAGGTGATCTGACACTTTCACACCAATGCATATAAAATAAAGTTAAATAGACCATAAAAAAGAAAAGTTAAAAAAAAGAAAGAAACCACTGCCCGAGTGTCTCCCACCAGCAGGAAAGACCCTATCTTTGGGGGTTCTCAAGATAGTGCCATAGTCCAAGCAGACTTCAAACTCACAGCAATCCCCCGACCTCAGGCTCCTGGGTGTTGGGGTTGCAGGTGTGCACCACCACATCTGGCTGAAGAGCTGCCATCTTAAGCTCAACTCTTCCCGCAGGGAACAAGTTTACCAAAGACCCCGTGAAGCTGGAGCCAGCCAGCCCGCCAGAAGACACTTCTACAGAGGTCTGTAGGGACACTATGCTGGACCTGGCTGGGGCTGCTTGGTAAGGTCCCTCCTCTGCTCTGGGTTAGGCCTGCGTTCTGTGCAGTCTAGGAAGGGGTGAGGCCTGACTGGTTCCCATCCCCCCACTGGGACACGCGGTTTCCACACCAGGGATTTTCTAGTCCAGTGCGAGGCAAAGTGCGGCAAGAGAACAAGGAGGACTAGGTATGTCAGGTGTCAGTTATCTCAGAGACCTTCCTTGGGTACCCACACTGTTTATCTCTGTGTGTTCAGCTGACATCCTAGTCACTGGCCCTCACCCCAAAACCAGGTTGTAGAACCGAGGGGAACAAGAACTGGCCATTTGGGCTACAGGTGTTGTTCAGCAGTAGAACACTACCTAGGATTCCCCAGTGAGGGGCTGGGGTGTGGCTCAGTGATAGAGCAGCTGCCTAGAATCCCCCAGTGAGGGGCTGGGGTGTGGCTCAGTGGTAGAGCATCTGCCTAGAATCCCCCAGTGAGGGGCTGGGGTGTGGCTCAGTGGTAGAGCCCCTGCCTAGAATCCCTCAGTGAGGGGCTGGGGTGTGGCTCAGTGGTAGAGCCCCTGCCTAGAATCCCCCAGTGAGGGGGTGTAGACTTGGCTCTATGGCAGAGCACCCTCCTACTGTGCACAAAACCCTGGATTTAATCTCCATGCTTGCTTTTAAAAAGAGAAAGGATGACATCAGTCATTTATTTTAGAATTCCCATGTTCCAGATCTTGCTCACAGATATCCTACAGTCCCTAGCCGCCCGCCCCTTCCCCCCAAGCACCATTCAGTTACTCTTGATGAGCCTGGAGACTCCTAAACTGGCCAGCTCAGGCCCTGAGCTGTGGAACGCATGCTGGCCAGAGAGATGGAGACGAGAGTGGGAACATGACCCTGGGAAGCTGGGACCTGATGCTAACATAGGGCAGTTAGCCCCACGCTGTGGGAGCATGGGGTCCAGGATGTGTGGTGTTTTTATTTTCTTGTTAATGTTTTGTTTTATTTTATTTTATTTTATTGAGACAAATCCTCGCTGTGTATATCTCTGGCCATCCTGGAACTCATTGTATACCAGGCTCTGGGTGATAAAGATCCAGATGCCTCTGCCTCCCTACGCAGGGACTAAAGGCATGCTCCATCATACCTGGTCTTGAGTTTATTTTTATTTTTTGTGTGTTTTGTGTTTTTTTGAGACCGAGTTTCTCTGTGTAGCCTTGGCTATCCTGGTACTCACTTTGTAAACCAGGCTGGCCTCGACCTCACAGAGGTCTGCCTGCCTCTGCCTCCCACGTGCTGGTGTTAAAGGCATGTGCCTGGTTTAAGGTTATTTTTATTTTATGTGTATATATGTGTGCCTGAATGTGTCCATATGCACCGTGTGTGCACCGATGCCTGTGGGTGCCCAAAGAGGGCATTGGGTACACGAGAGCTAGAGTTATAGATGATTGTGAACCCCCCATGTGGATACCGGGAACTGTACTTAGGTTTCTCTACAAGAACAGCAAAGCCGTCGTAAGTTCCAAGCCTGCTTTCCAGCCCCTTAGTTTGTTTTTCTTAGACAAACTTTATAATAGAGTCTTGAGCTCCCGGCAATCCTCCTGTGTGTTTCTCTCAAGTACTGAGGTCACAGATGAGTTCTGTAACACTCACGTTTTGGGGGATGGGGTGGGTATTTCTGAATTGTGGGCAGAGCCGTGCTGGGCAGAGGGCTCAGGACAAGGTCGCCACTAGGTCATTTCCCCATCTTTCTTTCTCAGGTCAGACAAGAGCAGTGTCTCTGAAGACTGTGGGCCAGGTGAGCAGCGTCTCCCTTGCGTATGATAGTTATGGCTGTAGAACTGGGAGGGTGGCTGCTAATCTCCTGCTGACAGCCAGGAGGAGACCTGCCTGGGCTGTGAACCCTCAGTACTTGGGATTGTCCTCTTCCCATGGCCATCCCCAAAGCCTCACAAGGCAAGCATCAGAGCATGCTGGGAACTCTCTGGGGAGCGGAGGGGAGTATAAGCCGAGTCCTGGCAATCTATCTTTGTACCCATAGACAAGCAACTCCATCTTCTACCCCATGGACTTTAATGTAAGCTCTAAATTAGAGGTGCCAGGTTTGACCTGAGTTTATCCAAGGACCAACCTGGTCCTTCCTGATCCGGGCAGGAAGGAGCCAAGGGTCCAAAATGACTTTTCCTAGTTCTGTCAATCCACAGCCATGGGAATGTTCTGGAGAGACTTGCCTTTGTGTGGCGTGCCCCTGCCCCTGCCTGATGGGATCCCTCTTGTTCTCTTTGCAGGAACCTCAGGAGAGCTAGGAATTTTGAGACCCATCAAAATTGAGCCTGAGGAGCTGGACATCATTCAGGTTACTGTTCCAGGTAAGAGACGCACATCAAAGGACTGTCGGTGCTCCTGTTCCTGTGCGGACATGTTGGCAGAGACTGTGCCGCTCTGCTCCCGGGCCTACTCCATCAGACCATTGCGGCTGGGTTGACTTTTTCCTCCCAGTGTTTGAGATATAGCCTGGGGTCTTTCATGTGCTGAGCAAGCACTCTACCACTGAGCCACACCCCAACCCCTCACTGGGGGATTCTAGGCAGGGGCTCTACCACTGAGCCACACCTCAGCCCCTCACTGGGGGATTCTAGGCAGGGGCTCTACCACTGAGCCACACCCCAGCCCCTCACTGGGGGATTCTAGGCAGGGGCTCTACCACTGAGCCACACCCCAACCCCTCACTGGGGGATTCTAGGCAGCTGCTCTACCACTGAGCCACAGCCCCTTTCTTACTTTTTATTTTGAGACAAGATCTCTGTGTTGCCTGGGCCAGCCCTGAACCCACTCTGTAGCCCAGGGAGGCGTTAAGCTCTCAGTCCTGCTACTTCACCTTCCTGAGATCTGAAGTCATCAGATCACAGGCTGTACCACATCTGGCTGCATGGGTTTCTTTGGCATCTTGGTCTGTAGACCTGCTTGGCCCATGGGGGCCTCCGCGGGACTGCGATGAACAGGACTTGTAAAAGATGCTAAAGATGCTCTCACCATTTGCTGTTTCCTTTAGACCCTTCCCCAACTTCTGAGGAGATGACCGACTCGCTACCTGGGCATCTGCCCTCAGAGGATTCCGGTTATGGGATGGAAATACCGGCTGGTAAGAGGTGGGCCGGGGCTGGCCATGCTGGGGACCTACCACCTTGGGGAGCTACAGGGAGGGACGGGTGGATCGGGGAGCCCCTAAGTTTTTCTTGAAGTCAAGTGCCTTTGGTAGAGAAGGCTCAGCACACCAGGAGTATGCTGTATGTGGGATCATCGTGTCTGCAACTTGGGGTGTGTTTTGGATTTTGAAATATTTGCACTTGATAAACTACTTTCAGGGGTGGGACCTCAGTCTGCGTGTCAGTTCATTTGTTGGGCTTGAAACCTAGAAGCAGAAGGCTAGTGTAGCGCGTTCGAGGGATTGGGTTCCATGCCTGGCCCTTCAGGGGTGAAAAACTGTAAAGGTAAAAATACCTCCCCCAAAAAGCCAGTTGTGGTGGGGTGTTAGCACTTGGGGGAATAGAGGCAGGAGGATCAGAAGTTCAAGGTCATCCTTGGCTGTGTAGGGAGTACTAGGCCCCCCTAAGCTACATGAGACCAAAAATGGGGGCTGGGGACAGCTCGGCAGGTAAAGGCACTTGCTGTGTAGGTCTGATGACCTGAGTTAGATGCCTGGGACTCACAGGGTGTAATGAGAGACACCTCCACACCTCCTAGTTGTTCTGTGACCTCCATGTGTCTGCTATGGCATGCATGTGCCCTCCTCACACACATACACAGCCACATGCATACATACATACATACATAAAATAGCCGGACGGTGGTGGCACATGCCTTTAATCCCAGCTCTTAGGAGATAGAGGCAAGTGGATCTCTGTGAGTTTGAGGCCAACTTGATCTGCAAAGTGAGTCCCAGGGCAGCCATACCTGTTACACAGAGAAACCCTGTCTTCAAAAAATAAGTAAATAATAAATAAATACTTTGCTTTGTCAGAGGACAAATGAGGGCATTAGTTCCTCTGGAGCTGGAGTTATAGACAGTTGTGAGCCACCTGATACGGGTGCTGGGAACTGAACTCAGGTCCTCTTTCAGAACAGTGATTGCTCTTAACCACCGAGCCATCTCCCCAGCCCCAGGAGAGTCCTTTCTGTTTTTCTTGTGTCTTATACAGATAACCTAAAGGTGTGCTCTGTTTCAAGCCTAAGACCTCACACATCCCAGGAAAGCACTCTCCAGCTGAGCTGCGTCCCCAGCCCTACGTGTACGTGTATTTCTTCCTTTTTATGTTCTGAGATAGGATTTTACTAAGCTGTGCAGCCAGTCCTGAACTGGCCGTGTAGCCCAGGCTTGCCTCAAACTCCCAAGCCTCGGCCTCCCACGTTGCTGGGATGACAAGTTTTCCTGTTTGATTTCTTTTGTGTGATCAGAGATAGTAACAAACCCAACATAAGGGTTTAGATGGCTCCCAGTTCCCAGCTATAATCTACAGTCCAACTCTGTGGGGGGAAGTCAAGATGGTGGAACTTGAGGCCACTAGTCATATCAATTGCATCCACGGTCAAGAACCGAGAGAACAGATGCATCCCCCCTCCCTACTTCTTCTGCTTTCTCTGTTTTACAATTCAGGACCCAGGCCCAGGAGTGGGACCACTCTCTTTTAGTCTGAGTCTTCCTACACCATTAAATACAGTCCTCCAAAGAGATGCCCATGGGCCAGTCTGATTTAGACAACCCCTTATTGAGACAGTCTTCCCAGGAGGTTCAAAATACCAAGAAATGGAGGCTGGAGAGATGGCTCAGCGCTAAAAGCACTTTTTCAACAATTAAATCTAATTGCTGGTGTGTATCACCACAGATTTTGAGACAGGTTCTTGCTACATGGCCCCGGCTGTAATCCACAGTCCTCCTGCCTCAGCCTCCTTGTGCTGGAATTATACAACAATGCACAGCCTTTGTAATGTGCGTGTGCATATGTGTGTTTGCATTATGGACATTTTGTATATGTATTTTTTGGTGCTTTTGTATTTTTTGGTGCTGGGAATGGAACCCAGGGCCCAGTGCGTGCCAGGAAAGTGTGATATGCTGAGCTGTGTCCCAGGCCCTTGGTGTCTTTTTGAGACATAGTCTCACTGTGTCTCTCAGACTGGCCTCAAACTCCCAAGCCTCCACCCTCGGACTCTGAGTTGCTAAGATCACAGGTGCGAACCTCCCTACACTGGTTTGTTAATCTCTGATGTCATACTTTCCTAATCTTCCACATCTTCTGTGTCTAGAATAGAATGGCTGGGGCCGGTCCCTGGACGGGGTCCATATATCATGATTGTCACTTTGGGTTTGAATGGCATGGGTTGTCCCAATCCCATCTGGGGGTGTTCTACTTTGCCTCAGAGCTGAGGCTGTCTGTCCTGGTTTTCCTTCCTCTAGTTGAGATGATAAACATGCTTTGTGTTGTTGTCGTTGTTTGGTGGGTTGGTTTGATTTGTTTTTTGTTTTTTTTTTTAAATATTTATTATGTATACAATATTCTGTCTGTGTATGCCTGCAGGCCATAAGAGGGCACCAGACCCCATTACAGATGGTTGTGAGCCACCATGTGGTTGCTGGGAGTTGAACTCAGGACCTTTGGAAGAGCAGGCAATGCTTTTAACCTCTGAGCCATCTCTCCAGCCCATTGATTTTGGTTTTTTAAGACAGGGTTTCTCTGTCGAACAGCTCTGGCTGTTCTTGAACTCACTCAGTAGACCAGGCTGGCCTCAAACTCACCAAGATCCTCCTGTCTCTGCCTCCCGAGTGCTAGGATTAAAGGTGTGCAGCACCACCGCCCAGCATGAACGTGGTTTCTTAACATCCTGTTTTCTCCTAGACAAAGGTCCCAGTGAGGAGCCATGGCCAGAAGAGAGGCCGGCAGAAGGTGAGACCCTGTCTGTCTTCCATAATTCCTTCTCCATGTGCACTCCATCCCTATGAGCAATTTCCCCTCCACTCCATCCTCTCTCTCCAGCACCCTGCATTTGGACTGGGAGTCCTGTGTGTGCTATACCAGTTCTAGACTATGCTGGAACTGGCAGGCGTCTGTCAGGATAAAGTTTAAGCTTTGGTTTACACACATAGCCACTTGCTTTCCGTGTAGGATTCTCAGCAGAACGTGCCCCTCATTTTCCTGGGTGAGATTTTAGACTTGACTATATAAAGCTGGGTTTCTGTATAGAAGACTTTGTGAGAAAAACTGCCTTTTCTCTCTGTGCTAAGAGCAAGTCAGGGTGTGTAGAAAGGCCAAGGTAAGAGTGTAATCTAATCAATAATGTGTCTGCCCCTATATTAAAACAGCCCCGCAGCCAATGATATGAATGCCACTTTGTAGAACCCAGCTTGATGTTGACAGGATCCCTGTAAACTATTAGGAAATGTTTACTGCACCCCCTGGTGGTAGTGTATGCAAATTACAGGCTTACTTTGCACCCACCAAGTTAGGTCACTCATTGAGCTGATCTAAAAGTGATGCTACCCGAGAACAACCACAGAACCTTCTAGATCTCCACTGTGGCACATTTCAAAATCAGGTGTGCAAAATCCAGGAATTAAGGGCTTGGGTAGAGCTGCCATTTCCTTGTCCTTTCCAAAGTTTCACCACGAGGTAATTCCTAATACCTCCAGAGCTGGGAGTGTGAGTTAAGGAGCAGGAAGTTTCTGCACCCAGGAAACTCAGCACACTGCCTTTGCCTTCCAGAAAGTCCTGGTGATGTGATCCGGCCCTTGCGGAAGCAGGTGGAGATGCTGTTCAACACTAAATATGGTAAGTAGGGAAAGGGACAGGCCTTCAGGACAAAGACAGAGTTGGGACCCGTCTTCAGGATGGGAACACTTGAGTCCAGATAGCTCTCCCATGTGTTGCCTGCACTTTTCTGTGAATACCCAGACCTCGGAACAGGCGCGGGCTTTCCCGAACCAAGCCCACGAGAATGGATGAATATCCTAAGGGTTGAAACACACAGACACAAAGAGACCTTGCTCATTCACCAAAGAGTAAATGGCAACTTTATTAAACTCAAGTCGGGTATATATACTAGGGGGCCAGGGGGCAAAAGGGCAAAACCCCTTCCCATCAGGAGCAGTGGAAGAGGATGACAGGTGCCCCGGTGCCCAAGGCCAGAAGCAGCTGCGGTGGCAGGCGCCTGAGGCCTGCGGCTGGAACCTTGTTTACAGGTGGAATTACCATAACAAAAGAGGGCCAAGTTCTTTCTAAGCTATACCCTCAGGCCAGTGCAAGAGCAGAAAAGCCAGGGAGCCAGAGGTAAAAACGGCCCTGCAAATCGCCATGAACAAAAGGGGAAGAAACCTGGGTACCTACACCCATGGCAACAGCCTCCAGCAGAGAATCCCACCCCATTGGCCTGTTGGTCCACAGACCTTTCCTCCAGATCATTCCCTGGCTCATGTGCTGTCAATCAGCCTCATCCACAGCTACAGGCCTTCCTGGGAACTCACAGCAGAATTAACTTTCTCTGGAAACCAGAAAAGTGAAGGGTTTGACTCAATGCTGCAGTGTTTTCTTATACTCTACCAGTGAGAGGGGTCAGGGCATGGCTCAGTGGTAGAGAATTCCTACATAGATTCCTGCAATGAGGGGTTGGGGTGTGGCTTAGTGGTAGAGCACCTGCCTAGAATCCCCCAGTGAGGGGCTGGGGTGAGGCTCAGTGATAGAGACCCTGCCTAGAATCCCCCAGTGAGGGACTGGGGTGCGGCTCAGTGGTAGAGTACCTGCTTAAAATCCCCAGTGAGAGGCTGGGGTGTGGCTCAGTGGTAGAGCACCTGCCTAGAATCCCTCAGTGAGGGGCTGGGATTGTGGCTCGGTAATAAAGTGCTTGTTTAGCACTTATGATGCCCTGGGTTCCATCCACAGCTCTATAATAAAACAACAGAGTCCAGGCGAGAGCAAGATTGAAGAAGCCTCTTCTCTCTAGCTCCTTGAGTTTGCCGGGGGCTGGCTCTTCTCACACTCTCTCTCCTCCCTTCCTCCCAGTCCTCGTATTCTAAGACCCATTTTACAAATGAGGAGATGTGAAACCTGCTGCAGTGATGAGGCTAGCTCAGGGCACCAAGCTAGCTCAGGGGCAGAGAGCCTCAGATAGTACTAGTCCTAGATCTGACATGCTGTGGGGCTGTGTGAGGATTTGGGGTTTTTGCAGGTGGGGAGGGGAACGAGGGACCCACCGTCCTAGCCCAGCAATACTCTGTGGTTTCTGTACTATGTAGGTGTGATTTAAGAGTGGCCTTGGGATTCACATTCCCAGGCTGTATGCCTGTAGACAAGTCCCCTCCCCTGGGGACTTGCCTCCTACCTACAGGCTAGGTGTACTTTTCTCCCCTCTGGCAAGTTTATGGGGTTCAACTGAGTGCCGCCTCCAATGTTCTGCCGCCTGCAGTTCCCACAGATGGGTGGGGACAGGAGTTGAGGCTCCAGGTGGCCTTACAGTAGCCATGTCTTTACAGCCAAAGCCATCGGTACCTCGGAGCCAGTCAAGGTACCCTACTCCAAGTTCCTGATGCACCCCAAGGAGCTGTTTGTACTGGGTCTGCCTGAAGGCATCTCTCTTCGCAGACCCAACTGCTTTGGAATTGCCAAGCTTAGGAAGATTCTGGAAGCCAGCAACAGCATTCAGTTTGTCATCAAGAGGTAAGGGCTGAGCCTGGTGTGGTGGCAGGTTGCAGGCTAGCCAAGGCTACATAGTGAGATGCTGTCTCAAGAAAGAAAAGAGTGTAGGTTTATGGGTGGGTCCAGAGAGATGAAATGAAGTTAAAAAAAAAATAGAAAAAAAGGGGGGGAAATGCTGGCTAGACCCATGAAGGACACCGTCAGAACTGCCCAGCACCAAACTGGCACCTTCCTATTGTTCAGATTTCAAAATCTTTTTTTTTTTCATTTTGTTTTGTTTTTTTGTTTGTTTGTTTGGTTAGTTTTTGTTTAGTTTGGCTTGGTTTTTTGTTTATTTGTTTTTGTTTTGCTTTTCTCTGTATAACAGTCCTAGCTGTCCTGAAACTTTCTTTGTAGACCAGTCTGGCCTCAAACTCATAGAAATCTTCCTGCTTCTGCCTCCTGAGCTCTTAGATTAAAGGCGTGTGCCATCACTGCCCAACTGTCCTTAACTTTATTTACTTTGTTTTTTATTTAAGTGTGTTTGGGTTTTGATTTTGTTATTGTTGTTTTGGGGGTTTGTTTTATTTTTGTCCTTAAGACAGGATCTTAATTGCTAGTTCAGGCTACTCTAGAACTCAGTGGATAGCTCAGGCTGGCCCAGTTGATCTTCCTGCCTCAGTCTCCCAAGTGCTCTGGAATTACCACCATGCCCTACCGATTCTAGACTATATTAGAGCTGGGTGTGACGATTCGTAACTATAGAGCAGCACTTGGGAGGCCGAGGCAGGATGATATAGACCAGTGGTTCTTCACCATCCTAACTCTGCAACCCTTTAGTACAGTTCCTCCTGTTGTGGTGACCCCCAACCACAAAATTATTTTCTTTGCTACTTCATAACTGTGGTGTTGCTACTGTTAGAAACTGTTGTAATGCAAATATCTGTGTTTTCCAGTCGTCTTGGGTGACCCTCCCCCCTTTGAAAGGGTCATTTCACTCACACACACACACACTCTCAAGGGGTCTTGACCCACAGGTTGAGAACCACTGATGTGGAGTTTAGACTGTATCACAGTACTTCATCTTAACAAAAACAAAACAAGAGAAACACTTTAGAGGAGGCTCAGTCAGTAACGTGCGAACTGTGCAAGCCTAGGGACCTGAGTTCAATCCCCAGGACCCTACTAGTACTAAAAAAAAAAACAAAAGAAGAAGAAGAACCAGAGAAGGTGTTGCAAACCTGTAACCCCCAGTGCTGAGTAAGCAGAGATAGGAGGATCCTTAGCCAATGTGACCACATACGTAGGTTACAGGTTCAGGGAGAGACCCTGTCTCAAAATATAAGGTGGAGCGACTGGAGATGGCTCAGTGGCTAAGAATGTTATCAATGCTCTTGAAGGGACCTGAGTTTGGTTCCCAGAGTCCTGGTTGGGCAACTCATAACCATCTGTAACCCAGGCTTCAATGATTTTACATACGCACACACATACACACACACACACACACACACAATTAAAAAATAAAACCTTACCCCAAAAACATGAAGAACAACTAAGGAAGATACCAGTTGTTCACCTCTGGCCTCTCCCTTGCCCCTGCACACATCATTTCCCCGGCAGTCACTCACCCACACATAGAGGCTGTGCGTTTCAACGCTAGGCAGTAGGGATTGGATGATGTCCACAGCAGAGGGCATTCGCCAGTCCCCATGAAGAACCTCAGAGCTCAGAGCTGTTGACAATTCCCGTCAACCAGGATGGCTACCCCAGTGTGGCAAGGACCTTAATGCTATGTTGGCCAGGGCTAGGGGAAACCCATTGCACAGATCTGTGCCCGGAAGCTTGGGCTGAACAGCCCTCGGCTGCTTGGACAAACCTCATTGATGGCACCGGTTATGTTTTCTAGACCCGAACTGCTCACTGACGGTGTCAAAGAGCCCGTAACCGAGACTCAAGGTACCTGGGCGTGGGCGAGACACAGGTGGGCACGGGAGGGCACCGAGTCTCTGCCATACCCCGTCCTGATGCCCCTGTCCTATCCCCCACCTTAGGCGTTTCCCCACTGCCCCTGTCGGGTTTGCCCCCTCGATGCCACCTGAGACCCCAGGTGCTCCCTCCTCACCTGCCTTCTCTCCCCACCCCACCCCCAGAGAGGGACTCCTGGGACCGTCTTGTGGACGAGACCCCGAAGAGACAGGGCCTTCAAGGTAAGTTTAGGCCCGTGCAAACTTAGGCATTCCAGGGTTGTAACTTCGAGTGGCTTTAGCCTGGGGGTGACGGTGGACGTGGGAAGAGGTTGGACCCCATCCGTGGTCTCTTGGGTACTTGACTAGCCTGGTGTGTCTGAGTTAGAGTGTGGCTGTCAGGAAGGGGACGTCCAGACACAGGACTCCTGAGATGGCTTCTCTATCCAGGTAGTAGCCATCTGTCCTTCTGTAGTTATTCATCCGCTCGGCTCTTTTGAAACCAAAGGAGTGGACGGTAGCCAGGGAGAGCCAGAGAGGCAGGCAGGAAGGCAAGCAGTGGGATATAGGAAACTGTTAAAGGGGGCTTGCAACTGGCCCAGCAGGAGGCTCCTGGCACCCTTTAGGGTGAGGCCAACCAACATCCCTGCTGTCAATAGGGATACAGCTGAGAACTTAACCTACGTGTGCACGGTTTAGAGGACTAATGGGCATGGCTGGTGTGAGTCCCAGGGTGACTGTCACCAGGTGGCCCCTTCTCGGTCACCATACTTCTGAGGAGTTTAGAAGGGCAGTGGTGGCCAACGCTGGAGTTAGCAGACCTCAGAGAGGACCGGCCACTGGTCACCTTGGTGCCTCGCCCTTCCTAGGCAGCTGGAACAGCGAGGGGAGCTTATGTATCCTGCCTCACCTATGCTGCCAGGACGGTCCCAGAGGTCATTTCCTCCTTCCCCTGCCGTCCATACCCTTCCTCTCTTAAGGCCAGGCCAGGATGTAGCCTCCCTGAGGTCAAAGGTGCAGTCGTGATATGCTGGTACATGGGGGTCCTTAATCAGCACCACCTAAAGAATGCTAGCCCTTGTCTAGAGGCCTTCCCACCCTGTGAGGGGCTGGGGTGTGGCTCAGTGGTAGAGCCCTTGTCTAGAATCCCCCAGTGAGGGGCTGGGGTGAGGCTCAGTGGTAGAGCACCTGCCTAGAATCCCCAGTGAGGGGCTGGGGTGTGGCTCAGTGGTAGAGCCCCTGCCTAGAATCCCCCAGTGAGGGGTTGGTGTGTGGCTCAGTGGTAGAGCCCCTGCCTAGAATCCCCCAGTGAGGGGCTGGGGTGTGGCTCAGTGGTAGAGCCCCTGTGTAGAATCCCCCAGTGAGGGGCACGGGTGTGGCTTAGTGGTAGAGCATCTGCCTAGAATCCCCCAGTGAGGGGCTGGGGTGTGGCTCAGTGGTAGAGCACCTGCCTAGAATCCCCCAGTGAGGGACTAATAGCGTGGCTCAGTGGGAGAGCATTTCTGTATTTTCTGCAAGGCCCTGGGCTCTGTCCTCTGTGCAGCCAAATAGTAAACAGCCCTGGGTTGATACTCCCGTTCTAGTACTCTGCCTCCCTGTGAGCTTTTTGAAGCCCTTTCTCCAGCTCCCACCCAGCCAAGGACACAGACTTCCAGGCTAATTTATTAGTTTGTTGGTTTTCAAATGTCAACAATTAACTTAATTTCATCTCATTGCTGTTGGCGCAACAGTGTGAGTCCTTCCAGGAAAAAAAACAACAAAATGCACACAGTCTCGTGGAGACTGGTTCTGAAGGACTCTGAGGAGCCCACTCCAAAGACCTGCTAATTGCCCGAGAAGGAGTTCGCTGTAATTAGGAAATCGTGTTCCTGTAAAAGTCACCAAGTGCCTTTTAATGTAACAACCTCTGTCCGTAATTGTACTTTGCAGAAAATTACGACACCAGACTCTCACGGATCGACATTGCCAACACGCTTAGGGAACAAGTCCAAGACCTGTTTAACAAGAAATATGGTAAGTTACAGGCAGAGGTCAGGTAAAAGGAGAAGTGGGCAGCTTCCTGCCTGTGGCCAACTTCACATTTGGCCAAGAGGTTGGTCTATGGTTTGGGTATTTCTTCTCCCTTCTTTAAAAAAATTGATTAATTGGTCTACAAGAGCTAGTTCCAGGACAGGTTCCAAAGCTACAGAGAAACCCTGTCTCAAAAAACAAAACAAAACAAAAAAGATTGATTGATGATTGAGTGAGTATACGGGTATGTGGGTGTGCACGTACCCCAGGACAAACATGGTAATCAGACTCAGAGGAATTGGTTGATTCATTCGACCATGTGGGGTCTTGGGAATCAAACTCAGTCTTCCAGGTCTGGGGGCAGCCGCCCATGCACACCGAGTTGTCTGACCAGCTCGTATCTACTTCTCGAGCATCCGCTCTTTGCCGGGTGCTGGGGACATGGCGTCATAGAAACCAGACCTGTCGTGGAAGGTGTGGGTGGTGTACACCTGCAGTTTCATCACTTGGGAAGTGGAAGCAGGAACTACAGGATACGGGTTTTGTTGAGGCAGAGAGAGTGGGGTGCAGTGCTCACTGGTGAGCTGGCTTCCAGGGTAAAGGTGTTGGCTGCCAGCTTGACACCGGAGCTTGGTCCCCGGAACCCACATAGTGAAGGAAGAGAACCAGAAACTGCAAGCTGCCCTCTTGCCTCCACCGTGTGCGCCTGGGATGTGCACACGGGTGCTCACACATATGTACACACATAAATAAAATATATTTAAATTTTTTTAATAGAGACTGGGGTGTGGCTCGGTTGGTAGGCTACTTACTGAGTGTGTGTGAAGCCCTAGGTTCAATCCATGGCACCACATGATCTGGCGTGATGGAAAGCACTCAGGAAGTAAAGGCAGGAGGATCAGAAGTTCAAGGTCATCCCCAGCTACATTGCATGTTGAAGTCAGCCTGAGTTATATGAGACCCTGTCTCAGAACAAACAAACCAAAAAAAAAAAAAAACCAACACTTTAAAAAGAGATGGTGGGTATGGAGAAATGGCTCTCTTTTTGTTTGGTTGGTTTGGGATTTGGTATTTTGAGACGGTTTCTCTGTGTAACAGCTTTGACTGTCCGAGAACTCTATCAGTAGATCAAGCCTTTAATCCCAGCCCTTGGGAGGCAGAAGCTGATGGACCTCTGTTTGAGGCTATCCTGGTCTACATAGAGAGTCCCAGGCCAGCTAAGGCTACTTAATAAGACTCTTATCTCAAAAGAAACTGCGGGAAAGAAAGAAGGGAAGGGGCCTGAGACTAAGTACACAGTGGATCTGTTATTCCTGGTCTCAGGACAGCACCCTTTCTGGCTTTGTCTCCCCCTCGCTGCTGGGTGGGGCCTGCCCATTCACTCCGTGTGGGTCCTGACTCTGACTCTGAGTACCGCAGTCTGGAGGAAAGCAGATGCTTCAGGGCTCCCATCCTGGAGGAAGGTGCGCGGTGCAACCTAGAGTCTGAGAGTTAGTAAGCCCTGCTCTGGCCAGCACCTGGACCCACACCTTCCTGCTCTGCCCTCAAGGCCTACCCAGCCTGGATTCACACCGGAAACTCCCTGCCCCACACAGATAATTAACCTCCAGCACTATCCATGTACATCTCCTCCGGCAGTGGTTCTCAACCTGTGGGCCACAACAACCCCTTTGAGAATTTCATATCAGATATCCTACATATCAGATATTTTTACCCTCCAGTCCATAACGGTAGCAAAATTACAATTACAAAGTCGTGTTTTAGTTAGGGTTTCCTATTCCTGTGAAGAGACCCCATGACCACGGCGACTCTTATCAAGAAAACATTTAATTGAGGGTGGCTCGCTTCCAGTTTCAGAGGATCATGGAGGGGAGCAAGGCAGCGTGCAGGCAGATGTGGGGCTGGAGCTGAGAGTCCTACATCTTGACTCGGGCGATAGGGAACCGACTGTCACACTGAGCGAAACTTGAGAGAAAGCCCTCAAAGCCTGCTCCCACAGTGACACCTTTCCTCCAACAAGGCCACACCTCCTGATAGTGATGCTCCCTTTGGGGGCCATTTTTTTCAAACCACCACAAGTAGCAGTGAAATAATGTTATCGTTGGGGGTCACCACCACATGAGGAACTGAATTATAAAGGGTCACAGCATTGGGAAGGTTGAGAACCACTGGTCTAGAGCCTTCCGCAAAGGGCCTTATGCCCCTGGGAGAGACCCTCGTGTACTTAGGCCGCACGCCCTGTTCCCCTGCTTCCTCCTAACTGGGACAACTGTCCTTCTTGTATCCAGGCGAAGCTTTGGGCATCAAATACCCAGTACAGGTACCCTACAAACGAATCAAAAGCAATCCAGGCTCGGTAATCATCGAGGGCCTGCCTCCCGGGATCCCGTTCCGCAAGCCCTGCACCTTTGGCTCCCAGAACCTGGAAAGGATCCTCGCCGTGGCTGACAAGATCAAGTTCACAGTCACCAGGTACTTGGATGAGGAAGGGGAAGAGTTGAGACGACTATACTGGCTGGGAAGAGACACTATGACCAGGGCAACTCTTAAAAAACAAAATTAATTGGGGCGGCTCGCTTACAGTTTCAGAGGTTCAGTCCATTATCATTATGGTAACAAGCATGGCGGCGTGCAAGTAGATGTGGTACTGGAGAGGTAGCTGAGAATCCTGCAGAGTTCTTGCAGGCAAAGGGAAGTCGACTGAGACACTGAGTGAGGCTTAAGCAAGAGACCTCAAAGCCCGCCTCCACAGTGACACACTGCCTCCACCAAAGCCACACCTCCCAATAGTGCCACCCCCTTTGAGGGCCATTTTCCTTCAAACTGCCACCACAGGGCATTAGGGAGGGACTGCAGACCAGACAGGGCTCAGGAGACCAACCACCCTTCTAACTGTATGCCCTGCAGCTGCCCCTTAGGCATACCCAGCCCCCCCAGAAAGCAAAAATTATGTGCACACACATGACCTGGGCATCTTGTTGAAATGTGGTTTCTGGAGCTCGGGAGTTGGTGTAGTGGGGAAGTGTGTACTGGACAAGCATGAGGACCTGAACCTCGGCCTCCATGTAGAAGTGTGGGCAGGCCAGCTTGTATCTATAGCCCCAGCACTGGCATATTAGGGAAAAAGATGAGAAGGTTCCAGAGGTCTGCTTGCTGGCCAGTCTAGCCAGGTGGGGAACCTTTCCTTAAATAAAAATAGAAAAAAGAAAGGAAAAAAAAAGCAAGATGTAAAATGATTGAGGAAGACGCTTGAAGTTCCTCTCTGGCATGCATGCGCGTGCGTATGCGCGTGTGCTTGCGCATGTGCGTACACATACACATGCACGCACAGGCAAAAGTACCTGCCACGCCCTACCTCATACACACAAATGGTTCGGATGCCAAAGCATGCTTCTTCTCCCAACACTCAGGAAGTGGAGCCAGGAGGGTTATGAGTTAACGTTAACCCCAGTTCTGTGAGACCCCTTCTCAGGAAAGAAAACAGCAATGGGGTGTGGCTTGGTTGGTTCTGTGTGGTCCAGCGCGCACGAAGCCCTCCCTGGCTTTCATCCCCAGTCCCACATAGACCCGCTCAGCGGTGGTGACACCTGCAACCACAGCACTCAGGAAGTAGAGACAAGAGGATCAGAAGTTCTGGGCCATCCTCGGCTACAACAAAGGGAGTTCAAGACTAGCCTGGGCTGCAAGGGATCCTCTCTGAAAGAATCGAACATTAAATGCTGATTATCTGTGAAATGGGCCCTAGGCATTTGCTACCGATTCCTTGGCAAACGAGTGTTGTCATGTACCTGGTGGCAGTCTTGTCCCTGTTGCCTTTCCTCTGAAACCCCACTTCTGTTTCCCTTCCAGGCCATTCCAAGGACTCATCCCAAAGCCTGGTAAGTGGTATTCTGTGTGTTTGCACACACAGTTATGGGAGCTCAGAGCTCAGTCCACCATGGGACACAACTGCCTCACTAAGGAGCCAGACCTGGGGTCCTAACACTGAAGCCACAGACATGGGCTTCACCCAGTCAGAGGTTGCAGGTCCCTTGAACTCTAAGGGGCCTAACTCAGTACGTGGAAGAAATTGGTGACAAATGTATGAGTGTTGTCCACAGGGTGCAGGGGCTTGGTGGTGAGATGTGAGGGGTTGGGGAGCTGGGAAGATCACGCAGTCTATAAAGTACTGACTGTGCAAGCGCGAGGACCTGGGTTTGATCCCGGAGACCCACGAAAACTGCATATGATGACACATACTTGTGATCCCTGTGCCAGGGCGTGGAGAAAGGCAGATTGCTGAGGCTCACCGACCAGCCTGCCTGGTCTGTTGAGAAAGCTCCCAGGCCAGTGAAAGACCAACTCAAAAGAACAAAGGAAAAAGCTGAGCTTAGGGGCGCAACCTTTAACCCCAGCATCAGGGAGGCACAAGCAGATGGATCTCCCGAGATCAAGGACAGGCTGGTCTACAGAGTGAGTTCCAGGACAGCCAGGACTACACAGAGAAACCCTGTCTCAAAAAAAAAAAAAAAACAAACAAACAAAAGAAAAAGAAAAGAGCTCCTATGGATTCCCCAGTGAGGGGTTGGGGTGTGGCTCAGTGGTAGAGCATCTGCCTAGAATCCCCCAGTGAGGGGTTGGGGTGTGGCTCAGTGGTAGAGCATCTGCCTAGAATCCCCCAGTGAGGGGTTGGGGTGTGGCTCAGTGGTAGAGCATCTGCCTAGAATCCCCCAGTGAGGGGCTGGGGTGTGGCTCAGTGGTAGAGCACCTGCCTAGAATCCCCTAGTGAGGAGCTGGGGTGTGGTTCAGTGGTAGAGCCCCTGCCTAGAATCTCGCAGTGAGGAAATGGGCCAAGGATAAGTCAAGCTTGCTAAGATGACATGTATAAATTTCACCATGCCTGGTTTATGTGCTGCTGGGGCTGGAACCAGGGCCTCGTGCATGCTAGGCAAGAACCTATCAAATTTGCCATATCCCTACCCGCCAAGACCCTATCTTAAAAAGAACTTTAAAACAAACAGAAAACCTCCTGACTGTCTCATACCCTCTACAGCAGCTCCCTGGGTGGACTCTAGGATCCTGTGCCCACAATGGAGACAGCCTTGGGTGTGGCCAGAGGCTGAGCCAGAGCTGGCAGGCAGCCCACGGGGTGGGGGGGAGTAGGGGGATGCGTGCTTCCTTAGGAGGGCAGCTGGGCACTTGTGAACACCGAGGGCTGCCTTCCCACCAGTGAGAGGTCCAGAAAGCCCCTTCCTTTGGGCTGACCGTCACCCAGCCCCATTCTGCCTGGCCCCATAACAAGCTCCCACCCCCACCGCCATCCCGACTCCTATGTTCAATTGTGAATGCAGGCCTCTTGGCTCCAGGCTGATAGCCTGGTCAGACCCTAGCCAATGGCCAGCCCTGACACAAGTGACTGCCTGAGCCAATGTCACTGCTGAGTGGCCCTGCTCCTGTTCTTCAGGAAGTGTGGCTGAACCTAGAAACCCAGCGAGCGTATCTGTCAGCCAACCCACTATAGCCCCCAGGTCTCTGCCTGCCCTCCATACCCTGCTTTTTTTGGGACAGAGTCTTCGTATGTATCCCACACTGATCTCAAATTTGGGATCCTCCTGCCTCAGCCTTCAGAATGTTGAAATTATAGTTGTGTGCCACCACTTGCCACAGGAGGAAACAGTCTCAGAGAGGTTAAGAAAGAGGAAACCAGAGAGATTAGGAAAATTTCTCAAGGGGCTGGAGAGATGGCTCAGCGGTTAAGAGCATTGCCTGCTCTTCCAAAGGTCCTGAGTTCAATTCCCAGCAACCACATGGTGGCTCACAACCATCTGTAATGCGGTCTGGTGCCCCCTTCTGGCCTTCAGGCATACACACAGACAGATTATTGTATACATAATAAATAAATAATATATTTAAAAAAAAAGAAAATTTCTCAAAGTCACAGAGCATTTTCATAGCCTGGCCACGATTTGAAAGGAGGTCTTACTCACTTTTTGCTGAATCCAGGTTGAATTTGTGACCCTGCCCACTACCAATCCTGCTATGTGCCTCGTTGTCGCCCTCTCATGGCCACTGTGTGTAATAACATGGGTCCTGCCTAACAATCTTAAATTCCCAGTTTGAAATTGGTTTACTTTGGGGGTTTGTTTTTTGGATTTTGAGTGTGTGTGTGTGTGTTTTTCTGTGTGTGTGTGTGCACATGTACACACTCAGATCTTCAGGCTTTGGGGCAAGTTTTTTGGCTGGCTGCAGGTCCTGCTTTTTATGAAAGCTGTGGGGCTCAAATTCAGGTCTTTATGTTTCCAAGATAAACACCTACCCATGAGCTCTCTCCTCAGCCCCGGTTTTTTGTTTGTTGCTACTGCTGTTATTTTTATTATTTTTTTTTTAGGTTTATTTATGTTATGTCTTTGTTTTCCCTGCACCTTGTGTGTGCCTAGTGTCTGTGCAGGTCAGGCAACTGGAGTTGTAGATGGTCGTGAACCACTGTGAGTGCTGGGAACCAAACCCTGCTCTTCTGCAAGAGCAAAGAGCACTCAACCACTGAGCCATGTCTCTAGCCCCCACCCCCAGCCCGTGCCAGTTTGTGGTTTGAGGCAGTGTCTCGTAGAGACCAGGCCAACCTGGAACTTGACATTTAGCTGAGAATCATCTTAAACTTGGATCCCCCTGCCTCCGCGCCACAGTGCTGGGATTACAGACCTGGGCCACTCCTTCACACTGGGCCACTCTTGACTGAGGGTTTTGTTGCTGTGATAAACCCCGTGATCAAAAACACCTTAGGAAACCAGGTGGTGGCATCATATGCCTTTAATCCCAGCACATGAGAGGCAGAGGCAGGTGAATCTCTGAGTTCGAGGCCAGCATGGTCTACAGAGCAAATTCCAGTACAGGCTCCAAAACTACAGAGAAACACTGTCTCAGTTAAACAAACAAACAACTACCTTAAGGAAGAAAGGGTTTATTTCAGCTCACACCTCACAGTGGCACTGAGGGAAGTCATAGCAGGAACCTGTAGCTGCTGCAGAGGCCATGAAGGAACACTGTTGACTGGCTTTCTCTCCACAGCTTACTTTGCCCGCTTTCTTATACACCCCACAACTACATACCCAGGGGTGGTCTCACCCACAGTGGGTCTGAGTCCTCCTATAATCAATGACTAATTAAGAAAATGTACTACAGCCAGGCGGTGGTGACGCACGCCTTTAATCCCAGCTCTCAGGCGGCTGAGGCAGGCGGTTCTTTGTGAGTTTGAGGCCAGCCTGGTCTGCACAGCCAAGGCTACACTGAGAAACCCTGTCTCAGGGGGGAAAAAAGGAAGGAAAGAAGGAAAGATACTGTACTATAGACTTGCCTACAGGCAATCTGATGGAGGGCATTATCTCTTTTGAGTTTAGCTTGTGTCGAGGAAAGGTCCTGGGAGCAGGTGCGGTCCCTTCTGTGTCGGGAAGGATCCCCCAGCTGGGGCGCAGAGGTCCCTGTAGGGAAGGACTGTTGGAAGTAGAATCCCAGAGAACTCCCTGGAGCATGGAGGGTTACTAAGAGGGGGATTAGTAAGCGTTGTGGAGGGAGACTGGAGGGAGAAGGGGAAGATGGGCTCTGCACACATGTAAACAGTGTGCACAGTCGAAGTCCTCAAAAAAAAAAATGGCTACAGATTGGTTTCCACAAATCCAGTGGCCGCCTGCGGGTGGAGTCTTTCTTTCCAGTGACAAGCCACTCACATCTGGAAGCTGGGGTGTAGCCTGGGGAGGTGACCTTCTCCAGGTCAGGGTAAGGAGACAGCTGTGAACTGAAACAGAAATCCCAGGTATCCGAGGCTACCTTAAACTTGCAGGGCATCAAGGGTGACCTTGAACTCTGACCCTCCAGCCTCCACTGTACTTGCGAAGTGCTGGGATTACAGGTGTGTACACCATGCCTGCGCGTGCAACCCAGGGCTTCCTGCATGCTATGGCAAGCACGCTAGCAATAGAGTCACATCCCGAGCCAGCTTTCTGTCTTTCAGGGCTATGTCAACAGTCTGGTGTGGAGGCCGGTGGGGGGGGTGTATTTTCAAGGCATCAAGAGTTTTGTTTTCCAAATGCTGTCAGGTTTGCATTTCCTGGTAGTCATAGTGACGGCTTCCACCTGGGGCAGGTGGAGTGAAGAAGGTAAAGCTGGAGCCAGGGACCAGGAAGGTCTGCAGAGGCCTGAGCTCAGGTGGTAGGCCCAGAGAGAGACAGAGGGAGGAATTAAGATCTAGCAGGGGATGGAGTGGCCGGTAAGGAAGGTGGTGAAAAAAGATAGCGGATGTAGGTGACACTTGTCTAAAGACCTGGATCTGTGGGACTGGGAGTGGGGGGAGCTTTGGAGGTAGTGAACTCCCTGTCAGTGGAGGCATTCAAGCTGAGGTTAGGTTGTCAGTCACTTCCCAGAGAGAATATTCCATATAGAATCTGCTGCAAGGGAGAATGGGAAGAGCTGTTCCCACGTCACAGTACCTGACAGGACCCACTTCCCTTAGCTGCCCAGTTAGGAGCTTCCAAACAGGCGGTCACTTCCCCTGCAGGGTGTGGATGATGGATGTCAGTCAGCCCAGCACAGCACGTGGGAGGAGTTCAGGGCCAGCTTCAGTTACATAGGAAGTTTGAGTCTAGCCTGGGCTACAAGAGATCTCATCTCAAAACTGAATACTAAGAACTTGAGCTATGGTTCCGAGGTTAGGAGTGTTTGCTGCTTTTCCAAAAGACCTGAGGTCGCTTCTCAGCAGCTATATCGGGTGGTCACAGTTGCCTGTAACTCAGCTCCAAAGGATCCCACAATCCCTTCTAGCCAACGCAGGCACCCACACACACTTGCACACACATCCGTATGTCATCATCATGTCTTCTGGCCTCAGGTGCAGCCTCAGTGCACTGGCAAGGAAAAGGGGGTGCACTGGGGTCCCCACAGGCAAAGCAGACCTGCCGGCTTCCTGTTTGACTCCAGCGAGCCAGGTTCGGCTCTTTTGAACTCAGTGTCCGTATCTGTAGAACAGGAAGGATTACCAGGCAGTGGTGGCACAGGCTTGCGATCCCAGCATTCAAGAGGCAGAGACAAGTGGATCTCTCTGAGTTCAAGTCTAACCTCATCTACAGATCCAGTTCCAGGATAGCAAGGGGTACATAGAGAAACCCTGTTTTGGAAATCAAAAACAAAACAAACAGAATAAAAACAGGACAGTTTGTTTCTCTCTACCCTGGAGCCCAAGGCCAAGGCCTGGTGGGTCTCAGAGGCTCAGAAGGGCTGGGCTTGCAGCCTAAATTAGACCTTGCCTGGAAAGCCTTTGTGTGCTGGGTCCCTGCTGCCCAGAAACCTGAGCACCCCAGGGAGCTAGAAACAGATTCTCAGCGGCCCCAGTTTAATCTAGGACCCCTCACAGTCGACATCCCAGTTCAGGTTCAATGATTACACCCTACCCCACCCTGGAGAGAATTTATTCCAGCCACTCAGAGCATAAGGGTGGGGGTGGGGGGAAATTAAAACTCTTGAATAATAGCGTGTTCCCAGAGAGAAGCCAGCCCAGAACAGAACTCTCTTGTGGCTCTATGTAGGTTTAAGCGATCGTATTGTTTTCGTACATTCTCCTTCATTCCATCCGTCTGTCTGTCCAACCATGTCATGTCACCCCCCACCCCCAGCCCAGTTACACTTTGAGCAATTAGATGTGTTTTATAGAGACAGAGACTGCAAGTTTTTGTCATTTATGAACAAATGGGAAGATTTACAAGGTAGAAGTATTGTCAGTTATCTTTTTTTTTCTTAAAAAAAGATTTATTTATTTATTTATTTATTATGTATGCAGTGTTAGTTTCCATGTCTGCTTACATGCCAGAAGAGGGCATCAGACCTCATTAGAGATGGCTGTGAGCCACCATGTGGTTGCTGGGTGGGAATTGAACTCAGGACCTCTGGAAGAAGGTGTTCTTAACCTCTGAGCCATCTCTCCAGCCTGTGTCACAGTTATCTTAAGACAGACCAAGGTTGCCGTTAACCGTGGCAGCCCAGAATTAGGCTTCTCCTGGTGAGAGGTGCCTGGCTTTCTCGGTGACTGTCGGCCAGGGTCTTCTCTCAACATCCTGGCGGAGGCAATGCCCCTTTAGCTGGATTCTACTCTTATATAACTTAATATTTTCTTTCCTTTTTAAAAATAATTTTTTTTAGTTGTGTGGTGGTGGCGCACGCCTTTGATCCCAGCACTCAGGAGGCAGAGGCAGAGGCAGGTGGATCTCTGTGAGTTTGAGGCCAGCCTGGTCTACAAGAGCTAGTTTCAGTACAGCTAGGGCTGTTACACAGAGAAACCCTGTCTCAAAAAACCAAAATAATAATAATAATAATTTTTGTGTGCACAGGTATTTTGCCTGCATGTATGTTTGTATGATAGTGTCAGATCTTAGAGTTACAGACAGTTGTGAGCTGCCACAGTTGTGGGTGCTGGGAATTGAACCTGGGTCCTCTGGAAGAACAGTCAGTGCTTTTAACTGCTGGGACATCTTTCCAGCCCATCTTTCTTTTCTTTCTTAACCACTGAGCCATCTCTCTATCCATTGTTGCTGTTGTTTGAGACAGGGTTTCTCTGTGTCGCCTTGGCTGTCATGGAACTCAACCTGAAGACCAGTTGGCCTGGAACTCAGAGATCTGCCTGCTTCTGCTTAGTGCTGGCATTAAAGGCATGCGCCACCACCAGCCTGGCCAACTTAATCTTTTTTAAGCAAGTTGATCGGTAAACCTTTTATAACTTCAGTGTTTCACTGAGGAAAGTAGATATACTATTTCTCCAGCGATGTCTGAGACCCAGTTTGAGATGCTCAGCTGAGGGGAAGGACCAGCTGATAATGCTAAGCCCCTCTTGGTGTGGTCTGCTGTCACCTTGACACTGAGAAGAGCTTCAGGGAGAAGGGGACCTGAGATAGACCTGGGAACCAGTCTGGGGTTGATGTTGACAAGCAGGGAGCCAGGAGGGGAACGGTCCCTTTTTCCCCTATAGGAATCAAGTGCCATTTCTGAGCTGTGAGGTTAGATAAATTAACTACGGTCTTCGATCTTGGATAAATTAACTTATAGTCTATGATCTTAGATAAGTTAATTGACTGTAATCTTGGATAAATTAGCTCACTGTGTATGACCATAGATAAGTTAACTTACTCTCTGTGATGTTGGATATGTTAACTACCTTACTCTCTGGACCTTTCTATAAGATTCCAGTGCACTGGGCGAAAGTGGCGCACTCCTTTAATCCCAGCATTTGGGAGGCAGAGGCAGGCAGATGTCTGTGAGTTCGAGGCTAGCCTGGTCTACATAGTGAGTTCCAGTACAGCAGGACTGTATCACAAAAAAAAAACCTGTCTCAGAAAATAATAATAATAATAATAATAATAATAATAAAATTAAATTAAACAAGCTAGGTGTGGTGGCACACATCTTTAAACCAGCACTGGGAAGCAGAGACATACTGAGGTCAGGCTAGCAAAAGCTACAATGTTGCTGGATACTGGATGGTGGCGGCACAGACCTTTCAGGTGGAGCTCTGTGAGTTTTGAGGCCAGCCTGGTCTAAGACAAAGTGAGTTCCAGGACAGTCAGGGCTGCAAAGAAAAACCCTGTCTCAAAAAACAAAGCAAAACATAAGCTACATATTAAGACCAGCTATCAGAAAAAAAAAAAAAGAAAAACCTACCAAAATGGTAACAAAAGTTTAAATATATAAATAAGATGCTAGAAGCACAGACCAGGGCCAGCCATGCCCCCATGTCACTCAAAAAAAAAAAAAAAAAGCCAGGCAGTGTTGGTGTCTTTAATCCTAGCTCTCAGAAGGCAGAGGCAGGCAGATCTCTGAGTTCAAGGCCAGCCTGGTCTACAAGAGCTAGCTCCAAAACAGACTCTAAAACTACAGCAAAACCCTATCTCGAATAAACAAAAAGAAAAATACAAACAAAAAAAATCCTTTGAAACAGAGTGAGCTGAGTTATGTTCAGTGGCACAGCATGCTGTGTTCTCTGGTCCATCCCCAGCACCACACAGGGCATGCTGGAACATTCCTCTAGTCCCAACCGTTAGAGGTTTGAGAGAGGATGATTGTGTTCAAGGCCAGCTGGGGCTACAGTGTGAGACCCTGTCTTCCAAACATGGAAACAAGACGGAAGGGAAGCATTCCAGTCCCCTGGGGGATGCCTCTTGTAACCTCTCCCGAGTGCCATCACCTCTGACTCTGGGGCTATGACTGGTATCCCCTACACTGTTAGCTCCTCTTGGGGTGCTCTGTGCCTGGCCTGTGGTGGGGATACTGCTTGGGAAATTCAGGTGGATAGGAGGATGAGCAAACGTGTAGATGGGTGAATGGGAGGTGGGTGTGTGGATGGATATGAATGGAGGTGAGGGGTGGGTGTGTGGGTGGATATGAATGGGAGGTGAGTGGGTAGGTGTGTAGATGCATGAATGGAGGTGAGGGGGCGGGTGTGTGGATGGATATGAATGGGAAGTGAGTGGGTAGGCGTGTAGATGATGAATGGAGGTGAGGGGGCGGGTGTGTGGATGGACGAATGGGAGGTGAGGGGGTGGGTGTGTAGATGGATATGAATGGAGGTGAGGGGTGGGTGTGTGGATGGACGAATGGGAGGCAGGGTGTGGATATACTTAAGAGACAAAAGCAGCTGCAACGGAGAAGGCATTATCTGGAGAGCTGCTCTGCAGGCCGGGGCCAAATGGGAGAAGCATATGCCAGTTCTTCAGTGCCATTTTCTCCCTGCAGATGAGGATGACGCTAACAGACTCGGGGAGAAGGTGATCCTCCGAGAGCAAGTGAAGGAGCTCTTCAATGAGAAATATGGTCAGTGCCCCCACCCAGGTTGCCAGTTTGCATGACCACAGTGGCTGATGGCCTGTGTGTTAAGTACTTTTGCTCATTGCTGTGACAGATACCCCACCCTAGGACGGAAGGGTTTTAAAGCAAGTCCGTAGGGCAACTGCTCATGTCTGCAGTCAGGAAGCGGAGAGAGATGAGCGCTTTGGAGTGGGACTTCCCACATCAGTTTACCCGATCTAGAAACTTGCTCACATACAGGTGTACCCAGAGCTATGTCTTCTAGGTCATTCTAGAACCTGTGGATGATCGGATGAACTTTCATAGCGTAGTTGGATGGTGTTTGCTGTACCTGGGGTGGGATGGCTGCTGAGTTCGCCTATCAGAGTCTCGAGCCCTTCCCTAGAGTGATTTGCCTTATGACATGAGGGCATCTCTCTCTGGTTCTGACCTGTGCTCTCTAGGTGAGGCCCTGGGACTGAATCGGCCTGTGTTGGTCCCTTACAAACTGATCCGGGACAGCCCAGATGCTGTGGAGGTGAAAGGCCTCCCGGACGACATCCCCTTCCGGAACCCCAACACCTATGACATCCATCGGCTGGAGAAGATCCTGAAGGCCAGGGAGCATGTGCGGATGGTTATCATCAACCAGCTCCAGTAAGTGCTACAGGGCAGGCAGCAGGGCAAGGGCTGTGGGAGGGGAGAGGGTACCACCCTGGCCAAGGACGCCAATCAGCAGGCCGAACCAGAGGTCAGAGAGAATCCTGAATCCGAAAACCAGCTCCCAAGTCTTTTGTTGTTTTGAGACAGAGTCTCATGTAGCCCAGGCCGGCCTGGAACACACTATGTTATTGAGGCTGACCTTGAACTCCTGATCTTCCCCCTTCTACCTCCTAAGTGCTGGGATTACAGGCCTGAGCCACTTTACCCCACCCTACATTCAGAACCTTGAGTATCCTCTGTACTTCAGGTATTTTAGGACAGGGCTGAAGAGATGGCTCAGCAGTTTAGAGCACTTGTTGCTCTTTTAGAGGATCCAGGTTCGATTCTCAGTGTCTGCATGGTAACACAACCATCTGTAAGTCCATTTCCAGGAGATCCGATGCTGTCCTCTGACTTCCTTGGGCACTGTGCATGAATATGGTACACATACACCCGTGCACACAGAAACTCACACAGTAAAATAAAGAATTATTTTAAAGAAGAAGAAGAAGAAGAAGAAGAAGAAGAAGAAGAAGAAGAAGAAGAAGAAGAAGAAGAAGAGGCAGGCGGATCTCTGTGAGTTCGAGGCCAGCCTGGTCTACAAGAGCTAGTTCCAGGACAGGCTCCAAAGCTACAGAGAAACCCTGTCTTGAAAAAAAAAAAAAAAAAACCTAAAAAATAAAAATTAAAAAAAATTTAAAAAAGAGACATCTTTTTTAAAGTTTGAAGTAGGAGCTGGGGAGATGTCGCAATTGCCATAAAATGCTTATCATACAAGCATGAAGACCTGAGTTCAGATCCCAGGGCCCATAACATGTACCTGTAATACCACTCCTGGGCCACGCTGGCCATCCAGACTGTCTTCAGTTTAGTGAGAGATTCTGCCTGGAAATACAGCCTGGAGCCTAGAGGGATGGCTCAGCAGGTAGCAGCATTTGTGTCATCGTGAGAACTGGAGCTTGGATTCCAGTCCCACAGAAGACGTGGGGCTTCTCGTGCATGCCCGTGGCCCCATGAGTAAGACCGAGACAGGATGGTGTCTGGAGTTTGCCGACTTCCAGTCTAGTGAGAAAACACTAATACCAGCCTTAGGGAGGGACTGTGCCTCCAAGGGAGATTTGGAGAATGGTAAAGGAAGACTCACGGTGCCCTCCCTTCTGGCCTCCTCCAGTGCACACCGGCTTGCACACCTGTATACACACATGTACATAGTAAATAATTCTTTAGAATAAAAATATGTAGAGGGTAACTGAGAAAAACACCCAACATTGACCTCTACCCTCTACACCCATGCATACTTTTACACCAAGCCTGACGACCTAAGTAAGGTTTCCTGGGGCTCACATTATAAACGGAGCGAACTAACTTAACTCCCACCCTGACCTCTACTGAACACACATGCACCCATCCAGACACAAAATAAATAAATATAAGGAAAAAAATTTTAAACAAAAAGAAAAAACATGAGCCAGGTGGCGGTGGCACGTGCCTTTAATGCCAGCACTGGGAGGCAGAGGCAGGCGAATCTCTGCAAGTTTGAGGCCATCCTAGTCCACAAAGTAAGTTTGCAGGTAAGGACATCTAGAACTGTAACACAGAGAAACCCTGTCTTGAAAGGTGTCGGGGGGGGGGGGATAGATGTTTGAGGAATAATTGTGTGCTAATGTATTCCTGTAATCCCAGTAATAGAGAGGCAGGAGGAGGGGGATGGGCCAGCCTTGGCTACAGCCCTGTCTCTAAAGGAAAAGCGTCTCAGGGGTTGTGTGCCCTGGCCCCTTGAACCTGCTTTTGGTGGGAGCATATGCGTGCTGGAAGGTGCTGCTCACCTCACGAGAGACAAGGAGTGGAGAGAGAAGAGGAAGCAGTGGCCCCAGGATCCCCACCGGGGACCTGACCACAATGCCTTATCCCTATCACTAGGCCCTATCTCATCGAGGTCTAGTGTGCCAGGTTGGCCCACACATGGACCACTGGGCAACACTTAGGCTGTAAAACCAAAGCATGACCTGACCAGGCAATTGCCACAACAGCTGCATCTCCACTACTGAGAGCAGGTGTCCGTATCCCAAGGAGCGGGTGAGGAGAGGGAAGCTCCTAACCGTGACCTTGCTTCTCTCTCTTTCAGACCTTTTGCCGAAGTCTGTAATGATGCCAAGGTGCCAGGTGAGTCAGAGGCAGGAGAGGCCAGCCTTCTGCCTCATGGGGACCAGTCTCTGGCCTTCAAAAATACAAAAAGCACAGGCAGGCACAGACCTTGGGGATGGTTCAGTGGATAAAGGTGCTTGCTGCTAAACCTGATGACCTGAGTTCAAATCCCTAGGACCCACATGATGGAGAAACTGAGCCAACTCCTGCAACTTGTCCTTTGACCTCCATTCATGGGCCATATATGCATGCAAAAATAAATGTTTCTTAAAAAAAAAATAGGTGAGGCTGGGGTGTGACTCAGTCAGGAGAGTATACCCAAAGTTCTTTTATGATTTCCTCTAGCATCACGTAAATTGGGAATAGTGTCACGCACCTTTAATCCCAGTACTCGGGAGGTGGAGGCAGGAGGATCAGGAGTCAAGGCCAAGATCAGTTATACAGTGACTTGGAAGCCAGCCCAGGCCTCGTGAGACCCTGTCTCAGCAAACCAAACCGAGACACTTTGGTGGGAAGTGGGTTGAGGAACCTAGGGCTTTTGATAGTCACGGGGAGATAGCCATACTAGAGATCGGATAATCTGGGTGAGCTAGAGCGCTGTACTCGGCCTGCTGAGCTGGCAAGGGGGTATTTTTAGAAGCAAAGAGGGTAGGTATAATAGGAGCCAGAAGTGGGACAACCGGCCCTTAGATCTGCTTGGGGAATGAGGCTGGACAGCCGAGCCTCGGTGGATGGGTAGAGAGTTACAAAGCCTAGGATGTAGCTTTAGGTCAGAGGTGTAGTACCTGCCTAGAATCCCCCCCAGTAAGGGCCTAAGAGTATGGTTCAGCATGCGCCAAGCCCTGGGTTCCATCCCCAGGACATTGGGGGGCGGGGGGGCGGGGGGGACGTCAAACGCTGAAAATCTAAAAGCAAGGGCTTTCTCCAGGGAGTTCAGGAGGCCGACGCAGAACGGCCCCCAGCATCCGGTCTCAGCAACTGTTTCTCCCATCAGCCAAAGACATTCCCAAGCGCAAGAGGAAGCGGGTCTCGGAAGGCAACTCGGTCTCCTCCTCTTCCTCTTCTTCATCCTCGTCCTCTAACCCAGAGTCTGTGGCATCCACCAACCAGATCTCCCTTGTGGTAAAGTCACCGCAGATCTGAATGTCACCCTAATCCTGTGTAGCCTCTGCCCCGCCCTCAGGCGGGACCACCCACACAGCTCCAGGAACTGGGAGGCCCTGTGCTGCAGAAGGGACTTGGCCAACCTCAGAGGTCCAGGCGCATCCGCTTGTTTTGCCCACAAGATAGACTGTAGGGTCTGTGCAGTCAGGCAGTGCAGGGCTTGAAGTGCTGGTGTTGCCGGCGATGTGTGTCAGTGAACACAGCAGAGGGTCGGTGGTGACGTGACAGAACTCAGTCTCCATCGTCTGTCGGCCATGTTGCTGAGTGTGGCCCTTGCCTGATTCAGAGGAAAACCTATGTAAAGAACTGGGCGTGCTGGCATACCCCTATAGCCCCGGAAGTTCAAGGCCCAGCTGGGGTTATGTGAGATCAGATCGCTCGCCCTTGCGCACATGAAGCCCTGGCTTAGATCCCCAGCATTGTGTAAACTGGACCTGATAGCACATGCCTGTAATCCCAGCACTGGAGAGGTAGAGGCAGGAGGACCAGAAGTTTAAGGTCAACCTCAGTACATGAGAAATTTGAGGCTAGCCTGGGCTATGTGAGACTGTCTCAATAGAAAAGAATGGAAGAAAGAAAAGGGGAAGAAAGACTGATTTTAGGATTTCTAGACCCTTTGTGTGTCCCTTCGGCCCCTTTCTGGGTACTGCCGCAAGCCCAGAATTTGCATTTTCTCGTACCTTTGTTTTTTATCATTGAGTACTCCTTCCTTTTACCCCGAGAGGTGGGACAATGTCTGTGGGGTGAAGCTGGGTGTTTGATGCTTACAGCACCTGTTCTGAGTACTCAGCCCAACTCTGATCCACATGTTGAACCCCAGGAACACAGGTGGGGGACAGTCCCACCAGGTTCTTCCTGTGTCACCTCAGAGAGGTCTCTTGCCCTCTCTGGGCCTCAGTGGCTGCATCAGTAACATTTGAGTTTTCCCTCAAGGAAAGCGAGCCAGTTATTCCGGGAGGTCTTCATGTCCTCGGGAGCCCTAACCTGGTCCCTCTGTCCCCCTCTTTCCAGCAGTGGCCAGTGTACATGGTGGACTATTCCGGACTAAACGTGCAGCTTCCAGATCCCCTCGACTATTAGACCTCAGAGCCGAATCAGGACCTCAACTCAGAAAGACTAAAGGAAATGTAATTTATGTACAAAGTATATTCGGATATGTATCGATGCCTTTTAGTTTTTCCAATGATTTTTACACTATATTCCTGCCGCCAAGGCCTTTTTAAATAAGTAAAAAAAAAAAAAAAGAAAAAGAAAAAAAGTGTGGCTTTTTTTTTTTTTTTAACAATGGTTATATGTTATGCTTTAGGTGGTGTGGCCCCAGCAGCCACTCAGGGACTGAGTCAGGCAAGACCCCAGCTCAGGTGCCTTGATTCCATACTCTGGGGTCTCACTGTGATGTCCGGGGACAGAATTTATTTTCTTTACTGCCAAGGGACTAGTAGCCACAGGAGGAACCGCAGAGTGCTTGCCCGGCTTTCACATCGCCATGGGTTCCACCCCAGCATTGCATATCCGGGACATGATGGTGCACACCTGTGACCCCAGCACTCAGGAAGTGGGGACAGGAGGACCAGAACTTCCCATCTGGGACTGGGGAAAGTATGCCTGCCTTTGCATGCATGATCACCTGACTTCAGGATCCCAGTATACAGGTACAAAGCTGTGCACCGTGGCATGGCATCTGCCTATAACCCCAGTGACGGGAGGCTGGAAACAAGAGGATCCCTGGAGCTTGCTGGCCTGCTAACCTAACCGTGAGCTCTGGGTTCTGAGAAGGAGCCTGTCTTCAAAAATTAGATGAAAAGGGGAATAGCAAGATGGCTTAGTGGGCAGAGGTTCTTGCCGCCATGCCTGACAACCTGAGTTCAGTCCCGGGGACCATGGGAGGGAAGGAGGAGAAAAAGGATTCCTGTGCTTTCTTCTCTGACCTCCGCACATACGCTGTCATATGGGAACACACACAAAGTGCGATTTTTCAATTATATATATCTATTTAAATATGTTTATATGTATCCTGCAGTAATGGAGGCAGACATCCCGTGTTGACCACCAGCCTTCAAACACACGTCTAAGCACATTTGTATACACGTTCCACACATTCAAATACACACACATATACACCGTATACATACACAAAATGGTTCAAGGCTAACTTGTAATACGTCTGACCATATGGGGGGGGTTGTTTATATTGGTTTTGCTTTGTTTTGTTTGAGACAGGGTTTCTCTGTGTGGCGTTAGCTGTCCTGGAACTCACTCTGTAGACCAGGCTGCCTTGAACTCAGAGAGCCCCCTGCTTCTGCCTCCTGAGTGTTAGGATTAAAGGTGTGCGTCATCGCTGCCACCGCCAGGCACAGCCAGTGCTCTTAACAGCTGAGCCATCTCTCCAGGCCTAAAATGAAAGGCATGCATCACCACTTCCTAGCATTTTTCCCCCCCTTGCTTGCTTACTTTTTAAAAAAAAATCGAGACCATATGTTTGAAGGGAAGAAGGGCTCTAGAAAGAGAAATACCATATTGTCTTTTTTTTAAAAGATTTATTTATTTATTTATTTATTATGTATACAGTGTTCTGTCTGCATATATGCCTACAGACCAGAAGAGGACACCAGATCTCATTATTGATGGTTGTGAGCCACCATGTGGTTGCTGGGAATTGAACTCAGGACCTCTGGAAGAACAGTCAGTGCTCTTAACCTCTGAGCCACCTCTCCAGCCCCCATATTGTCTTTTCTATGTCCACAATAGTGAATGCTGATTACTGGAGTTCTTGACTCTCCGCCTCTGTACAGCTGTCAACCACACACACACACACACACACACACTCAGGAAGACTTTCTCTTCCTGAGTCCCTTTCACGGTCCCTGTCCATCCTGCCTGAACATATTACATCGTAGTCGCCGGAAAGAAGAGGACACAATGACCCCAGGATCTGACTCTGATGCTCCAGTCCAGATGTTTCTGCCAGGCCTGTGCATCCCCACTGGGAGGGGGGCCTTGTCCCAGACATCTGGATCAGCTTCCTCCTGGGAAGATATTACAGACCTCAAAGTGAGCATGCCGCTGCCGACTGTCCGTCTCTGCTGGCATCCAACCCCCATTACACACACACCAGGTACTTGCCGTCTTCTCTGGCTCCTAAACTTTTTTTTTTTTGAGACAGGGTCTCATATGGCCTCGACTTCTTACATAACTGACAATGACCTTGAACTTGGGGTCTTCCTGTGTGCGGCTCCCAACACTAGAATCGCACACAGGGCATTCCCCACCACACTCAGCCCTTTGTCTTGGAGACCTGGCACTCCATCATGGGCCACCATCCTTGGTCCTGTGGTACACCTCTAACCCCAGTTTAGAGGGCTGAGGCAGGAGGATCTGGAGTTGAAGACCAGACCGAAAGGCACTCACTTCGAAAGCCGGATAAGTTCAAGTTGAGACCCCGTCTAAAACTACAAAATGGAGCAAATATAGAATAGCACCCGCCAGTCGCCCAGCCTTTGGGACGTGAGGCCAGAAGATCAGTTCAAGGATTCTCCTTACACAGCAAATCGGGAGGCCAGGCTGGACTACAAAAGACCCTTTTTAAAAACAAAACCATAATCTGAGCCTGGTGAATCTCTTGAGTCCAACCTGGTCTACCGTGGGAGTGCCAGGGTAGCTAGGGCTACACAGAGAAACACTATTGGAAACAAAGCAAAAACAGGGCTGTCACAAAACAGCCCAACTGTTAGGAGTGTACCCGGCTTTTACCGAAGTGCCACGCCTCCCAGCACCTATTGTGGGCCTAAGCGGTGGCCCACAACCGCTCCTGAAGTGAATGAATAGTCTCTACGTGTCTACACACATACACGTCATTTAGAGGAATAAAAATGTGCCATCATTGCCCAAACATACATACAAACGTACATTTATTTGTTTGTTTATTTTAAAGTAAAAAACTCTTAGATCAGCTCAGAGGCAGGGACAGTCAAAATTTCTGGGAGTTTGAGGCCTGCCAATGCTACTTAGTGAGACCTTGTGTCAAATCCCTTACTTAGATCAAGGCTTCAACCACCACACCCTGGCCCCTGCCACTCCGTGAGAGGCAAAAGGCGTAGCTCAGTAGTGGGGCACCTACATAATACATGAAGCCTGAGTTTCATCTCCCACATTTCAAAACAGAAAACTAGGAATTTTTCTCCCTATTTATACTCGGCGTTACTTCCAGCGCTTCCCTCCCCTAGTCGGTCTTAGCTCAGCCTCACAAGCTGCTGGAACCTGGCTTTGGTCTAGATAGGGCCTTGGGTACCTGGTGTCCTTATTCTGGGAGCAGCCACTGGCGCCTGTCTGTGGTCTAGAGCCGCCCCCACTATGACCTAAGGCAACCAGATCAGAGCTCGCGGTTGGAGTCCCTGGGTGGGGCCAGCGCTGGGAAACCGGATCCGAAGCCTGTGAGCAAAACAAAGCCGCACATTCCCTCGGCCGATAGATCTCTGCAATTCAGCGGGCCTGGGCTACAGAGACCCAGTCTCAAAACAAAATGGGCTGGGAGAATGTAGCTCAGGAGGTCGAGTGCTCGCCTAGCATGCGGCAGGCTCTGGATTCCATCCTAGCGCTGCAGAAAACTGGGCACAGTGGGCGGGACGCGTCTATAACCCCAATAGTGGCGATGGCCGGAGGATCAAGAGGGTGAGGACAGTTTGAGCCACATGAAACCCTGTCCCAAAGCAAAATTCCAAAATTAAAAATAGTAACACCCACAAAAGTAATTAGTTAAGGGTACCTACCCCTCCAAAGCAGTCTTTTGTTGTTACCCACACAAACTCCTTACGTTGCCGAGGATGGCCTTGAACTTCTGATCCCCTTGCTTCCACCTCCCAAGTGCTAGGATCACAGGTGTCTCCACACCTGACTTCATCTAAGAATTTGCCTGTTTCCCTCTGTCCTGGCCTCAGATCTCACCCCCACCCCACTTCCTGGGTCCCAAACTTTGAGAGCTGCGGCCCAGCCCCCAGCCAAGGTCAGACCTGCCCCTGGCTTCCAGCGCTCCCTGATCGCCCCGGAACACCTTCCTGGATTCGTCTGCAGCGCCTTCCAGATGCTATTTATGCAAGCACTCAAGAATCTGAGCGCGCGCCGCACTTTGGAAAGTGATTTGATTCAAAGCGCCCATTCTTTAATTAAACCTCATTTAACCGCCATCTGTCTCCGTTCAAAATGGCTTCGTGTTTTGCAACTCGAAATGAGAATTGTTGTTGGGTTTTGTAAACACATCCCCCACCCCCACCCCCCCAAAAGAAAAATCACAGAACACTTTCCAAAGGAGGGATGTGAATTGCTGTGCCGCGTTTCAAACGTTCTAATTGCCCGGGGATGTGTGCTGGTGGGTGTCTAATCATCCTATATACAAATTCTTTGTCTAAAGATCTGGTATCAATGAAAAGATGGAGATTATAGAAAATGCTAGAATTATATCTGACTGAAAACAGTAATAAAGCAATCATCAGCCAGAAACAAGGCCAGGGTGAGGCAGGAGGGGAGAAGCCAAGTGGTGCTGCCCACACCTGCTCCCCACACCTGCTTCTCCGGAGGAGCCGCTCTCCCTGCCCAGGTGCATCCGGGGTGCTAGGCAAATAAGGGTGGGCTTGTATTTTTGGGGACAGGAGCTTCCAAACGGTTACCTCTGTGAAATGTCTCTCTGTGTCTGTCTCTGCCCCCTCTCTCTTTGCGTATTTCTCTGTCTCTATCTTCTCTCTCTCTCTCTCTCTCTCTCTCTCTCTCTCTCACACACACACACACACACACACACACACACACACACACACTCACACACTTATTCCCTAGCCCAGTGTTGTAGAAGACTGGCTGTCCTCTGAACATAACAGCAGACATCTTTATCTGGGTAGCTTTGACAATCCAAGATGGAACTGATTGGTTCCAAGGACTGCGGATATTCATTCATACAAGGAGAGAGTGATGAGGTGTCTGGGCCCCTGCTTGATCTCAGACACTTCCTCCTGCACTTTCCAGACAACTGTGTGTAATTCTGCCCTGATTGCTTGTGGCCCTTAGGAAGCGTCAGGAGACTGTGGAAGGCTAACTGAAGCTGGGTCTCCACCAATGCGGCTGTGCCAAAGCTGTCATCCTCACCACCCTTGCTGGGGTGAGACTTCAGTATTGTGACTGCTTCCTCCCCCGCAACTCCGCCACTTCTGTCAGTACCCCTCATGACCTGTGGGTGAGTCCATTAAACTCATCGGTTCCCCACAGCAGACTTGGGTTAGAATGGTACTTTGACTTGCCCGTGCTGCATAAGGAGGGGTCGACGCGTCTCTACAAGGAGTTCCCACAACACCCAAGCTGACCCCCGTTCCACGACCCTTCTGCCTCAGCCTCCTGAGTTGCTGGGATTAGAGACCTGTGCCACCTCCTGCTCATGGAGTCAAAGGCTCCTTAATAATGTCTGCTGAGGCCCAGGGAGTCAGGCTCTCACTGTATTCGATACTTTGCTCCGTTCTTCAGCAAAAGACCCTGCAAAAGCAACTGAAGGGAAGCGCTCTTTGGGCTCACAGTTTGAAGATGCTCCCCATCCTGGAGGGGAACAGAACGGATGATGGGAGGAGCCTAAGGCAGCTGGTCACGTGGCATCCACAGGCCCACAGAGAGCAATGCTGGTGCCCCACTCAGCTTTTCATTTTAGTGCAGTCTAGAACTCCAGCCCACGGGATGGTGCCACCCACGCTGGAGTTGGTCTTCCCGCCTCCGCTAACCCAAGCCAGACAGACACGGTGATTCTGTATGGCACCAAGCTGAGGAAACTAACCATCATACTTGCCTTCTAACTGGGTCAGGAAATGGAGGAAAAATGAAGGGGGTCAGGAGCCCCCTCTTTTTTATTTTTAGTTTTTGTTTTATGTGTGTAAGTGTTTTGCCTGCATCTGTATCTGTGTGCCATGTACATGCCTGGCGCATGTGAAAGCCACAAGAGGTCATCTGATCTTCTGGAACTGGAGTCACAGGCAGTTGTAGTTGTGGGTGCCGGGAATCAGAACCAGGTCCTCTGGAAGAGCAGCCAGTGCTCTTGACTGCTGATCCATCTATCCACCCCCCTTTAAATATGTATTTATTTTTATTTATTATTTAATTAACTAAATTAAAATTTTTATTGTCTATGTATGAATGTTTTTACCTGCTTATATGTCTATGCAATTCATGTGTTTCTGGTACCTGCAAGAGCCAGAAGAGGGCATCAGATCCCCTGGAATTGGAGTTACAGACAGTAGTGAACAGCCATATGGACACTGGGTACCAAACCTGGGTCCTCTGGCAGGTGCTCTTCACCCTGCTCTGGGAGCCACCCCTCTCCCCCTCTTTTAAAGTAGCCACAGCGTGACTCCATGAAAGGGAAATGGGCCTGAAGAAAATAATGCTCATGGTTGGCCACTGAGGGGAAACTGAGGCTTAGTGGCCAAGACCTTGATTGAAGTACAAGGTCAATAGAGAAACTGGACTGGGGTCAAAACAAGATCCCAGGGAGCTAGAGAGATGGCTCAGAGGTTAAGAGCACTGACCACTCTTCCAAAGGTCCTGAATTCAATTCCCAGCAACCACATGGTGGCTCACAACCATCTGTAATGAGGTCTGGTGCCCTCATTATATGTATATGTATATACATATACGTATATGTATATGGCATGCGGGCATATACACAGACAGAATATTGTATACATAATAAATAAATAAATATTTTTAAAAAACACCCAACACTTTGCTTGCACATTCACATCCATAATGCATTTAAAAATAAATAAAATATTAAAAAAAAACAAAACCCAAGACCCCAGGCTCCAGCTACTGTGGCACTTTCTCACACTTACACTTGAGTCCCTGAGTTTAATCCCCAGTACAAAGAAGGAAGAGAGGAATCCCAGCAGCACTTTGGGGGACGGGGCAGGGAGATCACCACAACTTTGAGATCTACCTGGGCTACATAGTGAGTTTAAAGCCAGTCTAGTCTTTTTTTTTTATTTATTTATTTAAAAAAAGGTAGTCAGGCAGTGGTGGTGTCCAGTGGATCTCTGAGTTCGAGACCACCCTGGTCTACAAGAGTGAGTTCCAGGACAGCCAGGACTGTTACATGGAGAAACCCAGTCTCAAACTGCCCCTCAAAAAATAAATACATAAATATATAAAAATTTAAAAGCTTGGCATTGTAGCACATATCTGTAATTCCAGCACTCGGGCAGATGCCAGGAAGAGGAATGTAAGTTCAAGGCTTTACATTGTCTCTTCCAGCCCAGACAGAGCTGTTCAGCGAGAACCTAACCCATTAGAAAACAAGCAAGCTGGGGCTAAAGGGATGGCTCAGTGGCTAAGACTGGCTGGTGTTCCAGAGGACCTGAGTTCCCAGCACCTACGTGGTGACTCACAGTCATTGGTAACTCCAGTTCCAAGAGATCTGGTGCTCTCTTTTGGCCTCCGCAGGCACCAGGCACGAATGTGGTGGTCAGATGTCATACAGGCAGAACACCATACATATAAACATAAAACCTAATTAAAGAACTAAACAAACAAAAAACAAGCAGCCGGGCGATGGTGGAGCACGCTGTTAATCCCAGCACATGGGAGACAGCAGCAGGCAGATCTCTAAGTTTGAGGCCAGCCTGGTCTACAGAGCTAGTTCCAGGACAGACTCTAAAGCTACAGAGAAACCCTGTCTCAAAAACAAAAACAAAAACAAAACCAACATAACAACAAAAAACAAAAAAATTCCAAAGGCAAAAAGGATCATTTAAATTAGAAAAACTGGCTAGAAACAAGCCAAGCTAAGGCTAGGCGTTTGTAAGTAAGAATAAGTCTCTGTGTATTTATCTGGGAGCTGGGGGAGTCAGCCCCCAAAGAATAAGAAACGCCCCAACTACACAGTAGTTTAGAGTGCTCCCTGACTACAGTACCACCCACTCCCCGCATAGAGAAGCGCTAACAGCAGCGCCACCTATTGGTGGCCCGTACTGGTCCTGCGCGGAGGCTGGCACGGGATAGGCGGCAGATGCAAGGCCCTGTAGTGAATGCTTCCCTATGTGAGAGTGGAGGCAAGAGCCTGGAGAGATGGCCCAGAGAGCGAGAGCGCTTGCTCTCGTAGAGGACTTGAATTCGATGGTCAGTTCACAACTACCCTCTCCAGGGGGCCCATCACCTTCTGGCTCCTCCAACACCTGCACTCATGCACACAAACACAGTCAGACATGTCCACAGGAATAAAAATACTTTTAAAACAAGAAAAGAAAGAGGAGGCGAAATTCTGTCTCTCTAAATGGTGGCGCTCAGGCAGGTCCGTGTGTCCCACAAGCCTGCAATTTACCGACTCGGGGATGAAGCCGTCTTATCCCTCCCAGGGCTTGGACCAGGCGTCGCTCGGCAGTTGCTAAAGCTTCAAGTGGTGGCACATGACGGTCATCCCAGCACTGGAAAGGTAGATGCAGAGGACTGGGGATGAAAGACCAGCCTTGGATACATATGGAGTGTGAGGCCAGCCTGGGCTACCCGAGACTTGTCTTAAAAAGCGAAACAAAAATAAATAAAACAAGGACTTCAATACAGGCCTATGCTGCCAAGCCTGGATAACAAGCCATTCTTTTTCATTTTTATTTATTTGTTTGTTTGTTTATGTTTTTCGAGACAGGGTTTCTTAGTGGCTATGGAGTCAGTTCTGGAACTTGCTCTGTTGACCAGGCTGGCCCTAAACTCACAACGATCCACCTGCCTCTGCCTCCTGAGTGCTAGAATTAAAGGCGAGTGCCACCACTGCCCAGCCAAGTCATTCTTGGTAGAAATTACAATCCACATAAAATATCTGGAACATAATGATTTGGGCTGGGCATGGTGGTACATATCTATAACCACAGAACTCTGGAGGCGGGTAGATCTCTGTGAGTTTAGGGCCAGCCAAGACTATATAGTAAGACCCTGACTCAGAAACAAAATAAAATCAGGACAATGGTGGTGCACACCTTTAATCCCAGCATTGGGGAGGCAGAGGTAGGCAGATCTCTGTAAGTTTAAGGCCAACCTGGTCTCTCAGAGTGAGGTCCAGGACAGTCAGAGCGGCTACACAGAGAAACTGTGTCTCAAACAAAACAAAACAAACAAAAAATTTTTAATAAATGACGGACTGTGGTGGTGCATGCTTTAATCTCAGCACTCACTGCGCAGCAACTGGCAGATTTCTGAGTTCAAGGCCAGCCTGGTCTACAGAGTGAGTTTCAGGATAGCCAGGGCTACACAGACAAATCTTGTGTCAACGCCACCCTGCTCAAAAAAATTTAAATTAAAAATATTGAAATGGCTTATTGGATAGAGGTGATTGCTGCAGATTGTGGCAACAATCTGGATTTGATCCATGGGACCCATGTGGTGGAAGGAGAGAACTGTCTCTTGTAAGCTTTCCTCCGATGTCCACAAATACAGAAGCAAGTGTGTGCACCCTCATTTGAACATTCAAGCCCCTCCCATGCATGCACACATGCACGCACACTTATTTTTTTTATTGATAATTATTGAGCTCTACATTTTTCTCTGCTTCCCTCTCCACCTCTCCCCTCCCTCCTTCAGCCCTCCCGCAAGGTCCCCATGCTCCCAATTTACTCAGGAGATCTTGTCTTTTTCTACTTTCTACTTCCCATGTAGATTAGATCTATGTAAGTCTCTCTTAGTGTCCGCATTGTTGTCTAAGTTCTCTGGGATTGTGGTTTGTAGGCTGGCTTTCTTTGCTTTATGTTTAAAAACCACCTATGAGTGAGTACCTGTGATAATTGTCTTTCTGTGTCTGGGTTATCACACTCAAAATAATGTTTTCTAGCTCCATTCATTTTCCTGCAAAATTCAAGCTGTCGTTATTTTTTTCTGCTGTGTAGTACTCCATTGTGTAAGTGTACCACATTTTCCTTATCCATTGTTCGATCGAGAGGCATTTAGGTTGTTTCCAGGTTCTGGCTATGACGAACAAAGCTGCTGTGAACATAGTTGAACACATGTCTTTGTGGCACAATTGAGCATCCTTTGGATATATACCCAAAAGTGGTATTACTGGGTCTTGAGGAAAACTGTTTCCTTATTTTCTGAGAAATGGCCACACTGACATCCAAAGGGGTTGTACCAGCTTGCATTCCCACCAGCAATGCAGAAGTGTTCCCTTTTCCCCACAACCTCTCCAGCATAAGTTGTCATCAGTGTTTTTGATCTTGGCCATTCTTACAGGTGTAAGATAGAATCTCAGAGTTGTTTTGATTTGCATTTCTCTAATGATTAAGGATGTTGCACATTTTCTTAAGTGTCTTTCAGCCATTTTAGATTCCTCCATTGAGAGTTCTCTGTTTAGGTCTGTAGTCCATTTTTTTTTATTGGATTATGTGTTCTTTTGGTGTCTAATTTCTTGAGTTCTTTGTATATTTTGGAGATCGGATCTCTGTCTAATATGGGGTTAGTGAAGATCTTTTCCCATTCTGTAGGCTGTCATTTTGTCTTGTTGACCATGTCCTGTGCTTTACAGAAGCTTTTCAGTTTCAGGAGATCCCATTTATTAATTGTTCTCTCAGTGTCTGCTGGGTTTATATCTAGAAAGTGGTCTCCTGTGCCAATGTGTTCAAGTGCACTTCCCACTTTCTCTTCTGTAAGGTTCAGTGTGGCTGGCTTTATGTTGAGGTCTTTGATCCATTTGGACTTGAGTTTTATGCATGGTGATAGATATGGATCTATTTTCATTCTTTGTTTTTAAGATTTATTTATTTATTATGTAGACAACATTCTGTCTCCATGTATACCCGCATGCCAGAAGAGGGCGCCAGGTCTCATTACAGATGGCTGTGAGCCACCATGTGGTTGCTGGGAATTGAACTCAGGACCTCTGGAAGAACAGCCAGTGCTCTTAACCACTGAGCCATCTCTCCAGCCCTATTTTCATTCTTCTACGTGTTGATATCCAGTTATGCCAGCATCACTTGTTAAATATGCTTTCTTTTTTTCATTTGATATTTTTTGCTTCTTTATCAAAGATCAGGTGCTCGAAGATGTGTGGATTGATATCTGGGTCTTCTATTCGGTTCCATTGGTCCTCCTGTCTGTTCTTATACCAACACCAAGTTGTTTTGAGTACTGTAGCTCTGTAGTACAGTTGAAGTCAAGAATTGTGATGCCTCCAGAAGTTCTTTTATTGTACAGAATTGTTTTGACTATCCTGGGTTTTTTGTTTTTCCAAATGAAGTTGACTACCATTCTTTCAAGGTCTTTGAAGAATTTTGCTGGGATTTTGCTGGGCATTGCATTGAATCTGTTAGATTGCTTTTGGTAAGGTTGCCATTTTTGCTATGTTAATTCTGCCTACCCAAGAGCATGGGAGATCTTTCCACTTCACATACACACACTTCTAATACATAATTTTAATGAGGAGGTTGAGAAGGAGGAGAAGGAAGCCCCCCCACCTCCAGTGAGGGGAGGAGGCAGAAGAAAGCAGCCAGATGGAATTCTGCAAAACATCCCCCCGTGGTCCCCCAGAGCCTTGCTTGGCCTCTACAGATCACCTAATACCTTGTCTCTGAACCCTAAAGTTCCATGCCCTGGGCCCTGCCCCAGCCAAAGTGAAGCGGTTCAGGCACCTGCTGTGAGATGCTGAGTGATGACCGAGGAAGCCACTCAGACAGTGGGCAGACAGGAAAGCCTGGCTGCAGAAGAGGAAATAGAACAGGGAGGCTGGAATGTAAGCAGATATGGTGCAGCCCACACAGGGGAGGTGGAGCCAAGATGGCTCTAAGGAGCCAAGATCTGTTGACTGAAATAGAAGCCAAGTATATGGTCAGCCACACTGTAGGTGTGGTATATAGGCCTGCATACGTGTATATGTGTGCGTGTGGGGGTGTGTTCATGTGTGCACATATGTGGGTGTGGAAGCCTTCCTTGGTATCCTTCCTCAGGAGCCATCTCTCTTGTCATGTTTTCTTTTTGGATTTATGTTTACTATTTATTTGTGCCTGTGTGTATGTGCCCATGCTCCTAAATGTGCACTGGGGCCCAAACAGGTGGGAAGAAAGTTCTGGATCTCCTGCTGCTAGAGTTCCAGGCAGTTGTGAGCCATCTGGTGTGACTTCCAGGAAAGGAACTCAGGCCCTCTGCAAGAGCAGCAAATGTTTTAAAGCCCCGACTCACGTTTCTAGCCCTTGTTAGAGTTTTTGGTGGGGTGTCTCAGTGACCTGGCGCTGGCCAAGTCAGCTAGGCTTACTGGTCAAGGGAGTCCCAGGATCACTACTACCTTCGCTTCCCTGGGATTACAACCACATGACCACTCTTAGCTTTGGACATTGGTGCTGGGGATCAAAATTGGGTCCTCAAGATTGCAAAACAGCACTTTAGCGAACTACCAAACTGAGTCACATCCCAGCTCTTCTCCTCTTCTCTCCTTCTCTCTCTCTCTCTCTCTCTCTCTCTCTCTCTGTCTTCCTGAGATAGAGTCTCACTATATAGTTTTGGCTATCCTGGAATTCACTGTATAACCCAGGCTGGCTGGTCTTGAACACGTGTTGTTCTGGCCTCAGGTCCCAGGAATACAGGCATGCACCATTGTGCCTGGCTAGGACATCTATCCAAGTATCAAGGTTCTTATGGGTTTTGTTTATTTTTAATTTAAAAAAATTATTTGTGGAGCCAGGCAGCAGTAGCGCACGCCTTTAATCCCAGCACTCGGGAGGCAGAGGCAGGTGGATCTCTGTGAGTTCGAGGTCAGCCTGGTTTACAGAGCAAGTTCCAGGAGAGCCAAAGACACACAGAGAAACCCTGTCTCGAAAAAATTACAAGAAAATTATTTGTGGCGCTGGAGACAGGGCTCAACATTTAAGGACACTCACTACTCTAACTGAAGACCCAGGTTTGGTTCCCAGCATCTACATCCTAACTCCAGTTCCAGAGGCTCTGATGCCCTCTTCGGGGTCAGGGGGAGGGGGGACACGGGACACATCTAACAACTGCGGTAGGTATCTACTGTGGCGGTCTGAGTCAAAGGCATTTGTCCCTAGGAAAGCTCATGAGCCTGAAGTAGGAGTTTATACAGAATCTCCATGAGATGGCAGCAATTCTTCACATACGTGTGAAAAAATGAGCTTAACTCGAAATTTTAATTATTTTTACTGACAGCTAAGATAGGTTTTTATGTACTTCAACTTTGCCTGCCTTGAAATAAAGTCTCTAATTTAAAAATATTGAAGATATTGTACCAGGTATTGTGGTGTATGTCTGTAATCCCTACACTTCAGAGGCAGAGGGTCTGAAGTGCGAGGCCAGCCAGGACTACATGAAATCCGGTGTCTGAAGATCATCTATAGCCTGTTGAGATGGCTAGGTGGGTAAATGTGCTTGCTGTCAGGCCTCATGAGCTGGGTTAGGTCTCTGGGACCCACATGGTGGAAGGAAAGAACCAAGGTTCACGGGTTGTCCTCTGACCTCCACACGTGCACCATGGTACACGTAGACCCACACACAAATACATAGTTAGATGGTTTTTAAAAAATGGAGAATGGTTAAGGACAGCATGGGCTGGGCAGTGGTGGCACACTCCTTTAATACTATCACTTGGGAAGCAGAGACAGGCGACCTCTGTGAGTTCAAGGCCAGCCTAGACTACAGAGCAAGTTCCAGGTCAGCCAAGGCTGTTTGTTACACAGTGAAACCATGTCTCAGAGAGAGAGAGAGAGAGAGAGAGAGAGAGAGAGAGAGAGAGAGAGAGAGAAGAAAGACATGGCCACTGAGCTCTGACTCAGATGTGCGCGCACACACACAGCACAAATCTCTGAGTTGGAGGCCAGCTGGGTCTACAGAGTGAGTTCCAGGACAGCCAGGGCGAAACAGAAACCCGGTCTCAATAGGAAGAAGGAAAAAGAAAAGAAAGAAAATAGCGCCAAGCGGTGGTGGCGCACACCTTTAATCCCAGCACTCGGGAGGCAGAGGCAGGCGGATCTTTGTGAGTTTTAGGTCAACCTGGTCTACAGAGCTAGTTCCAGCATAGGCTCCAAAGCTACAGAGAAGCCATGTCTTGAAAAAACCAAAAAAAAAAAAAAGAAAGAAAGAAAATAGCCTCATTTGTGCATTTCTGTGTGTGTTCATGATTGCATGCATGTATGAACACATGAGTTGATTTCCTCCTTCTGAAATGTGGGTCCTATAGATCAATTCCAGTCTTCAGTCTTTACGACAAGTACCTTAACCACTGAACTATCTTGTGGGCTCTCAACATTATCGTTTTTGACTATGGGTCTCTCACTACTATAGCCCTGTCTGTCCTGGAACTCACGCTACAGACCAGGCTGGCCTCGAACTCAGGTCCAGCTACTTCTGCCTCCCAAGTACTAGGATTAACGGCGTGCGCCACCACCGCCTGGCTTTCCCAGGTCATTCCTAAGTTAAAAAGTCAGTTCCTAACACGACTACTGGAAAACAGCATTTGTTGCCCTGTTGAATACAACGAGGCAAGCTGCGAATGATTTTTACCAAATGGGAATGTTTCACGCTTTGGAACTGATGGGGTTTGTCCCCTGTTTTCCTTTCTCCGGCACACTACCCTGTTTATTTCTTTTTCTTTTCACTCCTATGTAGCCTTGGCTGTCCTGGAACTAGCTCTTGTAGACCAGGCTGGCCTCGAACTCACAGAGATCCGCCTGCCTTTGTCTCCCAAGTGTGTAATTGAAGGCATGCTCCACCACTGCCCAGCCACTTTTTCTTTCTATATTAATTTCTGTATCAGCCGAAATTCATTGTTCAGCAGTGTGTGTATTTTTGCGTGTGCACTTGCATGCCGATGTGGCTGTGCGTGTCGCATGCGTGTGGAGGCCAGAACTGGATCCCTCCTCCCACCATGTGGGCTCCAGGGGATGAACCTAAGGTCACCAGGCTTGGCAGCAAGTGCCTTTACCCACTGAGCCATATCTCCCGCTCTTGTGTCTATTTTCTCCAGATTGATACTTGTCTCAGCTTACACTGGGAGGAAACCAATCAACAAATGGTCAGCCTTACCCGACTGTGACAGAGAACAGAACACAGAATGGGCGGTCCTGACATAAGAGAAGGGCTTCAGCCTGGGAGGCCAGGGCTGGGAGGATTAAGCACCTCAGGGCCCCCCATATCCCTCCCTTCTTCTGTCTAGCTAAGGTTATAACCTTAATTCTCTAAGCAATTTTGTTTTGCAACAAGGTCTCCAAGAGCCTGGAATGACCTTGAACTTCTGATCCTCCTGCCTCCATCTCCTGAGTGCTGGGATGACAGACTTGCACCACCAAGTCCAGCTCTGTTCCTTTGTGTAAGTGTGTGTGTGTGTGTGTGTGTGTGTGCGCGCGCGCGCGCGCGAAGTAAAGTCGCGAAGTAAAGGTCAGAGCAGTCAATTGCAAGAGTCAGTTTTTTCCTGCGGTGGGCTCTAAGGCTCAAACTCATATTCTCTGGCTTTTAGGGCAAGCACCTTCGCTGGATGAACCATCTCACCTGCTTGGGATCGCTGTTTGAGATCAGATCACACTGTAGCCCAGGCTAGTCTGGAACTCACCGTGTAGCCCAGACTGGCCTTAAACACATGCCATCCTCTTGCTTCAAATATGACTGTTAGGTTTCATTAAGATTCTATAGTAGCCAGGTGGTGGCACCTTTAATCCCAGCATTTGGGGGACGGGGTGGGGAGTGGGGGTGGATGATCTCTGTGAGATCAAGGTCAGTCTGGTCTACAGTCAAAGTTACACTTAGAAACCCTGTCTCAAAAAACCATAAAGGGAAAATATCCCATGGTAAATTTACATTTTTTTAAAATTATGTTTATTTAAGGGGAGAGGTACACATTCACTGGTGTGGAGGCCAGAGGGCAACCTGTAGGAGTCACCTTCTTTTTCCACTGTATGGGGTGTGGGGCTTGAACTCAGGTCCTCAGCCTTGACTGCGAGCACTTTTACCAGGCGAACCATCTCACTGGCCCCACGGCTGCACTTTAACCGCCCTCTGCAGGATGATTCGGCATTGAAAGTGTTTGCTCGCAACCTACAATTTGCCAGGTCTTTCTTTAATTGAATATGATTATGACTCTCCCACCCCCGAGATTCATGCCCCTCTGACTGAAGTCGGCCAAGTCACTCCTCAAACATGTGATTGTTTCCTCTCATGTCCCTTTGGGGTTTCTTCCCTAAAATGCTGCCTAAATACGATTACATTCAGGGTAGTTGGTGTTTTACTTCATTATTATCACTGTTGTTGTTGTTATTTTGTTTTCCAGACAGGGTTTCTCTGGCTGTCCTGGAATTCACTCTGTAGATCAGGCTGGCCCCGAACTCAGAGATCTGCCTGCCTCTGCCTCCTGAGTGCTGGGATTAAAGGTGTGCAGCGTGACCCCCAGGACACCTAACTGCTCTTACAGAGGACCTAGGTCTAGTCTAGCACCCGCATGACTGCTCACAGCCATCTGTAACTCTAGTTCTAGGGGCTCTGATGCCCTCTTCTGGCCCCTGAGGACACCAGGCAGGCATGTGGTACACAGACATACATGCAGGCAAACATTCTTCTACATTTTGAAAAAAAATAAAAATAAAGCCAAAAAGTCAGGCAAGGGCCTTGCTGCCAAGTCTGACTGGAATTACATTCCTGGGACTTAAATAGTGGAAAGAGAGAACCGACTCTTAAAAATCATCCTCTGATACACACACACACACACACACACACACACACACACACACACACAGATCTCTGTGAGTTCGAGGCCAGCCTGGCCTACAAGAGCTAGTTCCAGGACAGGCTCCAAAGCTACAAAGAAACACTGTCTCGAAAAACCACACACACACAAAAAGAAAGACATAGACACATACACTCAAATACACAGTCACACACTCACACATACACACTCATACGCACACACTCACACAACGTAATTTTTTAAATAATTTACTTATTTTATTTTATGTACATTGGTGTTTTGCCTGCATGCATGTCTACGTAAGGGTATTCAGTCCCCTGGAACTGGAGCTACAGACAGTTGTGAACTGTCATATGAGTGCTGGGACTTGAACCCGGGTCCTCTGGAAGAGCAGCCAGTGCTCTTAACCGCTGAGCCATCTCTCCAACCCCCACAATGAAATTTCTTAAAATCAACATAAACAAAAGACTCTCTGTTTGAACTGGTGTGTACCCGCAGAGAGGTTTCTCACAACACAATGTCAAGCTGAAACCGGACACGAAACCAGACATAAAAGAACACAGCGGGGAGCTGGGGTGGGTCTTAGCAGCATGCCTGCGGAGCACACACAGGCTTGAGGTTCATCCCCAGCACTGCACAGCAAAACAAAGAAAGCCCAGCATTTTGGAGATCAAAACCTTGGTGTAGGTGTGGGAGGAGGCCCCAGGGCTCAGTGCTGGGGCCTGGGAAAACTCACAAAGAAGATTCTGGTTCTGCCAGTTTACCTAAGAGGGGTTTGTCTCAGCCCGCCTCTGTAATGCTATCCTCGCCTCCCATGCCAAGTTGGCAAAGGGTCAAGAAAGGTTAGATCTGGAAGGAACCAGAGAGCAGGTGCCCTTGGGAACAGCAATAGAAGTCAGCAAAAGGCTTCAATATACCACCTTCCATGTTGGAGACCACTATGGTTTTCTGCTCCTCCTCCTCCTCTTCTTTTCCTTTTCCTTCTCCTTCTTCTTGTTGGTTTGGTTTTAGTTTTTTGAGATAAGGTTTCTCTATGTAGCCTTGACTGACCTGGAACTCACTCTGTAGGCCAGACTGGCCTGGAACACACAGAGATCCTCCTGCCACTGCCTCTCGAGTGCTGGGATTAAAGATGTGCACCATCAGGCTAGCCCTCCCTCCCCTTTTATTTTATTTTATTTTTTGAAGATAGGATCTCATGTAGCCAGGCTGGTCTCAAACTCAAACTTGCTATGTAGCCAGAGAAGACCTTGAATTTCTGAGCCTCCGACCTCTACTTCCGGAGTCCTGGCATTGTTGGCACGCATCGCCACATCGGGTTTTTGCAGTGCTGGGATTTGAACTCAGTACTTCTTTCATGGTAGGCGAGTGAGTACTCTATCTATATAGCCAGACCCCATTGTGTTCTTGTTCTACACATTTGAAAATGATTTTTACCCAAAAGCTAACCAATCAAGGAATGTCTGTCTAAAATAAAAAGCAAACAAACAAAAATAGGGAAACCTGTTGGGCAATAGTGGTGGATGCCTTTAATCCCAACACTCGGGAGGCAGAGGTAGACAGAGCTCTGAGTTCGCGGCCAGCTGATTTATAGAGTTCCAGGACAACTAGGACTGATTCACAGAGAAACTCTGTCTTGAAAGATGAAACAAAACAAAACAGGGACACCTAAAGACAGTGAGCTGGCTCAATAGGTTAAGGTGCTTGCTGCCAAGCCTGAAGATCTCAGTTCAATCCCCGGGACTCACATGGTGGAAGGAAAGAACTAACCCTTCCAAGGTGTCCTTTGACCTCCACACACAAGCTGTGGCATGTGTACGGCCTCATACATTAAATAAATACATGTAGTAATAAACACACACACACACACACACACACACACACACACACTGGGCACCTAACCGTCTCACCTTACTTTAAAACTAAAGTCACAGAGATGAGTGAGTGAAGTGTCTTCCTGTCTGCTTTGTTTTCTTCTTTCTGAGACAAGGTTTTCCATGTAGCTCAGGATGGCCTCCAGCTTGCACCAGTCTTTCCCTTCCTGGCGTTTGGTGCATCTCCATACCTGACTGCTGATTCTCAGTTCTTGCAACATCTGTGTCCAAAACCCCCAATGGTACCCCATGTTCCTACTACCCTGAACCCCAAGTGGTCTTGAGTCCCAGGAACAGCAAAACCTCACTAAGATCTCATCCGGTGATGAAATCACTCCCAAGAAGAAGTAGTTGTTGCGTGGGAACAGGCTTGTCCCCTCGAGCCATGGAGACGTCTTCAAAACCCTTGCAGAATGAGAGCTGAGACAACAATCATGAAGCTCTCACCTGGCCCATGACCACTTAATCACACATAGCTCTCACCCCATTCTTCCTGTTTAAATCTAAAGCTTATCTCAGTAGTCCAAAGATGGGTCTGGGGGTGGGGGGCACTGGCCCCTTTGTCTATACTTTCCAATATGGAATCTCTTTTCTCTGATTTTCACAATTTTTCTTTTTCTTCCTCCTCTTCTTTTGTTTTCCTCTGTATTTTTTCCTATATCTTGTGTGTATGTGTGTGCACACGAGTATCTCAGTGTTTATGTGATGCTCAGAGGACAACGTGCAGGACTTGGTTCTCTCCTACCCTGTGGGTCCCAGGGATTGAACACAAGCTGTCCGTCCTGATGGCAAGTCCCTTTACTCACCGAGCCAACCTGACAGTTCTTGTTTTGATTTTATTTTAAAGATTTATTTATTTATTATGTATACATTGTTCAGCCTCCACATATGCCTGCAGGCCAGAAGAGGGCACCAAATCTCATTACAGATGGTTGTGAGCCACCATGTGGTTGCTGGGAATTGAACTCAGGACCTCTGGAAGAGCAGTCAGTGCTCTTAACCTCTGAGCCATCTCTCCACCCCTCTTGTTTTGATTTTTTGAGACAGGGTTTCCTGTAGCCCAGGTTAGCCTAGAACTTGTGGCTAAGACTGACCTTTGAATATTTTTCAAGGTTTATTTAATGTACATTGGGGGTTTGCCTGCATGTATGTCTGTTTGAGGGTGTCTGATCCCCTGGAACTGGAATTACAGATAGTTGTGAACTGCCATGTGGGTGCTGGAAATTGAACCTGGGTCCTTTGGAAGAGCAGCAAATGCTCCCAACTGCTGAGTTATCTTTCCAGCTCCGACCTTGAATCTTTTTTATTTTTTTTATTTTTTTTAAATATTTATTTATTATGCATACAATAGTCTGTCTGTGTGTATACCCGCAGGCCAGAAGAGGGCACCAGACCCCATTATGAGATGGTTGTGAGCCACCATGTGGTTGCTGGGAATTGAACTCAGGACCTTTGGAAGAACAGGCAATGCTCTTAACCTCTGAGCCATCTCTCCAGCCCCCTTTGAATCTTTTTTAATATAATTAATTTAATTTAATTTTATATGCACTGGTGTAAGGGTGTCAGATTCCCTGGAACTGAGTTGCAGACTATTGTGAACTGCCGTGTGGGTGCTGGGAATTGAGCCCAGGTCCTGTAGAAGGGCAATTAGTGCTCTAACCACTGAGCCTTCTCTCCAACCCAACTCTTAGATTTTTAATCATCCTGCTGCTACCTCCATGAGTGCTTGGATTACAGACATGAGCTGTCTCTCTCCATTTATGTGGTGCTGAGACTGGAACCTGAGATATTGTATAAGCTAGGCAAGTACTTTGACATTTTGTTTTCTTTTGGTAGATTCTTATGTAGCGCAGGCTGGTCTTGAACACCTGATCACTCTGTCTTCAGCTACTAAGTATTGGGATTACAGATGTGTGATTTACTTGTCTCTGTAACAAGCATATTGGGACAAGTTGTCAAGCCTAAAATATCAGAAATGGGACTTCAGTCCTAAAACTCCTGTTGCAGTCTGTCTTTCTGTCTGTTTTGAGATAGGGCTTTTGTTTTTGTTTTCAAGACAGAGTTTCTCTGTAGTTTTGGGGCCTGTCCTGGAATTAGCTCTTGTAGACCAGGCTAGCCTCAAACTCACAAAAATCCATCTGCCTCTGCCTCCGAAGTGCTGGGATTAAAGGCGTGTGCCACCATCACCCGCCTGAGAAAGGGTTTCTCTATGTAGCCCTGGATGTCCTGAAACTCACTATGTAGACCAGGCTAGCCTCTAACTTGGAGATCCGCCTGCCTTTGCCTCCCGAGTGCTGGGATCGAAGGTGTGCACCACCACTGCCCAGTTCCAGGTATGTTCTTATGCTCTGTAAACTTAGCTCCTGGGTAGAAGTCATGGCTATATGCCCTGCTGGTGGCAGAGCCAGCATGGGGACCAGTGTAAGCCAGCAACCGGGGTTTCCTGCAAGGGACACCTGCAACTGGGACCTGACCTGACACTACTTTATGGACTGTCCCTGATTTTTATGTCATTTTTATGGTGGGACAACAGGAATCTAGGTGGGACACCTCAGGCTGGTCACTCTTTCGGCTTCCCTTTTCTTTCCTTGCTATTCGACTGAACTGGATAATTTGACTCAATAAACCAGGACCGGAGTTGTAGTTCAGCTGGTAGAACACTGAGCAACCATGTATGAAGCCCTGGGTTCAAGTACCAGCACTGCATAAACCTGGTGTGGCGGTGCATGCCTGTCACGCTAACACCAAGAGGTGTAGAGGCAGGAGGATGGGAAGTTCAAAGTCAGGGTTACATAGCAAGATTGAGGACATGCTAGGCTATGTGAGACTCTGTAATGGCTATTGCTAATTATTGGAATCTGGAGTCACCTGGGAAATACTAGAGTCACCTAGAAAATGTGTCTCTGGGCATCATCTTGATTTAATATAATCATCCTGATTATATTAAAGGGTCTCACTGTGTAGCCCTGTCTGAGCTTCTTGGAACTCTTACTATGGAACTCACCTGCCTGTGCTTCTGGACTTCTGTGATGAATTCATGCACCTACAAGGGAAGAGCCATTTTACCTGTGGGCAAGATCTTTCCCTGGGCAGAAGACCCTGGACTGTAGAAGAGGAGCAAGACTACTGGGTAGCAAGATCAGTCTCTCTTTGTTTCCTGCTTATAGATGTGCTGTGGTGACGGCTTCAAGATTCTCATATCTTCGCTTCTGCACCATGGACGTCTGTTTGTATGAGAGCGTCGGATCCCCAAGAACTGGAGTTACAGACAGCTGTGAGCTGCCTTGTGGATGCTGGGAATTGAACCTGGGTCCTCTGGAAGAGCAGCCATTGCTCTTAACCTCTGTGCCATCTCTCCAGCTCACCAGTGTTTTCTTCTTCTTCTTTTAAGGTTTATTTGTTTTTTTTTTTTATGTACATACGTGTTTTGTCTCCAAGTGTGTATGTACACTACATGCATGCCTGATGCCTTGCCTGCATCCAGAAGACGGCACCAGACCTCCTAGGAGCTCCATGTGGGTGCTGGAGACCAACTCCAGTCCTCTGGAAGAGTAGCAAGTGCTCTTAGCTTTCCCAAGTTTGCCAGTTTTAAACAGTCAGATACAACTGGATGCATGGGATGACTTACACCTTTAATCTCAGCACTTGGGGGGGGGCAGAAGCAGGTGGATCTCTGAGTTTGAGGCTAGCCTGGTCTATGGAGTGAGTTCCAGGACAGTCAAGGCTTCATAGCGACACCCTTGAAAAACAAAAACCAGCACTTGGGAGTCAGAGACATGCAGATCTCTACAAGTTTGAGGTTAGCCTGGTCTACATGGCAAGTTCCATACGAGCCAGGGCTATCTAGTGAGATGGCGCTGGTGGTTTTTTGTCAACTTTCCACAAACAAATAAATCTGAGAAGAAGGAATCCCAGTTGTGAATTGCCTTCTGCAGGTTCCCTAGGGACAAATTTGCGGGGCATTTTCTTGATTAATGACTGAGGTGGGAGTATCCAGTTCCTGTGGGTAGTGCCATCTCTAAGCGCGTGGTTATAGGTGATATAAAAAAACAGCCCGAGGGGGCTGGAGAGACGGTTCAGTGGTTAAGAGCACTGACTGTTCTTCCATAGGACCTGGGTTCAATTCCTAGCACCTACATGGCGGCTAACAACTGTTCGTAACTCCAAGATCAGACAAACATGCTGGCAAAAAATAAGAAAGAAAGCAGCCTGAACCAGGCGGCAGTGGTGGTGGTGGTGGTGGTGGTGCACAACTTTAATTCCAGCACTTGGGAGCCAGAGGCTGACAGATCTCTGTGAGTTCAAGGCCAGCCTGGTCTATAGAGTGAGTTCCAGGACAATCAGGAACACCACCCACCCCCAAAAAGGAGAAAAGAAAGCAGGTTGAGCAAGCCATGAGGAGCAAACCAGCAAGCAGCTTTCCTCGATGGACTCAGCTGCAGTTCCTGCCTCTGGGTTCTCGCTATGAGCTACGAGTTCCTGCCCTGACCTTTTCTCTCCACGGTGAACCTGTGGTCAGAATGCGGAAGTCAAATCAACACTTTCCTCCTCAAATCGCTTTTGATAATGATCTTTATCATAGCAATAGGAGACACACTAAGACAGAGACACGCGGGGGGGGGGGCAGCTTAGTTGGGCCTCTCTGAGTGGGTGATGTAACACTGCCTAGAAATGGAGGCTGGAATGACAGGCATCCTGACCAGCGTGTCTGCCACAAACTTCTTTGCTGGCCCCAAAGGGCCATTGTGATTCAGGCCAGAGTCATTCCCCAGCCTGACCTGCACCTGGTCCTGCAGAGGGACGAATTCATAGCGACTTTATGAGTCACAACTCTGAGGCAGCGCCAGCGGCCACTTGCTGTTTCCTCTGTGAGTTGTACGCTGTGGCGCTTCCTAGAACCACATTCTGCTCTCCGTGTGCATGCATGTGTGTGGCACAAGCATCTGTTTTCAAGTGCATTTGATCATGTGAGTGCATGTGGTGACCAAAGGCTGGCAACAGGTGTCTTTCTCAATTGCAATCGCAAAACAAAAACCAAACCAAACCAAACAAAAAAATCTCCGAATGAACTAAAACATACCTTTACTACCTCCCTGGGCACTGTATACTTTTCTTCATTCCGTCCTCCTTTTCGATGGTGAGTACATATGTGTGCAGTGTAAGTGTGCAGTGTATGAGGTATCTGTGCCCATGTGAGTGAGGAGGCCACAGAGTACGTTGGTTTCATGTTTACCATTCTCAACCATGTTTACTGAGACAGGGCATCTCACGGAACCAGGATCTGATAGTCAGCAAGCCCTAGTGATCTGTATTCTTCATCCCCGACCCACAGAGCTGATATTAAAGGTATTCACAGGGCCACACCCATCTTTTCGTTTGTTTGTTTGAGACATGGTTTCTCTATGTCTTTTGGCTGTCCGGGAACTCTCTCGGTGGACCAGGCTGGCCTCGAACTCACCTGCTTCTGCCTCCGAAGTGCTGGGATTAAAAGCATGCGCCACTACTGATCAGCAGACCCAACTTTTTTCTCAGCAAATTGGAACTCGGGTCCTCTTGTTTGCATCGCAAGAGCTCTTACCCATTCGACCTTCTCCCCAGTCCCTCCTCCCACTTGTTCTCTTAGTCAGGACCTTCCAATGCAGCCCAGACAGTCTCAGATTTTATCCTGCTTTGGCTTCCTAAGGGCTTCGGTTACAGGCCTGTGCCACCACAGCTGGCTTATCCGTGAAATACGAGTACAGCTCATCTGAAAGGGGGCCAGCCAGCTACCGGTGAAAGAAGGGAATGTGGCTGCTAAATGAATTAATTAAGCCAGCTTTAAGACAGGGCCACATATCCCAGGTTGATCTCGAACTGATTATGCAGCCACCAATGATCTTGAATTTCTCATCCTCCTGCCTCTACTTCCTGAGTGTGGTGAATAAAGGCAAAGATCTCCACTCCCTGTTGCTGTGGTGTTAGGGGTGGGACCTCGGGACCTTGTTCATGCCAAGCAAGGCTCTACCAGCTGAGCGAAATTCCCAGCCCGGCCACCTGGAGCTTTCGAGACAGTGTCTCTCTGTGTAGCAGCTTAGGCTGACCTGGAACTTGGAGAGCTGCCTGCCTCAGCCTCTTGAGTACTTGGATTAAAGAAATGCCACCATTACCTGTCTCTTGGCAGATTTTGATGTAGCCCAGACTGGACTTGAACACCCTGCGTCCAGCTCCAGAGCACCAGAATTACAGATATGTGACTTACTTGTCTCTGAATAGGCATATTGGGACAGGTGGCCAAAAGTCAGTCAGAGATGGGGCCTCAGTCCTAAAACCCTGGCTGCATTCTGTCTGTCTGTCTGTTTCAAGACAGAGTAGTAAGGGGAAGATTCCTGTCCTGCCAGCAGCTCCCAAATAACCACACTGAACCTTGTATAAATTATAAATGCTCAGTCAATAGCTCAGGCTTATTACTAGCTAACTCTTACCCTTAAATTAATCCATATTTCTATCTATATTTTGCCCTGTGGCTTGATACCTCTATTAGCATGGCACATTCATCTCCTGCTCCTTCTGTGTCTGGCTGGCACCTACCGACTCTGTCCTTCTCTTTCCCATCATCTTTAGTTTGGTCACCCTACCTATACTTCCTGTCTGACTACTGGTCAATCAGTGTTTTATCAAACCAATTTGAGTGATGAATCTTTTCACTGTACAAGAAGATTATTCCACAACATTTCCCCCACTTTGTCTAATTAAAAAGGAAGGTTTTTAACCTTAATATAGTAAAATCATATATAGCAAAAACAGTTATTAGGTAAGAATCACAGTAATACTATCTAATCCATTTGCATTTAGAAATTTAGAGAAAATAATTATCTTATCTTGATGAGTCTAAAGTTTTGTATTTAATTTACTTTTTATTATAACTAAGAAAACTATAATTATACTACTTTGCCTTCAACTCCATCAAAGACCCCAGAAGGGTGAAATGTTATCTAATGAGAGGGACATCAGGCTGCCTGGACAGTCACCCAAAGTTCCTCTGTAACACTGGGTCATCCAGTTCTGGCCTACAGACCTAGCATAGCTAACAGACTTTCCTCTGAAGCTGAGAATTTTGAAGGAGGGCAAAGTTTGGCAGTCACCTTTTTTTTTTTTTTGCATGCTGCTGGTCTAGCTTGGACAGTAATTGTAATGGTAAAAGGAAAACAGCACTTCCATTCCCCAAGTGACCTGTGGGCCTCCAGGGCAGCCAGTCCCAGGCAGGGAGCCCTTGAGTGGCCCATGGGCCACAAGGGGCAGCATATCCGAGGCAGGGAGCTGCATGGCAGGTGAAAGACTGAGGCAGATAGGCATGCCATGCAGAGTGAAGTTGGATATTTATTTAGTGGGTTATGGAAGGCAAGGGGGGAGGGAAGGAAAAGGGGGATGCTGAGGAAAGAAACAGAGGGGGGGGGGAAGGGGGAGGAGAGAAATGGGGAGAAGGGGGCGAGTCAGAAGCTGCCTCTTTGGGAGAGAGACAGAAAGGAATAGACTCAGGCTGCAAGCAGGAAGATCTGTCTGCTTTAGCAGATGTGGGGGGCTGGGCAGGGCTTGTCTCTTAAAGGGACAGGACAGACCATTACAGTAATTGTCAGCAATGAGGCAATGATTATTTCTTTGTCCATATGACTAGCTTTTGCAATAAAGAAAACAAACTCTATACGGAGGTTCTTCAATGTCCATAATCTTTTTTAAATTAATTATTTATTTATATGTATATAATATTTTGTCTGTGTGTATGCCTGCAGGCCAGAAAGAGGGCACCAGACCTCATTACAGATGGTTGTGAGCCACCATGTGGTTGCTGGGAATTGAACTCAGGACCTTTGGAAGAGCAGGCAATGCTCTTAACTGCTGAGCCATCTCTCCAGCCTCTGTCTATAATCTTTTCTGGATTATATTGGTACTGTTAGGAACAGACGTGTCTCATTATCATGCAAAGGCTAAGTTATTTTTTAAAAAGATTTATCTATTTTACAGTGTTCTGCCTGCATACCAGAAGAGGGCACCAGATCACATTATAAATGGTTGTGAGCTACCACGTGGTTGCTGGGAACTGAACTCAGGACCAATGGAAGATAAACCAGTGCTCTTAACCTCTCAACCATCTCTCCAGTCCAAAAAGCCTAAGTTACTAAAACATTTTTTTGTTGTTGTTGTTGTTTTGAGACAGAGTTTTTCTGTGTAACAGTCCTGACTGTCTCGGAGCTTGTTTTGTAGGCCAGGCTGGCTTCAAACTCAGTGAGATCCACCTGCCTCTGCCTCCCAAATGCTGGGATTAAAGGCATGTGCCATCACTGCCTGGCCAAACCTGGTTTATCTAAACCAAGAATGAATCCATAGCCTCTCACTTCCTGTGGAAATAAAAGCAGAATCTCTTTCCCAAAGTAACATATCTTTTGACTTAAATTTTGAAATTAAGATATTTTTAAAATATATAGATTGATTTAATCTAGTCGTTTTAATAATTAAATATCTCTTAGCAGCTTTCATTTGTTCGTTAATAGTCAAAAAATTTAAAGACAGCAAAATAACATTCAGTATCCAGACTCTCAGTGTATTTTTATCTTTACGTGGCTTATTATATTTTTTCTACTCTATTTCTTTTTTTTTAAATATTTATTTATTTATTATGTATACAATATTCTTTCTGCGTGTATGCCTGAAGGCCAGAAGAGGGAAGCAGACCTCATTACAGATGGTTGTGAGCCACCATGTGGTTGCTGGGAATTGAACTCAGGACCTTTGGAAGAGCAGGCAATGCTCTTAACTTATGAGCCATCTCTCCAGCCCTACTCTATTTCTTTTTAAAGGACTTTTCTACCCTTTTTATTTTCTCTCCCAAGCTTGCATGTATTTTTAAAGACACTGTCACCTGTTTAGAGTGTTTTTTTTTTTTTTTTTTTGGCTGATTCTGTCTTTACTGCATATCTCTATGTTTTTCTGACCACATGAGTCTTTAAACTGCTAAGCAGCATGGCTAGGACAAAAGTGATAGCATTGATGGCTCCTCCCCATTCATTGGTTCTAAGAGCCTAGCTTCATGGCAGAGGTACCAGTGAAAGCCACATTTAATGCCTCAATCCTGGGACAGTAAGGGGGACTAGAGAGATAGCTCAGTGGTTAAGAACAGTGGCTGCTCTTCCAGAGGTCCAAGTTCAAGTCCCAGCAACTTCATGGTGGGCTCACAACCATCCATAGTGACATCTGGTGCCCTCTTCTGGCCTGCAAAACACACATACACACACACACACACACACACACACACACACACACACACATATATTCTGGCCTATTACACATAATAAATAAGTAAGTAAATAAATAAATAAATAAATATGTTTTGTTTTGTTTTTCAAGACAGGGTTTCTCTGTAGCTTTGGAGCCTGTCCTGGAACTTGCTCTGTAGACCAGACTGGCCTTGAACTCACAGAGATCCACTTGTCTCTGCATCCCAAATACTGGTATTAAAGGCATGTGCCACCACTGCCCAGCTTATGAATAAATCTTTTTTTTTTTTAAAGAGCCTCAGGGTTTTACCACTAATGCTGAGTCAGGAAGTTGTTTCTCTCTTTTTTTAAAAAAATATTTATTTATTTATTATGTATATAATATTCTGTCTGTGTGTACACCTGCAGGCCAGAAGAGGGCCCCATTGCAGAGCCCATTACAGATGGTTGTGAGCCACCATGTGGTTGCTGGGACTTGAACTCAGGACCTTTGAAAAGCAAACAATGCTTTTAACCTCTGAGCCATCTCTCCAGCCCCCAGGAAGTTGTCTCTTAAAGGAGCCACACCTCTGCTCACTGCCAACAAACAGAGCCTACTAGAAAAAAAAAAAAAGCAGTTACCAAGAAGCCAAGTCTGACTCTGTTTCGTGTGTTTAGAATCCTTTTTTAAGTTTTATTGGGTTTTATGAGTAAATTTGGGCCCCACATTGGGTGCCATAGGTAAACGGATGTTTCTCTCCCACCTACCTTTTCCAAATATCTGGTGACCACTTCACAAAAAATTGATTCAAAGGCTAAATATTACTTATAAATACTGAGCTGATAGTTCAGGTTTGTTACTAACTAACGCTTACACTTAAATTAATCCATATTTCTATCAATACTCTGCCATGTGGTTTGGTACCTTTATTAGCATGGCACGTTCATCTGCTGGTCCCTCTGCATCTGGCTGGTGCCTCCTGACTCCGCCCTTCTCCTTCCCATCATCCTTAGCTTGGTTACCCCACCTATACTTCCTGCATGGCTACTGGCCAATCAGTGTTTCATTAAATGAATTCGAGTGACAAATCTTTACAGTGCACAGGTGGATTATTCCATAGCAGGTGAGATTGTTTATCTCAGTGTTCCTCAACTTCCCCATTGCTGAGACCTTTTAATACAGTTGTTCATGCTGTGGTGACCCCCACAACCATAAAATTATTTTATTGTTATTTCATAACTGTAATCTTGCTACTGTTATGAATCATAATGCAAATATCTGACATGAAATGCAGGAGGTTGAGACCCACAGATTTAGAACCATTGGCGTTAGTTGGTAAACATACTTGTCACATAACTTCCTGAAGACCTGAGTTCGATGCCTCAAGCACAAGTTTCAAAAAGAGGCATATGTGGTAATATCTGCCTGTAATTCCTGTGCACTCCTCTGGCAAGATGGGAGGCAGAGACAAGAATGACCTGGAAGCTCTCAGTGAGCCTAGAGTAGAAGGCAGTGCAAAAACAAGAGAGATGTTACCTCCACAAGGTGGGAGGGGAGAACTGATTCCAGAAAGCTGACCTCTGACCTCCACACATGCACCATGGCATGCCTGCACCCACACCCACCCCCCCCCCATTAATAATTAAAGGAAGTTGCTGGGTGATGGTGGTGCATGCATTTAATCCCAGCACTTGGGAGGTGGAGACAGGCAAATCTCTCTCAGTTCGAGGCTAGCCTGATCTACAAGAGCCAGATCCAGGACAGCCAGGACTACACAGAGAAACCCTGTAGTGAAGGCTCGGAGCTGTGGGCAGACCTGCTTTTCGTCCTGCCCGGCTCCTGCATGGCTAGCTTAGCCCCAGAAATAACAACACACAAATTGTATTCATTTAAGCACTGCCTGGCCCATTATCTCTAGAGAGTTAGTTACTGACTAACTCTCATATCTTGATATTAACCCATTTCTAATAATCTGTGTAATCGTGGTGGCTTACCGGAAAAGATTCAGCATATCTGACCTGGTGGCTGGCTCCATGGCGTCTGCCTCATAGCCCTCTTCCCAGCATTCTATTCTGTTTACTCCACCTACCTAATTTTCTGTCCTATCAAAGGGCCAAGGCAGTCTCTTTATTGACCAATGAAACTAACACAATAGACAGATAACCCTCCTCCATCAAAACCCTGTCTCGAAAATCCAAAATAATATTAACAATAATAATAGGAAGTAAAAAAAAACTGAAAAGGGACCTCAGCAAAGACTCAACACATAAATGGTCTTGTTGCCAAGACTGGCAAGTTTAATTTTAGCCCAAAGACCAATGTGGTGGGAGGAGAGAAACAACTTAGGCAAGTTGTCCTCTGACCTCCACATACAGACAGTGCATATACACGCAGACACAGACAGACAGACAGACAGACAGACACACACACACACACACACACACACACAAAATAAACAAATGTAAAAAGCGTACTCTAAGATGTGGGGGCTGAGTCGGGTGGTGGTGGTGGTGCATGTTTTTAATCCCAACGCTTGGGAGGCAGAGACAGGCAGATCTCTGTGAGTTCGAGGCCAGCCTGGTCTACAAGAGCAGTGCTAGGACAGCTAGGACTGTTAAACAGAGAAACCCTTTCTCAAAAACGTGAAAAAAAACAGAAACCATGTGGAAGCTGGAGAGATGGCTCAGTAGTTAAGAGCTCTTGCTGCTCTATTGTCTTAGTCAGGGTTTCTATTGCCGTGAAGAGACTCCATGACCACAGCAACTCTTATAAAGAAAACATTTCATTGGCGTGGCTCACTTGCAGTTTCAGAGGTTTAGTCCATTATCCTCATGACTGGCAGCATGGTGGCGTTCAGACATGGTGCCGGAGCTGAGAGTGTTCCTTCTTGCAGGCAACAGGAAGTCAACTGACAGTTCCACCGTGTGACGTTTGAGAAAAGAGACATCAGAGCCCGCCCCCACAAGTCCACACTTCCTTATAGTGCCACTCCCTTTGGGGGCCATTTTCTTTCCAACCGCCACATCTACTACCGCGTACCTGGTTCTGTTCCCAGCACCAGCATCAGAGGACTCACGCTTGTAAGTCCAGCTCCCAGGGGACCTGGTGCCCCTCTTCTGGACTCCATGACCACCTGCACACACACATACACATAACAAATAAATCATTTTTCTTTTTTTATGTTTGGAGACAGGGTTTCTTCAAAAACCTTCTAACGGTTTGGTCACGGTCCTGGCTATCCTTGAACTCACAGAGACTTACTTTCCTTTCTCTTCCTCCCAAGCGTTGAGACTAAAGATGAGCCTCCACCACATGGCAGTTTTTGCTATTTTTGTTTTGTTTTGGTTTTTTAAAGATAGGATGTCTTCTTATCTCTAGTTTCTACCCTTATAGGGGTCAGATTGCAAGCGTGTACCACCACACCAGGCTAAAACTCATAAGCTGGTGCATTTACCAAATATGAGTCCTAATAGCTTCAGGTATCTGGGCTAGGGCAAACAGGAAGTCACCTCTAGACTCAATGCTGTTGTCTAGTGATCTTATTTAGCCTTAGGGTTGGTGGAGTCTAAAAGCATGTTAAGCTTTGAGATACACTCTGGACTTTGTCTATTAGAATTTAGGCCAGATAGGAAAGTTCAGGTGAATGCCCCAAGATAAAGGGCCTAGATGCAGTCCAAGATAATTTTGGCTGTGGACCAACAACATTCCACTTCTACCTCACAGTACAGCAGTCCCCTTATCTCTGGATGGCTGCATCTCCCTTAGAGATTCAGTTCACACTGCCCAGGCCTACACAGAGAAACCCTGTCTCGGAAAAATACATGAATAAAAAGAAAAAAAAAGGAACTTTGAAAAATGTTATTTTAGGTGAATGGGCATGTCTGTGTACATAGAGCTCAAGAAGACCAGAAGTGCATGTCGGATTTCCTGGAACCAGAGTTAGAGGGTTGTTAGTTGCCACATGGATGTTGGGAATCAACCCAGGTCTTCTAAACTGCTGAGCCATCTCTCCAGCCCTGACTTTTTTTTTTTTTCCCCGAGACCGGTTTCTCTGTAGCTTTGGAGCCTGTCCTAGAACTAGCTCTTGTAGACCAGGCTGGCCTCGAACTCACAGAGATACAGAGATCCACCCACCTCTGCCTCCCTAGTGTTGAGATTAAAGGCGTGCGCCACCACTGCCCGGCTGACAAACGACTTTTTAAGTATAGCTCTCAAGATTCTTTAAGTAGTAAAAGAAAAAAAGAAAAAGAAAAAACCCACGAATGTGAGCTATACCTTATTTATAATAATTAGTAATGTAGCTCTTATCTAAATTGGACTTCCGGTTCTCGATGTGTCTTTGTAGGAATGGTTGAAGTCTGCTCATTGCAGAGCACTTGAGTACTTAGGGTGCTTAAGTTCCCTTAGCCTTGGCAGGAGAGATGGCTCAGTCGGCAATGTGCTTTCTCTCCAAGAATGAGAACCTGAGTTTGATTCACAGAACCTATGTTAAAAAAAACTAAACCTGGAGTGATAACATTTACTTGTAATCCCAGTGATGGGGAGACAGAGCCAGACAGATCCCTGGGCTCAATAGCCAGCCAGCCAAGCCTGGTCAGTGAGTTCCAGACTAATGAGAGACTCTGTCTCAAAAAAAACCAAGATGAGGGTCTGGAGAGATGGCTCAGTGGTTAAGAGCACTGGTTGCTCTTCCAGAGGTCCTGAGTTCAATTCCTAGCGCCCACATGGTGGCTCACACCCATCTGTAATGAGATCTTGTGCCCTCTTCAGGCATGTAGGCATACATGCAGGGGAACCCTATATAAATAAATAAATCTAAAAAAAATAAAACCAAGATGAGCCAGGTGTGGTGGTTCATGTCTTTTTTGTCTGTTTCTTTGTGTAGCCCTTGGTTGCTGTCCTGGAGCTCCATATATAGGCCACGCTGGCCTTAAACTCAGAGATCTACCTGCCTCTGCCTCCAAGTGCTGGGATTAAAGATGTGCTGGTGGTACACTTGGGAGACAGAAGCAGGAAGATCTTTGTGAGTTTACGGCTAGCTGGACTACATAGTGAGTTCCAGGACAGCCAGAATTGTATAGTAAGACCCTGCATCAATAACAAACAAACAAACAAAAAAAGATGTCATCTAAGAGCAACACTTGAGGCTAGTCATTGTCAGGAAATCTGAAGCCCACTTTTGATTTCCCGGGGCACCAGGAACACATGTGATACACACACACACACACACACACACACGCACACACAAGCAAACACTCATATACATAAAAGAAATAAATCTAGGAGTTGAAGAGATGGCTCAGGTGTTAAGAACATTGGCTGTTCTTCCAGAGGACCCAAGCTCAATTCTCAGTACCCACATGGCAGTTCACAACTATCTGTAACTTCAGTTCCAGGGGATCCGACACCCTTACACAGACATACATGCAGGCAAATACACCAGTCAATGCTCATTAAAAAAAAAAAAGAAACCTAAATTTTTAAATGCTTATTTCTTTTCTTTTCTTTTCTTTTCTTCTCTTTTCTTTTTCGAGACAGGGTTTCTCTGTAGCTTTGGAGCCTGTCCTGGAACTAACTCTTGTAGACCAGGTTGGACTCAAACTCACAGAGATTCACCTGCCTCTGCTTCCCGAGTGCTGGGATTAAAGATATGCATCACCACTACCTGGCTTATTTATTTATTTATTTATTTATTTTTGGTTAAGCAATTATAATTAATAATAAGTCTCTGTGTGGTTATTTGGGAGCTGGCCGGCAGTCCTGATGGAAAACTCTGTGTACGCATACCCACTTGCAGACATACAAACATACACATAATTAGAAACAAAATAAGCAGCCATGTGGTGGTGGCAGGTGGACTTGTGAGTTCGAGGCCAGCCTGGCCCACAAGAGCTAGTTCCAGGACAGGCTCCAAAGCTACAGTGAAACCCTTTCTCAAAAAACCAACATATATGTATATATATATATATATATATATATATATATATATATATATATATATATAAAATTGCTCAGCCGATAGCTTAGGCTTATTACTAACTAGCTCTTACAACTTAATTAACTCATATTTCTTATCTATGTTCTGCCCTATGTGATACCCTTTTTCAGCACAGCATGTTCATCTTGCTTTTCTCTGCATCTCTTTGTTGGAGAGTATATGTTAAGGTGTGTTACTTTTGCCTATGTTGCCCTCGTTTAACTTTGTGAAGCTGTGTTACTATCTCTGTCTTAAACACCTGATGGTCCAATAAAGAGCTGAATGACCAATAGTGAGGCAGGGGAGAGAAATAGGCGGGGCTGGCAGGCAGAGACGATAAAGATGAGGAGAACTCTGGGACTGGGAAAGGAAGGAGGAGGAGTTTAGGGGCCAGCCATCCAGTCACCCAGCTACACAGCTAGACACTGATTGAGATTGACAGAAAAGGTCCACAGGAACAGAGAAAGAGAAAAGCCCCGAGGCCAAAGACAGATGGAATAATATAAGTTAAAAAAACAGGCAAGAAACAAGTCAAGCTAAGACCAGGCATTCATAACTAAGAATAAGCCTTCGTGTGTGATTTATTTGGGAGCTGTGCGGCCAGTCCTCCCAAAATCAAAAGATTAACGAGTAAAAGAGCAAACCAATCAACAAGATCTCCTGGTGACTTCATCCCCTTCTACCCCACACTCTCTTTAGGTCTGCAAGTTCCACCTACGCTTTTCCTGCCTATCTATCAGCCAGTCAACTCTTTACTAATCAATGAAAATAACCCACATTCACAGTGCACCAAAAGACTGTTCCACTGCAGGTATGTATGTACCCTTGTGAGCGCTGGCGCCCAAGAAAGCCAGATCCCTGCTAGCTGGAGTTACAGACTGTTGTGAGTAGCCTTGTGAGGGGGCTGGGAAACCTCTGATCTTTTGGAGGGGGTGTATGTGATCTTAACTGTTGAGGGAGCTTTTGAGCTCTCTACTTTTTATTTTTATTTATTTTTTTAAAAAAAGTTTTTTTTTTTTTTTTTTTTTTTTAGCCCATTAAGCCATCTTGCAGGCTCCTTTTCTTTTCTTTTTCTTTTTCTTTTTTTCCTGGAACTAGCTCTAATAGACCAGGCTGGCCTCAAACTCACAGAGATCCGCCTGCCTCTGCCTCCCGAGTGCTGGGATTAAAGGCGTGCGCCACCACCGGCCAGCCAGGCTCCTTATTTTTATACTCCACTTGTGTGTATGTGTGTGTGAGAGAGAGACAGGGACAGAGAGACAGATGGAGTATCGTATCGTGTGTAGATCAGAGGACAACTTCTTCCTTCTTCCTCCTTCTACTTTATGGATAACATGGGTCAAAGCCATGTCGCCAGGCTTGATGCAAGCGACTTGACCCACAGAACCATCTTATCTCACCAGTCCTTTCCAGGTTTTTAAAGTTTGCTTCTAATGGGTGTGTGTCTGATGCTCTCCTGCAGTCCTGGGAGGTGGAAGATCAGGAGTCCAAGGAGATAAAGGCTAGCCTAGGCTTCGTGGGTCCCTATCTTTTAAAAAAAAAAATTTTTTTTATGTGAATTGGTGTTTTTGCCTACATGTAGGCAAGGGGCTGGTATGGTGTGAGCGCGCTTGATCCCCTGGAACTGGAGTTAACAGACCATATGAGCTGCCATGTGGGTGCTGTGACTTGAATCTGGGTCCTCTGGAAAAGCCAGTGCTCTGAACCTCTGAGCTATCTCTCCAGCCCATGTGTATCTCTGTCTTAAAACCAAAAACTTCTACTCTGTTCAAAGTAGCTCGAGGACCTCTCCAGGGCTTGTAACCATCCTGGATGTGATTCATCGCTATGTCCAGGGTATCCAGCCTGGGAGTGACACCTGCCCTCTGGCTATACAGTAATCGTTCAAGTGTACAGCTACTGTATCTTTGTCTCTCAGCTAAGATAAAGGGCAGTAAGAGTACTGATTCTGGCTTTTTTTGTATATGCATGTGTGTGTTGTAGGTATACCTGTGTGTGTGTGTGTGTGTTTGCATCTGCACATGGAGGCCAGAGGTAACACCAAGAGTCTTTGCTTGCTCACCACCCTATTTACTGAGGCAGGCTCTCCCAATTGAACCCAGAGCTTGCCGATGTGGCAAGTCAGCCAGCTTGCTCAGGGACTCCTGCTACCAGAGATCCACCTGCCTCTGACTGACTCCTGAGTGTTGGGATTAAAGGTGCGAGCCACCATCCAGTTTAAAACCTCTTCTTTAAGTGAAAAATTTTGAGTTAATTGGAAAGGCATGGTGGATACACAGATGTAATCTTATACACTCTGGAGATAGGCAAGGAGGCTGGAATGTTTAAAGCCTTCCAGGGCTACAAAGTTGAGTTTGAGAACAGCCTGGGCAATTTAGTGAGACCCTGCCTCAAATAACATGTAAATAAAGGGCTGAGGAGAGGTGGTGGGTTGCTTTGCCGAGAGAGAATGCTGGAGGCCCTGGGTTCAATCTCTATCTCTAAAGCTAGGAAAGGAAGAAAGGAAGAAAGAAAGAAGAAAGAAAGATGGAAAGAAAAAAGAAGGAAAGAAGATTCTAAGATCTACAATAAGAAGTCTTTTCTCTATTAAACTGTGAAGGAAAATAATGTCTTTGGTATGCAAAGATTACAGTCAAGATATTTGTATAATGCTGGCAGTGGTGGCGCACCCCTTTGACCCCAGTACTCAGGAAGAAGAGGCAGGTGGATCTCTGTGAGTTGGAAGCCAGCCTGGTTTACAGAGCGAGTTCTAGGACAGTCAGGGTTATACAGAGAAACCCTGTCTTTTTTTTTTTTTGTCTCTATTTGCATTTATTTAGTGGGCACTAAAATAGGCGAGGTGCACCCAGTCACTTTATTGGAGTCCTAGGCAGCAGCCGTTTGCTTGGCAGCCTTTCTCTCTTCCAGCATCCTCTGCTTCTGCTTTGCCAAGCACTTTCTGGCAGAATAATAGGCTCCCAGGTCATAATAGCGGTCATGGAAGGCCTTAGCCACCTTGGTGTACTGCTCCAGTTCCTTGGCACAATTCTGCTTTGAGCTCTCTCCTTCTCCCTGTCTTGAAAACAAAACAAAGCAAAACAAATAAACAAAAAGGTATTTGTATAGTGAAGGTGAAAAGGGTTTCAACTTTGGGGGTTGAAGACATAAATGGAAATCTTGTTGGGACTGTAGGCAACTGTGACTTGTCAAAAGCACTAAGCATCATCTGTGGCAACTTCTGACCTGGCATTGGGGTGCACAACTGTAAACCAATGGAGAAGGGTTGAAAGTTCAAGATCAGCATGAGACTCCAGAGTGAGACCCATTTCAAAGCCAAAACAAAACAGTGACATCCAACAAGTCCTCTCCTGAAAGGACTGAGCATGTGTAAGAGAGGAAAACCATTTACAGTCGTAAGAGATGGTTACATAGGAACCAGTTTAGACTGGAAAATACAAGTTGCTGGAGAGGCACAGCCTGCCCATGAAGGAGCTTGAGTACATTTCCAGCTGTGGAAAAGCCTGGCTGAAGATCAAAGATGCCATCCAAAACCAGTCTTTCCCTGTCACGAAGGTGGGCAGAAGGGTGTGGGCTCCTTTAGTATTTTGAGTGATGTTCATATAGATGTTATGATAGTATATTGTTACAAATGGTCTATCATTATTAGTACTATTATTTTTAATATAAGTCTCACGTATCCCTGACTGGTTTCTGACTCTGTATAGCAGAGGATGATGTTGAACTTTCCATTTCCCGTCTCCATCTTCCAAGGGCTGGGATTGCAGGTATGTCCCATCATGTCTGGTTCATGAAGTGCTGAACATAGGGGTTCGTGCATGCTAGGCAAGCAGTCTGCCACTAAGCTACATCCTGGTCCTAAGTCTTCAATTTTAGTATTGCTTACTTTTAATCTTATGTGTCTATTTAAACAAACAACTTTGTAATGTTTCCCGTCTTTATTTGTGTTTTGAGACGGAATTTTAAATTATGCAGCCCTGGCAGATCTGAATTCCCCACTTGGACCAGTCTGACCTTTAACTTGTGTCCATCCTCCTGCCTCGACTTGCTGAGTGCTGGAATTTCAAGTGTGCATCACCACACTCTGCAGAACTTTTGTCCTAAGCATGTATAGGGAAAACAAAAATCACTGTATGTAAGTTTGAACTGTTTTAATTTCTGGCATGGATCTTAGAACACAGCCCTTGCTGCAAAGGAGCAGGACTCCTGTTTCGGGAGTTTGGGATTTAGTTAAATATTCCGAAGATCAGTGAAATCCAAGTGCAAAGAGAAAGTTGTTCTTTTGACAACTTAATGAATAGTTCTGGACAGACTCGACAAAGTTGAGTCAGGCACAATCGGATTAGGCAAGGAAACGAAGGGTGTAAATATTGTTAGGGGGAAATCGTAAAAAACGTAGGCGGCTTCTGTAATCAGATTGCTTCCCAGGGATCCTTAAAGACTCCGTGGAGTGCAAAGAAATCCAACATGGAGATTCTAGATGAGGCTTTGTGGGTGCGGTTTCAAGCAAGAAAGTCCACCAGGGAACGCCAATCCTTGAACCCGAATTCAAAGGCAGGGTTTTGGAACTACATCAAAAGACTGGCTTGCACGGAAAGTTTTCCAGCAAGCGACAAAGAGGCTGGGAGGCTGGAAAAAGCCTTGTGGCCGCCACCTACCGAGAAGCAGCGGGTGGGGGAGGGCGCCCGAATATTCGTCTGGCGAAGGGGGTGGGCAGGAAAAAACAAACAGACGAACAAATACCACAAATTCACCCAATTTAGTGCTCCTCATTAACATCCACGTTCTTCAGACACGGGCTTTTTAAACTTTTGAGTTTAACTTCGATGAACAGTTAGTTGTTACTCTCGAAAGTCATTGATCCTATTAAATAGTTGAGAAGTAAAACTAAATATAATGGACGGAGGAGGGGCTTTAAGTTAAACCTTTGTAGTTGTGGGAACAATCGGAATCTTTCCAGTTTTCTTTCTAGCCGTAGAGGTGTGCAAGTATTCGAGAGAGGAGAAATGGAAATTACGAGTTCCCCACCCCCTCCCATCCGTTGACTGTCCCAAGTTAGGGCAAGTCCGTTCTGGTTGCTTCTAAGGCCAGCTCTGAAAACATTGAGTTCTTTGTGTACCGGAGCTGGGGGACTTCCCTCTGCACAACAGGCGACAGGCCAGTCCCGGGGCTCCCCTGGTCTTTGCAATGTCCCCAACTTTGTAATTTGCAAGGGAATGTAGGTTGCAAAGAGTTATTTAAGTGGAAGTTGTGGCCTGCAGCAGAAGCAAGGTGGGGAGGGCACCACGATCTAGGTCTCCGTTTCTTTCCACCCCACTCCCCTCCCCCATCCGGACGGCCGCGCAGGCCCCAGGTGCAGCCATGTTCTTGCTCCCACCACCCGCGCGCCTCCATTGACAGTCCTAGCCGGAGAGGGCCGGGCGCCGCGGCGCTTCGGCTTGGCCTAAAGGGGGGCGGTGGGGAGAGAATCTGGGTTCATCGCGCAAGGCTGTCTGGGAGTTATAGTTCGGGGTACCCATCCATCGTGTAGGTGAGCGCCGGTTTAGAACTACAACTCCCGGTGGGCGGTGCTACTTGTGCGCACGCGCAGCGGCACCTTCGAGGAACAAAAAAAAAAAAAAAAGCAAAAAAAAAAGGGGGAAAAAAAGGAGGAGGAGGAGGGTGAGAGAGAAGCTCGGAGAGCAGAGAAAAGGGGGCACCGGCGCCCCCCCGCTTCCCTGCACGCGCTCGCCGCCCGCCTGCCGCGGTCACCCCCGGGCTTCGTCCCTCTCTGTTTCCCCCCGCGCGAGGCGATCCGAGCGAGGAGCGAGGCCCCGCTGGGGGCGGCCATGCGGCGGTGACAGGAGCACGGCCGAGACGCACGGGCCCCCCTCGCCCTCTCACCTCCACCCCGTTCGCCAGCTCGCCTCAGCCGAGGCCCCTCCGGCCTACACCCGCTTGCTGTCCGCATCCCCCCCTCCCCGACCCTCCCGGGCTGCACTTCGGGTGAGTCCCTGTCGCCTCAGAATGTCCCCTTCCCTCGTGTCCCCTCCGCCGTCCTCTCCAGCCTCGGGGTGCCATGACGAACAGGGGCGTCTTTATTCGATACTCTGCCCCCGTCGGGTTCCTGTGCACCGACTCGGGCGTGAGAGTTGGGGTCGCTTGGCGCGTTGTGAGTGACGATGGGACAACTCCGGGGTGAGGAGACGGACGCGCTGTGACCCCCCCCACCCCGAAGTCCACTCTACTTGGGGGCCTTGGCAGCGGACGCGACGAGGCTTGGGGGGGATGGGGCGGCTGAGGAGGGGGGAAACGACAGTTGCACGCGCGCACCCGTGGCGCGTGGGGGAGGGCTCGCGGCGATCTTTTTATTTATTTATTTATTTTTTCTTGCGCGTGCGTATATTATAGACAGAAGCGTGCGTGGTGGTCGGGGGAGAAGGGGGGTGGTGTTTGGGAGGGATGGTCTCGCGCGAGCCGACCCCCCGCGCGTGAACGAGCGAGCGAACCCCGCGGGGCCGCGCAGCCTTCTCCTTAGCTCTGATTGGCTGAGCCGGCTTTCCGGGGGCGCGCGCCCGTGCGCGGTGCCAAGGCCCCTCCTGAGCCCCGTGGGGTCGCGCTCGGGTTCGGTGTATGTGTGTGCATGTGTGTGTATGTATGTGTGTGCGCGTGCGTGCGTGTGTGTGTATCTGGGGCTCGCTGCTTGTAGGGCAGCAGGACGCGCGCGATTGGCCGGCGGGCACGGTGGGGGCGGGGCGTCGGTGCCCTGGTAACTGCGGCGGGGGCCCTGGCAGGGGGGCGGGAGCTCTCAGGCTCTGTAGCCAGCGCCCGCCCTGGCCGGCCGGCGCTCCGCCCTGCTCCCAGGTGGAGCCCAGCCGTGGGCTTTGTCCGAAGCTGTTGGCTTGCGGGACCCGCGGGGCCAGGACTTTTTTTTTGTGGGGGGGGGGGGAGAAAGGAGGAGATGGAAATAAACACAATGACCGGAAGGAAGACTTTAGCCTTGAGGCTATGGAAATAATCGGTCTGGTTTGGGCAAGCACCCAAACGTCCGGGTTAAGAGGAGGGATGGAAAAAAAAGTTTACTCTTGTACTCTTTTTTTTTTTTTAAATCAAATTTTTACCTTTTTGCGGGGCTGGGGTGTGTGTGCGGGAAACTTCAGTATGTAGCCCTGGCTGGTCTGAAACTCTTCTTGTAGACCAGGTTGGTCTGGAACTCACAGAGATCCGCCTGCTTCGGCCTCGTAGATGCTGGGATTAAAGGCCAGTGCAACCACTTCTTGCTCATGTTTTGCTTATTTATTGATATTTTCATTTTTAAGCAAGGTATTTGGTAGCTCAGGCTTGCGTGGAACTTGATATGTAGCCGGAGCTTGCCTTGAGCTTCTTCACCTTGTAAGTGCTAGGATCGCAGGTCTAGCTCAGTTTTGTCCCGCCTCCCGGCTTTGTGCTCCTCGGCTGCTGAGAGTGCAGGTCTGAGAAGGTGCTGGTGGGGCGCCCGCTGTGTTTGGGAACGGGAGGTGAGGTGCGAGGCGGTGCTTCTTGGCTACCGTGTGCAGTGGTTGGCTCAGCCTGCCTGTTTGTCTCTGGGTGTTTCCAGGGCAAAGGGGAAGCTGGTTTGCAAATAAGGGGGTGCAGGTACGGGACCCACAAGCACCTGATTTCGGATGTGGAATGGCTGATACTTTCTACAGCTGTTTTTTTTTTTCTTTTCTTTTCTTTTTAAGTCTGCTTCCTCGGGCTCCTTTGTTGCCTTAGTCCCTTGATCTACACACCCTGGAGGCACGGAAACTTATCACTCGTCTGTAGTCATTTCTGTAAGGTCTTTTATGTTATGGGGTCATGAGTTTTCTTTTTTACCTTGTAGAAATATGAACTACATTCTCTTTTTTCCTTGGGTCATCCTTGGGCAGGGACATGCTAATTCCCGTATTTACCATTGCAGAGGGCGGGGAATGAAATCTAGCATGCTCTTTAGGCAAGCAAAGATTCTAGGCTGGCATTCTCCATTCGGTCATACCGCCACCCCTGTTTTACTTTTTCAAATAGAGTTTTGCTAAGTTGCCCAGGTTGGCTTTGAATTCCCTCTGTAGCCCAGGTCATCTTTAAAGTTGATAATTCCCCTGCCTCAGCTGCTTGAACAGCTGGGATGATAGACCTTGGGGAGGGCTTAGGTTCTGCCTCCATCCCTTTGCTCTTTTTACTTATTTATTTAGTTATTTTTATATCCCGGCTGCAGTTTCCCCTCCCACCTCTTCTCCAGCCCCTCCCTCCGTCTGTCCCACCCTTCAACCCATCCACCACTCCTTCGTTTCTGTTCAGGAAAGGGCAGGTTTCTCATCAATATCAACAAAACATAGCATATCAAAGTTGTAGAAGACTAAGTACATCCATGTACTGGGGAAGGCAGCCCAGTCTGAGGAGTGGCAGACTCTGGTCAGGTCCTTCCCCAGTCCCCATGTCCTGCCAGGGTCAAGTGTGCAGTGTCAGCGACTGTGCTCGAGTCTGTTTTCAGTGCCAGGTGTGCTCCTTGGCCCCTTCATGAAATTCCGGTTGTAGACAAGGCCAACTATAGAGAAGTCAGGTACTTTCTCTCTGTAAGCGGGGCACGTGACTTTTCATCTGGGAGCCAGGGGTTCTCTAGCCCTCTGCTACTGTAAGGACTGATGACGTCATTCCGGAGGCTGTGGTGCTGCGGGTCTGGGTTGGGGCCTTGACTGTGTCTAATTGTGTCACCCAGGCAGGCCTGTAAGTTGCAGTCCTCCTGTCTCAGCATTCTTAAATTACAGGCATGTGCCACTAAGACTTGTTTAAACACAGGGTCCAAGTGGAAATAAATGGAACTGTTTATTCTGGATTGCTTGGAAGACTGGTTGAGAGGGTTTTTTTAAACATTGTTTTTTATGTAATTTTATTTATTTTTGGGGCATTGGTTTTGCCTGCATGTATGTCTGTGTGAGGGTGTCAGGTCTTGGAGTTACAGACAGTTGTGAGCTGCATTTGGGTGCTGGGAATTGAACCCAGGTCCTCTAAGGAGCAGTCAGTGCTCTTAACCGCTGAGCCATCTCTCCAGCCCTGGTTGAGAATGTTAAAAAAAAAAAAAAGTAAATTGTAATTACAGAACTCACCTCCAGCCTGAACAGTGGCTGTGGGTTCAAGTGCCGAGTTAAATTGAAGCTCCGCTCACTTACAGTTATTCGCGTCTTGTTTATTATTTCAGTCATGGAGCAGTCCCCGCCCCCCCTTCACAGCTGGAGAACAGACCCAGGCGGGCTCCACCAGGTGTGCTGGGAGAAGCGCCCCACAGTCCCCACCGGGTGGAAGGATGGGTTGTAGGCCGGAGCGTGGCGCTTGACTGCTGTCTTTAGGATCTGTTGCTCCCCAGCCTTCTCTGCCCTCTCCGCGGTTTTCCTGCTGCCCACTCTCCCAGTGCAGCTCTGCTGATGTTTCCTTTGTTCCTGCAGCCCTGCCCTGTTTCTGCACTGCCCGTCTGCTAGTCACCACTTTGGCCAGAGAGAAAGTGAGAATATTTGGCCCAGCTAGAGATCACTGGAGGGCTTGGAGACTTTTTTTGGTTGTGACGCGATCAAAAACAGTTTAGGCTGGTTATGGCGGCTCACCCCTTCAGTCCCAGCACACCTCTCAGGGCCAGCCTGGTCTACATATCGAGTTCCAGGAGTGAGACCTGTCTCCAAACCAAAAAAAAAAAAAAAAAAAAGGTTGGGTATGGTTTCCTGAGCAGGAAGGCTGAGAGTTTTCTTATACTGTCTTCCTTCAACTATGTAGGACTCTACATACCTCTGCCTATGCATTGTAGATGGACAGACACACACATATATGCACACATACATAAATACCCCCAAGCAGACCGAAAACACATGTAGTGCTAGAGGTCTATCTCAGGACCTGTATTACCAGTAAGCTGCGTCTGTTATTTGGGTCTTTTAAAGCATTGATTTACTCAAACTTTGTATCTTTGAGAGCCAACACTTCTTTATGTTTTGGTAGTACTAAGGATTGAAAGAGGGCGTCTGCTCATTCCAGGAGCCCTTTCTGCTAGCTGCACCCCAGCCCCCCATCACTGGTGGATGTAGTAGGCTACTGGAGCTCTTCATACCAGCCATTGTTTTGAGACAGCGTCTCAGTGTGTGTAGCCTTGGCTGACCTGGAACTCAGTAGAGATGCAGTGAGGTGAATGCGCTTGGTCTTGGTCGTCGACTTTCTTTCCCTTGTCTAGGCCTTGGACTTGCTGAGCTACTTCCTGACCCTGGTCTTAGATTCTATAACACTTAAAGTTACATTATCTCACTTATGCGTCTTGACTAAGGATGGCAACATATGCCATTTGATCACAGAAGAAAAAGGGCAGAAAAACCAAGAATATAAAACCCATTAACTTCATGCCTCCCCCCCCCCACAGGGTTTTTGTGTAGCTCTGGCTGAGCTAGCTCTGTAGACCAAGCTGACCTCGAACTCAGAGATCTACCTGCCTCTGTCTCCCAAGTGCTAGGATTAAAGACGTGCACCACCATGCCCAACTGTTTGTTGAATGTTTTCTTTGGAAAGAATTTGCATGGATCTGGGCAAATCTCTTACTAGCATAGAAGCACCATGTAAGAAGTGTTGGCTTGCTGGGCGGTGGTGGCGCACACCTTTAATTCCAGCATTTGGGAGGCAGAGGCAGACGGATCTCTGTAAGTTTGAGGTCAACCTGGTCTACAGAGCGAGTTCCAGGGTTGGCTCCATAGCTACTGAGAAACCCTATTTCAACGCCCCCCCCCCCCCAAAAAAAAGTGTTGGCGCCTTCATGAGGAAGAAGCTCCAGCCTCATTTTCTGAGTGGTGGTCTGGGTCCTCACACATGCTTCACCAGTGCAGAGGCTCCCGCGTTGAGTGTCAACCCTAGCTTCTAGCCCCAAATTTGCCAGTGCAGTCTTTTGTTACTTCCACCTTTTCTCTTCTCACTTGACAGTTTATTTGTAGACTATTTGTAACAAATACATAAAATTAGGTTGGATTCAACCACACATTGAACAATCAAATGTGCAGAAAAGGGGGATTGGCTCAGTTGTTAAGGTGCTCGCCAGGCGAGCATACGGACTGGGGTTTACTCATTGGCACCCACATAGGAAAGTCAGCTACAGCAGCCCCAGACTGTGATCTGCTGGGGAGCCGAGGACAGCAGTTTCCAGGGGCTGACCCACTCTCACTGAAGCTGTGACTTCCAGGTCCAGTGAAGGATTGTCTCAGACCCAGGTGGCGCTCTTGAGCCTTCTACACACAGCCATCCATCACAGATGCAGAAGGACACAGTGACTCTCGGATAGTGACTCTCGAGTAGGGCTTAACTTTAGCCTCCACATTTACTGGATATAGGCTTTGGCAGAGTGCATTCACAGCAAAGAAATGTTTGTGCTGGCTAAGTATACATCTAAACATTCAAAGCCAGTGTTTACAAAATACCAGTGCGGGGCTGGAGAGACGGCTCTTCCAGAGAACATGTTTCTGTTCCCAGCACCCATGTTGGGAAGCTCACAGCCTATAACTCTAGCTCTGGGGTGTCTGATACCTTCTTCATACACCTGAATCACGTACATACACATAGGCATACATTTGCTCATAAATAAAAATACTGCTCCCCCTTCCCCCCGAGACAGGGTTGGCTGTCCTGGAACACTCTGTTCCTTATACAGAGATCTGCCTGTCTCTGCCTCAAAAATGCTGCGATTAAAGGCATGTACCACCACTGCCCAGCATAAAAATAAATCTTAAAAACGAGAAATTCAGCTCTGTGCTTTAAGAAATGTTAAGCATAAAAACTAAAGTATATTTAAAAAGCAAAAGAAATGGAAGTAAACATAGCACTATGCACACTAGTCCCAGAAAGCTGAGGTGACTGCTAACGCACAATGTAAGACTTTGGAAAGAGCTGTGTTTAGGCACAGTGGAGGCACAGCATGACCAAAGGTCAGTTCAGGAGGGCTACAACTCTTCAGAATAGTGCCCAGTGACAAAGCTCTGTCACTTTGTCTGTAAGTCTGACCCGACTTACATGGGTGCTGGGACCCAAGCTCTGGTCCCCGGAAGAGCAGAAAGTCTTAGATGCCGAGTCATCTCTCCATCCCCTGCATTGTCTGTCTGTTTATTTGTCTATTTATTTGTGTATTTATTTTTGTGGTGCTGGGGATTGAACTTAGGGCTGTGTGCTAGGCATGGACTCTACCACTGAGCCTCATGTCTAGATCTTGGGCAAAACAAGTCCCTGGTTTATAAATTTTTAAAGGTAGGCATTTGGAATAAGGTGAGGAAATCATTGTGCATGTGAAAGCACTGATTCATTCTGACGGCGCCTCATTTATCTGCTTCATCAGAAAATAGGTTATTTTATTTAGTGTGGTAGTAATTAAAGCAGCTGGCTGAGAGCCGAGCTACTTTTAATTTATTGAGTTCAGGTTTGGAGTTCGTTTATAGGCACGTAGATAAAAAGACACATAAGATGTGCTTTAGGTTTGCTTAGCTTCCTTTAGTATGGCTTAACTTAGTGGGCATTTTGTAAAGTGTTTTTTAAAGTACAGAGTACCTAGTCACATTCTCAGAACAGCCTTGCAGGGTAAGGGTGGATGCATTGGCTATTGTGTTTTCTAGGCTACAAAAAATTAACCCAGATGCAGTTCTTCAAATGCAGGTGATTTGAATGTGTAGAGTAAGGTCAGAGGACACGTTTGTGTGTCGGCAGAGCAGGTTCCTGTTGTTCAGAATGCTGGACTCTGGGGTTGAGGAGATGGTGGTAAAATTCTTGCTATGTGAGCATGAGGGCTCGAGCTGGATCCTAGAACCACGATAAAAAGATGTGCAGGCTGCGTGTGTTTATAATCCAAGTGCTGGGAAGTGGAGCCGGTGGGCTCCTGGGGCTTCCTGGCCAGCCAGCCCAGGGTGCAGGCTCCAGGCACATGGAGATTCAGTCTTGAAAAACAAATTGGGCTCCGTAAGAGCAGTACAGGAAATTGACCACTGGTTCCACACTGTGCTTGTGTGTGTGTGTGTGTGTGTGTGTGAGAGAGAGAGAGAGAGAGAGAGAGAGAGAGAGAGGAGAGAGAGAGTTGGGGTGGGTGTTGATTTTCCTTTCTTTCTCCTGAAATAGCACAGACCCCAGTCAAACTTGTTTTAGCTGAGGATGGCTTTGAGCTCCTGATAGTCTGGCCTCACCTCCCAAGTGCTGGGGTTACAGATGTGTGCTGCTACACCTGCTGTGGGCATTTTCTCGAGTGTTTCCCTGATTCTTCTGGGTGGATAGGATTTCCCTTTTGGATCCTGTTCGCCTCATTAGTGGACTTGGGCTTAATGACTCTCATCTCACCTTGGCTTTAAAGCAGAGCAACTTAAATTTTCTACTCTTCACAACCTTTTTGCCTGAGAATCTGTAGGCAAAGATTTAAGGTAGGTATACAAATTAAACTTTTATTGATAACAAATCATAAATATATTTTAAACAACTTTTGGTGTTGATAAAATTTTACTTTTTATTAAAGCTGGGACCTGCTGGGTGTAGTGGTGCATGCCTTTAATCTAATCCCAGCACTGCTGGGACTGAGGCAGATGGATCTCTGTGAGTTTGAGATCAACTTGGTCTACATGGTGATGCCCAGGCCAGCCCTGGCTATCAAGTGGGTCTTAGTTCCCCTGTCACACTCACCCCATTAAAGAAAGGGGATGGGGTAGTGTGGGTTCTGGGTTTAAGCAGCCTAGTCCACCCCAGGGCTGCCGTGCCTCTAGTGCTGGCTTGGGCACCTTGCATTTCCCGGCAGTTCTTGAGTGGTTTATTTTTAAAAGATAGGTTCTTACCGTAGTCTGAGCTAGAAGCCGCTTTGTAGCTGTTCTCAGACTCCCTGCCACCCCCTGCTTAGCACCCCCAAGTTACCACAGTGCCTTCCCAATTCTGGCTGTGGAGTTCTGTGCCCCTTCTATTTCTGTCTGTCTGTCTGTCTGTCTATTTTTTAAAGACATGATCTTGTGCAGTTCAGTGGATGGAACTTCATGCATTGTTAGGGAATTTCTGGTCCCTTACCCCTCAAAGAACTGGTATTACAGGCATGTACTACCTCAGTTTATGGGGTTGGAGGGATCGAACCCAGGGCCTCCCTTACGCTAGCTAAGCTTTCTGTTAACTGACCCACATCTCCAATCTTTGTCCTTCTGAAGATCATAGGAGTCATTTTTCAGGATCTGTGTCAACTTGGATTTGTCCTTTTCTTCCTCGTGACTTGACCCAGGCGAAGTGTTTAGGGCTGGATGTTGTGGTGTCTTTTCTTTGAGCTCTGTTGGGAGAAGTACTCTTTTCTGGAGTCAGTATTGGTTTACTTGGTTGAGGTGGAGGCTCTTCTGTTTTACTTGGTAAAGGGACAGTACTTGGGGACCAAAAAAATGAGGTTTTTTTCCTTTCTTTTCAATTAAACCGTTTTGCTTTTTTATTAGAGGCTGAAAATTTTGAGGAGAACGGAAGAGATCAGTGCATGGATTTAAATATTATTATAGTGTAGTCTTAAGTCCTCAAAACCTTTTTCTGAAATAAATGGTGTAGATAATGAAGTTAGAAACCGGTTTAAGATGGCAACAAGTTTACAGTGTACAGGGTCTGAAAGGTCATGGGAACCTGAAGGTGTCTGGTCAGTTGGTGATCTGAATTCCTCTTGCCAGAGTTCTGGACTGGCCTGTAGCCTGGTGGCAGAGCACCTGCCTTTCATGTGGGCATTCAGGTGTGATTCCTAGCATTGCAAAGCAAAACAGAAGCAGGCAGCTTCTGCGTGTCCAAGCCTATGTTTTTCCTTTCTAGGGCTCTGGGGATGGAACCCAGGGCTTCTTCACTAACCTGAGTGCTATGTCATGAGCCACACCATATCCCTACTGCTGTTCTTAGTTACAAGGAAAAGCATGTTTACCAACTGTATCAAGCAAATGTCAGCCTTTTATAATAAAAGTCAAGATTCCAAGATAAACCAATAGTATCAATAAACTACCTTAAACACATCTAAAAATACAAATTTATGAACACAGTTTGAATAAAAATTACCACGTGGACATAGATCAACTGTGCTCAGTGTTTGTTGGTGTTTGGGGTTATGATGAACAGATGCTTTTGGTTCAGTGCCTGGTAACTGTAGACAGAACTAGGGGTGTCTACCACACATCCTTGATGTCACGGGGAGGAAGGCTTGGCAGTCTGACGGATTGCTGGAGTATAGTATTTCACAATTGAGAACCCCACACACTGCAGTGTGGCTGAACTTGCTAGGATATCACCAGACTTAACTATTAATCTTTGTGTTTAGGCATTGTTTTAGAACAAAGTGAGTAGTGACATTTTAGAAGATGGATTTTAACTTTTTTGAGTACTAACCATTTTGAAATATCTTTTATAAAAATTAAAAGTTTCGGAGCTGAAGAAATGACTCAGGGGTTAGGAGCACTGGCTGCTTTTCCAGAGGATCTGGGATCCCAGCCTCTACATGGCAGCTCAGAACTGTCTGCAACTCCAGCTCCAGGGGATCTGACACCAAGAAAAAAAAAATAATAAAAGTTTCTTGAGATTGAAGATTCCATTTTTCCATATAATTAAGTGGTAGTTCAAATTATTCAAGAGGGTTTTTTTTTTTGTCTCTTTTAGGCTTTTAATTTTGTTGTACGTTTTAGTGACTTGCAAATGAGTTGATAAAATTTGGAGTTTATTTTATATATTGTACACACACGTACACACACACACACACACACATATATTTGAGACAAGGTCTCTGTATGTAGACCAGACTAGCCTCAGAATCATAGCAACCTGCCAGCCTCTGTCTCCTGAGTGCTGGGATTAGAGGCATGCGCCACCACCCGGCTCTCAGCGCTCCTGCTTTGAGCCTCCTCTCCACTCCCCATCTGTTTCTGTTAGACTGATGATAACATGTGAAAATCTTCAAAAGCTCTCTTCTTTGGCTCACTATAAAAATTCTCTTTCCCCTTTTGGTGCTACTGATATTAACACCAAGGATCAATAAAAAGCAAAAATATAGTCAGAAAAAAAATTACATGGAATTAATTACTGACTTGTTTTGAGGTGCACCAGATCAGAATTCTGAGGACACAGATGAACCTGATCCCTGATACTGATCTCCAACAGGAAAGAGAAGCAGCGCTGAGAGAATGGTTGGTGTCTGTTTTCAGAGCTGAGGGAAGGCACCTCATCTATTCGACAGTAGCCATCTGGGGCTGTGAGACAGCAGCAGCTCAAAGAAGCCATAGCAGGGAAGTGAAGAGGGAATAAAGCAATCGATAATGCAAAGCCCAAGGTCGGAGAGTAAGTGGTAAAGAAGAGATGACAGGTTGGGGGCACTGTGGCATGTGGCCTCATTACTCCCATCCTGGCCTTGTGGAGTTTGGGTTTGCTGAGGGGAAAAGCCAGGAACAAGCAGTGGGTAGTTTCTAGGATGCTTGGCCTGCAGTAGCAGGATTGTGGCCTCCAAGAGGCTGGACGGGGATCCTCCCTGTGTCCAGTGCTTGCTTAGCTGCACTGGTCTTCAATCCTGATCCACCACTTGGGTTCACATAACTTCCATGTGCTTTAACAATGGCCCCAAAGCTCAAGAGTACTACTGGCTGCCTGGATGTGCTAGAGGAGCTTCAAGGGGCCTCTGCTAAGTGAACAGGTGAAAGTCCTGGCTAGTCAGACCAGACTGTCATGAATCTGACAATTTAGTTGGTGAAGAAGGAGAGGGAAATCAACACCATGTTTGTGGCTCTCCAGAACGCTAATGTCATGGCCACAGTGTGAGACAGGTACCTGGTGCAGATGGAGAAGGCACTGAGCCTGTGGATGGAAAACTCACCCTGGACGTGGGTGCATGGCTGTGATAGCAGGCCAGGTGCCTATCACCCCACTCAGGACTGGCTGCACAGATTCTGCAGCTAGTTGGGGCTACAGAACCCAAACACCACTGTAGAGGTGGCAGCAGCCCAAACATTGGCTATGTTTTGTGTTCAGTCGTGAAAATTGGCCAAAGAGTACACATGCCAGCCACTCCAGGCCAGTCTTCATTTCCATGACAGTGGCCTGAGGGTGAGTATATAGAGAAGATCCCATTTGGCTGTTATCGCAGTGCATTGCAGTAATTGCTGTCTGTCTCTCTGTGCCTCGTTCACAATGAAACTTTGTCCTAGGTGTGTGTGAACAGGAACAAACCAGGATCTACAGGGTTTTGCCCTGTCCCCAATAGCGATGATGAAGGAGGAGGATGTCTTCTGTGTACCTGGCCTGCTTTTCCATTCCTTTCCCATGATGCTGCTGCTGGCCTTGCTTTGTGAGAACTGTCCAGTTTTCTGTACGCTGGTGCTGATCGAGCCCGTCCTGGGTGATCTTTGTTGTGGCTAGCCACTCAAATTGACCCAGCCTAGGTGTGGGCAGGGTCTGAAGAGGTGGCAACCGAGTCTTCACCAACCAGACACTAGCCCGTACTTAAGCCCTGCGAGTAATAATGGGAGAAAACCTGCCATACACACATGGTGACACAGCGGAGGGCAAAGACAAAACACCGCAGAAACATGCAGGGCTTACATGTGTGGGTGGGGACATCTTCTAAGGACACCGCAGACGACTTCTCGGGGCGGCCGTGGAAGACAAAATAGAACAACTCCCAAAGAGGTGAAATGGCTGCAGTGTGCAGAACGGAACTATTAAGCCGAGTTTCCATTTCAGTAAAAATGCCCTCAAGAAGGAAGAAGTTTAAGCAAATAAAACCAGAGTTTGTCCCTGGAAGGAGATTCTGAAGGATTGATGTCAGGCAGGGGGGAGATTTGAGACGCAAGAATAAGCAAAGAATAGTATAAGTAAATGTGTCACTGTTTTAAGCAGATATCAAATCACTTCAAACAAGAGTAATGCTGAATTTAAAAATAAAATCAGAATTATGGGCTCGAGAGCTGGGTCGGTGGTTAAGAGTACTGACAGCTGTTCTGAGCGCCCACATGGGAGTTCCCACCCAGCTGTAACCATAGTTCCAGGGGATGTGACCTTTCTTCTGATTACCACAGGCACATACATGTATGCATCCGGGTAAAACACAAATAAATAATGGAATAAAAACACTCGGAATTAGGTCAGCACGATGGCTCAGCAGGTAAAGGCATCTAACCACCAAGCCTGGTAACTGGGATCCCTGGGACCCATGTGGTGGGAGGAGAAAACACATGACTACAGTTTATCCCCTGAGCTCCATCTATCCACGGTGGCACATCCCCACCCTACACTGAGCAAACAAATGAATGTGAAAACAAAACCCAGAGCCAAACAGCAAAGGCATTAACATCACCATAACATTTCCAGAGTTCAAAGAACAAGAGTTGGGAATGATTGGCAGTTTATAGCCACCATAAATAGTATAGCCACCACCGGGCATTGCACAGGGTCTGGGGAAAGATGCTTTAGAAAGCCACTCGACTCTCCTCAGTGTTGTTAAGTCTGGTGGAGTTAGTGGGTTTATATGTTCCTGGTATTGATGATCACATACCAGCCATGAAGATTGTTTCAGTCCTGAGAATTTTAAAAACGTTAAAATAGGGCTGGAGAGATGGCTCAGCGGTTAAGAGCATTGCCTGCTCTTCCAAAGGTCCTGAGTTCAATTCCCAGCAACCACATGGTGGCTCATAACCATCTGTAATGAGGTCTGGTGCCCTCTTCTGGCCTGCAGGCATACACACAGACAGAATCAGAATATTGTATACATAATAAATAAATAAATATTTAAAAAAGCAAAAAACAAAAACAAAAAACGTTAAAATAGGGGCCAGGAATGTCGCGCAGTGGTTAAGAGGGCTAGCTACTCTGTTTACAGAGAACCTTATGGGGTGGCTCACACCTGCCAGGAACCCTAACAGGTACAGATACATACACAGAGAAACTGCGCACACACATTCCCTCTCTAAAGAAATAGAATCTTTAAAATATGTAAAACGTTAAGGTACTTTTACCAAGATGTTGAAAACTCCATGGCAGTATTTGTTAGACTGCTGTGCCCGTAGGTAGGTACTTAGAGTTGTTTGAAAATGTGAACACCCATTAACCCCTGAGGCGAGGTCACCACTCTGCGCGGCTCCAGGCTCCGCGCTCCATCCCCAGCCCTTTAGGCTTTGGCAGTGTGTCACTTCCCACTGACACATGACTTGAAGCTGTATTTGTGTTCTCTTCAGAAAGCCTGTCCGTTTCCATCTTTTTCTGTGGGTGTTCTGTGCCACTAAACCCGTGGAGAACATTGTCGCCGAGATGAGAGACTCGCTTACTGGCTGAGCATCTTTGTTTTCCAGCCCTTGCCTAACCCCTGCTCCTATACGACTAGGTCTCTTAGCCTTCCAGCAGGACTTTGTGTGATGATGAAAACGCTGGATCTAGGCGCAGATAGCTCTTCTGTGCTTGAGATGTGGTTAGTGGTCCTGAGGAACTGAATTTTTAATTTGCTTTCATCTTAGCTTAAATATAACTAACGGCATGTGGTGCTGGCTCCCACACTGGAGGGACACTCTGGGGTGGTTTTCTGCCTGGGGTGGTGGTTGTCTTCTCCCCACACCCACCTCCTCTGCAGTGTGGGAGATGCACACACCCTGAGGAGCCAGACCCTCATGTGACTCCTCCAGGAAGTGGAGGTCTGATGTTGTCCTGTCTCTGCCTTCTCTCTTCAGTTCATTTTTCCCTTTTCGGATGGTCCTGGGATAGAACCCAGGGACTCGCACTGAAAGGATTAATGAAGCCTCAGACAGCCCCTTTGTTTATAGAAGACACACCTGGGTACCTGGGTACCGTCCTGGACTGCAGTTTCTGAGAAAAGGTGGGGAGGGACACTGTCACCGGGTGAGGGCCTCTGTAAATGGTCGGCATATGAAGACTGCTCAGGAAATTGCCTCTTGGGGCAACAAAGATCAGGTCAGTGAGGTAATAGAGCCCCTGACAAAAGGGGCAGCTGGACTCAAGCCCAGCTGGACTCCTGCCTCCAGAGTCAGCTCCACAGCACCTTCCCTTCCAGGGTTCTGTCGCTCCCCTCCTGAGCAGTTCCAGTAATGAAGTTGGCAGCAGGGGTGCGTGGCACTGTGGGCTGTGATGGGGCGGCGTTTGTCTTCTATTACACAAAAAGTAAATACAGTCTTTTATTTGAGAATTTCATGCTTGCTTGCCTCACATGTAACATGTTTTGCTCATGGCTCCCTTTTCTGGCTGAGATGGTGTGTATCCCTGGCTGGCCTGGATCTCACTCCCAGGGATCCGCCTGCCTTTGCTTCCCGAGTGCTGGGATGAAAGGGCTCTCCAGTTTCTTAAAGCACATCAAGGTGACTTTAGGGCAGGTTTATGGCAAGTGAGTCCTGAAGCCAGCAGTAGATAAAATGTCATCCTAGTTTCTTGTTCTGATTCCAGTCAGAACCACATGGCTTTGACAGAGCCCTGCATGTGTAAGATGAGAACATTTCATTTATTCATTGATTGATTGATTGCTGGAAAGTTTAAAAAGTGAGCTTTAGAAGAAAGAATATGAGCTTTCAGAAATAATGAAGTATATTTTAAGTGAATATCTGCGATTATGGAAAAATTATTATTTATCCCGCCTTTCTGTCTAGCCCATATTTACACAGGTTTATCTGGGAGAAAATAATAACCATAAAATAGATGTCAAAAGGACTAGAAATTGCTAGAATATGTCCCTTGAAATTGCTGGGCAATTGTGGCATATGCCTCTAATTCCAACAATCAGGGGGTAGAGGCACGTGGATCTCTGTGAATTTGAGGCCAGCCTGGTCTACAGGGCAAGTTCCAAGACGGCCAAAGGGACATACAGAAACCATCTCGAAAGACCAAAGCAAACAAACTAACAAACAAAAAAAACCTAAGAGATTTATGTAATTCAGCCACTCCACATTTGGAATTGTAGGCTTACATTGGTGTTTGTTTTTCCAAGTTCTTTGTAGACCGGGCTGGTCTTTAGCTCACTGAGATCCACCTGCTTCTGCCTTCTGAGTGTTGGAATTAAAGGTGTGCGCCACCACCTGGCATACTCTTGCATTCTTAACAGGCTTTCCTGTGTGCTGTTTGCTGGCTTGTGTCTCCATCTCTTGCCCTAGTCACCACGGGGTAGGGGGCCTTGATTTTCGAGACAGGGTTGCTTGTGTGTGTTTGCAAATGTGAGATGGGGCTGGAGGTGCATTGGTTTTCAGTACAAAGCCTTTCTCCTAAGTGGATAGAAGTGAGTGCTTGGTCAAGTGAGTACCCGAGGTCAAGGCAGGCACAGTCAAACCCCAGCCTTTGCTAGTAGGAATCAGTCTTCCTCTAGGAGCGAGGGCGGATTCTCCTGCGCATCCTGCAAAGTGGTGCTGTAGGCCTTGTGCTGGGCTTCTCAGCTGCAGCGCAGCCGCATGCATAGGGCGGCTTTAGAATGATGTAATATTTCAGTCATCCTTAAGCTCACCTTAAGGTAAAAATTGTTGCTTAAAATAGAATCTATGTAAGTTGAAAGGGGTAATGTTAACAGGCGTGTGATTTGCATACTATTTATAGAAAATCAATTTTAGAGTATTTGGTTTAAATTTTACCTCAGACTGTCTTTTGTCCCCGCCGCGTGCTAATGGAGTGTCTGTGGTGTCTTTGTTGTTGCTTCTGAATTCACTTTGTCAAGGTAGCGTCATAAAAGTTCCACCTTGACTGTTCTCCAAGTGTTGGCTCCCCGGCAAGTTCCACATTGACTGTTCTCCAAGTGTTGGCTCCCCGGCATTAACTGTTCACATTGTGTGGGACCAGACTTTCACAATGGCACCTGAGTTAAGTTTACTCTTTTCAGTGTCTCCCCTCTGTCCCCACTTGCCTCCATTCTACGTCTGTCTCACGATTTGACTCTTCTAGACCCCCTGTGGGACTAGACTTGTAGGCTTGCATTGGCGCCTGACTTACTGCACTGATGGTCTCTCAAGGTTCTTCTGTGCTGTAGCAAGAGTCCTGTCTTAGTTACTTTCCCACTGCTGTGGAAAGCACCGAGACAACTTCTGTGTGAAGTCTCTTTCAAAGCCTACTCCTAATGGCACCTCCTCCAACAAGGCTACACCTTCTAATCCTTCTCAGACAGTTCCAGCAATTACTGACCAAGCATTTAAATATATGAGCCTATGTGGGCCATTCTCATTCAAACTACTATATGTCAGAATTTTCTTTCTTTTGTTTTTGAGACAGGGTCATTAGTCCAGGCAGGCCCTATTTTACTATGTCCATAATTTACTATGACATTGAACTCCCGATCCTCCTGCTCCTACCTCTTAGTGGTGGGACTACAGCTGTGCACAGCAGTGGGGGTGGAGCCCAGACAAGCACTTCAGCACCTGAGCTGCACCTTTAAAGTCCAGTGCTCTGTGTGCCTAGCTCACACTCCTTCTGTTCACACACTGCTAGAATGTAAGAGTATGCCAGGTGGTGGCGCACACCTTTAATTCCAACACTCAGAAGGCAGAAGCAGGTGGATCTCAGTGAGCTAAAGACCAGCCCGGTCTACAAAGAACTTGGAAAAACAAACACCAATGTAAGCCTACAATTCCAAATGTGGAGTGGCTGAATTACATAAATCTCTTAGGTTTTTTTTGTTTGTTAGTTTGTTTGCTTTGGTCTTTCGAGATGGTTTCTGTATGTCCCTTTGGCTGTCTTGGAACTTGCCCTGTAGACCAGGCTGGCCTCAAATTCACAGAGATCCACGTGCCTCTACCCCCTGAGTGTTGGAATTAGAGGCATATGCCACCATTGCCCAGCAATTTCAAGGGTTCTAGTCCTTTTGACATCTATTTTATGGTTTTTTTTTTTTTTTTTTTTTTTTTTTTTTTTTTGAGACAGGGTTTCTTTAGATCAGGCTGGCATTGAATTCACTGCCTCTGCCTCCCGAGTGCTGGGATTGAAGGCGCTCATCACTGCCGCCCGGCTGACTGAGCCTTCTTGCTGACACCACAGACCAAGAGTGTGTCTGAAGTGATAACCATGCTGTGTTGCAGAGGAGCTGTAGGCGCTACCCGGTACCTGGCAGCCTCAGTTCTGCCACCTGCTCCTCCTATTCCCGCATTCGGGGAGAATCGGTTGCTTTCCTCTGAATTGGATCATGAAGTGTGGCTGCTCTCCCTGCCTGGGGAGCATGTCACGCGGGCTGGGCGTCATGTGGGTTCGGTTGGGGTGTGAACTAAGCTAATTTTGTGGAAATGTCACGCTATGGAAAATTAAACGTATATCCTATTTATAGAAAATATGAAGCTGTAAACATGAAGCATACATGAAGTTGTAAGTGACACGGGCTGTGATGGATACCTGGGGATGCCTTCCCACATTCACTTTCTTGTGTTTCTTGTGCAGGAATCATGGCCCAAGTAGCGATGTCCACACTGCCTGCTGAAGATGAGGAGTCCTCGGAGAGCAGAATGGTGGTGACGTTCCTCATGTCTGCCCTGGAGTCCATGGTGAGACACCGGTAGTTCTGCCAACGTTCTGCTCATAGTGGAGAGGATTGGTCTTCTAGAGAAGATGCTTGTGCTTCTATGAAACTAACTAATTAATTAATTACTGCAATGCTGGGGTTTAAACCTAGGTCCTTGACTGTGCTAGGCCAGCACTTTTCTGTACCCCTAGGCCTCTTTTTTTTTTTTGAGGCCAGCTGAGCTTGCAGTTTTTGATCATTTTGTCCCAGTTTCTAGGATTATAGAAGGCAAGCACTTTGGTAGCTGAGCCACATCCTCCCGCTCCAAGATTTGAGCTTTCAAGTCATTTTATTGATGTTTTAGAAAGTTGTTGTGCTGAGGCTCAAGCTAGGCATGGCTCCAGCCTTGTGCCCTGCACATCCCTTGCCCTCAGGTTCTTAAAAATCCTTAATCTTATTGGAGTAGCTTTAAGAAAGCCAATCAGAACCTGAGTGGAACCCTAGTGTTTGGGGAACTGAGGCAGGAGGATCTTGTGTTCTCGCATAGTTTGGGCTATATAAGGAGCCCTGTTTCAGTATACCAAGAAAAACTCCAAAGAACCAAAAGAAAAAAACCTTCGGAATGGAATTGCATTGTGGCCATTTCAAGTGGCTTGAGAGCTCCTCTCAGGATGGTGGCACTAATTCTCCGGCTCCTACTCACCTAGCATCACCTCGCTGTGTCTAGGGTATCAGTCCTTCCCAATGTAGTGACACTGACTCTCTGGACCCTGCCCTCCCTCCGGCCTCGAAAGTGCAGGTCTACAAATGTAAGCTAGTTTCTTGAGGAATTGGACTTAAACACTCAAGTATTTTCTGCTCTCATTCATATTCTTTGCTTGTTTGGTTTTGAGATAGGATTTCTCTGTGTAACAGTTCTCGTGGTCCTGGAACTTGCTTTGTATACCAGGCTGGCCTCTAATTCACAATATTAAGATGGTTTAAGTGTTAGAGTTTTAGATTTATCTAGAAAGAAATGGTGCTTTTAAATAGCTACATGTAATATAACTTTGGCTGTTTCTGTTTCAGTGTAAAGAGCTGGCCAAGTCCAAGGCTGAGGTGGCCTGCATCGCCGTGTATGAAACAGATGTGTTTGTTGTTGGAACTGAAAGAGGACGCGCTTTTGTCAATACCAGAAAAGATTTCCAAAAAGATTTTGTAAAATATTGTAAGTGGAGTGTTTGAGTGTTTTTTTGTTTTGTATTTTCGAGACAGCATTTCTCAGTAGCTATGGATCCAGTCCTGGAACTTGCTCTGTAGATCAGGCTGACCTCTGATCCACAGGGCAAATTCCACCTTTAATCCTGAGTGCTGGGATTAAAGGCATGCTCCACCACTGCCTGGTAAGTGGAGTGTTTTTATCGTGTGTAGTTTGTAGATTTTAAATATAATTATTTATAGATAAGACATCTCAAACTTCCTAAGAGTGAGTTATGCCAGAAAAAGAAGATCCTCTGATGTGTTTATAGGCGTGGTTCAAGACAAGTCCCTGACAAGTGGTCATGTAGAAGGCCGTGTGAGCAGGGTGCTGGTAATTGTCTGTGGGGTTGCTGAGTGCATTTGTTTTAAGAGTGGGCAAAGCTGAACAACTCTGGAAGACAAAAGGCCAAGCTGCAGAATTCGAGGCTCTGGAAGCCTAAAAGCTCTAGGCCTGTTAAGGGACAGACACTGGCTTGGGTGGTTTTTATAGGAGACTCCTTGGTCTCCCTTTCCCCCTCCTGGTCCTCTTTAGGCAACAGCCTCCAAGCCTTCCCTCACGTTTCTCTGCGGTCGTCTTCTGGGTACAAGAAGCCAGCATCTCAGGACCTGCCTACCTATGTTCCTCTAACCTCCCTCGTTTCTCCCTCCCTGCTCTTGGCGGACAGAGTAATGGCCTCTAGCTGCCTCATGGTGGAGTCTGGGGTATAGGTCTAGGAGAAAGAACACTCTTAACTTGGTGGCTCTTGAGAAGGTTCAGATGTGGCCACATCGTGGCGGTCTATCTCTTTGGGCTGCAGGTAGGCTCTGCAGTGTTGAAGTGAACTAAGATCATGGTGTCCTATTTTCTGAGAAGAAGAAAATCATTAGAGAGAAATAGTTGCCTAAACAACATCTCAATGAAAACAAAAATAACATCTCAATGGATTTAATCCTAATGCCCAGGGAATGTGATTCCTTAAACTATTAAAGAAACATGCCAGTGGGTGGTAGTGGTACATGCCTTTAATTCTGGAGGGCTACACAGAGAAACCCTTTCTTGAAACAAAACAAAACAAAACATGGTAATTAGTCTTCTCCTTGGCTATACTTTTCTGCTTGGGTGATAAAGATCACACAGGTAGCCAGCATTAATCACATTTATATTTTTTTATTGTCAAGGAACTTGAGGATCTGGTCCACAGGACTAAATGGTCTTGAGAGGAACCCCTGCCTATTAGCAGTTACCCCATCTATGTGAGAGAAGTCAAAGGCCTAACTTGACCATGGCTTGGCTTGAAATGACTGAGGGAAGTTTTCTTCTGTATTGACCTTCCTCTTTGTAGGCTGGACACTGGTTATATAGCTTTCCAGGTGAGATCTCCATGACCTCCTTGAACAAGAGAACAGGCGACTCTACACAATTTTTTTTTTTTTTTGAATTTTTGACACAGGGTTTCTCTGTGTAACAGTCCTAGCTGTCCTGGAACTTGCTCTGTAGACCAGGCCTGCCTTTGCCTCCCAGTGCTGGGATTAAAGGTGTGTATTACTCCGCATAGCTATGACTACCCTCAATTATAGGGTATTGGTCCCTCCGACCACCTTAGTATAACCTCTAAATATGGCTGTTGAAAACCAATCTGGTCCTTTTAACTTTTGTGAAATATTTAGCTAAATCTTGGGCAAAAATGAAACAAATAAGTTTGATTCTGTAAGCCAGTTCTTGTAATTGTTACTGAGAGTAGACCAATACTCTGCTGAGGTTTAACAGCAAGCAGAAGTTTGACATCAACATTTTGAACTTTGACCTTTTGTTTACCTTTTATAACTTGTTCAGACTCTTGTAATTTGCTTAAGTTCCCCAAGTTCCTTTTCTGGAATAGCATCCAGCCGTCTTTGAGACAAATAACTTAGCCAATGAGCAGTCAGCAGGCCTGGCTGTGATGATCTTTTGCAGGTCGCTACAGCGGACATCATGGCGGTTGTTTGGCTTGGAAGATAGTGCTATGTAGCACCACCTTAATAAAACACATTAACCCAAACTTCATAAATGATAATCCAGTAGTTCCTGTGCACATGCCTACCTTTAAACTATGTTCCCAGGTAAACTGTACAGAAATGTAGGGCAGGCTTTATATAGTACAAGGAGTGATCTGCCATAACCGTGCTTTAGGTCTAAATGACCTAAATACACAAAAGGTGTTTGTTCCTCTATAAAACTGAACCGAATGCTTTACACTGTGAGTCTGAGGACCTCTGGCTGAACCCAAAGCCCCTGCCCAACCTCTTTCTAGCCAGCGTAGATTTTTCCAGATGAGTCTTCTCACCTGTTAGGTCTTTCATTGGGACAGGCATTGAGAAGCTTTTCTTTCAGCGTCTGACTTTTATAGGGTCATGAGTGAGTTGCACTGTCTTAGTTACTGGGTTTTTTTTTTTTTTTCTTCTTTGATGAAACACCATGACCAAGGCAGCTTATACATTTATTTGGGGGTTTGTAGTTTCAGAGGGTTAGTCCATGATTAACATGGCTGGGTGTCTGGATGCATGCATGCTGGCAGGCAGGCATCGGAGCAGCAGCTGGAAATGTATATCTTATCTGCAAGCTGCAGGCAGAGCGGGAGGTGGGTAGAGAGGGACAGATTGACCGACTGCGTGACTGAGACTGGGCTTTGCCTGGCGTGGGCTGTTGCAGCTTCAAAGCCCACTCCTAATGACACAACCTCTGATGTGGCCACACCTCCTAATCCTTCCTAGACAGTTCCACAATTGGGAACTAAGCTTTCAATCATATGACCCTATGGGGGCCATTCTCATTCAAACTACCACAGGTAGTAAACACCCATGATCAAAAGGACGAGCCAGCTAATAGAAGTATCAGCCTTTTTGTATGTCTAACCTGAGACTTGACTAGGCTTGGGGTGACCAACTGCTTGGAAGCCTGTCACACCCTGTCTTATCTGTGCTAATGAGAAGACTGTGGATGTGGTGTGTCCAGACTGCAGGGGGAACATCCCAGGGGGTATTGGGTCCTTGCCTGCTGACAAGGGCTCTGCGGGTCTAATTCTCCATGTGTGAGAAGGCAGCTGAGGGGCAACCTTTGGAGAATCTTGGAACCAGTTTGCCCCCTTTATAGTGAGATAGAGAGGAAAGAAACTGAAGTCTTGAGTATGGGTTGCCCATTCCCTCCCTATATCTCTCGTCCATTTGAATAGGAATGGCCAGTCTGTCATTAGGGAGCAGGTGGTCCCACGGAGAGGCCAGACTTGGTAGGATTGCCACACCTACCTAGGTAGTTTCCCCGTTAGTCCCTTGGCCATGGAGACTTAGGCTTCCTTTAACTCTGCTTTCCGAGATGTTTTTGATGCCGCCAGTGCTCAGAACGCGTGATGAAAGCACACAGGCTCTGACAGGCATTGAAGCCCCATTTCCTGGGATTATAGGTGTGTGCCATCATGCCTGGCGAGCCACAGTTTCTTAATTCAAAATATCCTATAGATTCCCTGTAGAGTCTCTAAGGGACTCTCCAATTCCCCTCTGAAACCTCATTTTCAGCCACGGCTCAGAGGTGGTTTGGTCCTCCAACACGGGTTTGTCTCTGGTTCCCATCGCATTCCTGTCTGATCTCCAGATGGGCAGGCGGAAGGCCTTCGAGGTGGCAGCTCCTGGTAGTGCGAGTTTCATGCCTGTGACATGGCTTTAGTCTAGTGTCATCTAGCTGAGACAAGTTCCATGCAGCTCATGGGTCCTTTTAGACTTTGCCAGCAAGGTTTCAGGCACACACTGGGCCAGTGTTTGGGCTGCTGATGCTCTGCCCGTTTTCAACAGAAATGGCTTTTCATATCCACCTTCCTTATATCTCACTGAGATGAGGCCAAGGGTTCATGGTCACAACAGGGTAGAGACTGTAACATAGAAAGTAGTCACAGAGGTCTGAAACTCTCTCTGGTGGGGCAGAGGGTGACTATCCTCTGATCTCTGGATAGCTCTTGGCCATTGTGACCAGGCCAAGGGCAGACCTCGTGGTGCGTTTCAGAGGTGAAAAGGCGGCACTGGATCCTGCGCTCCCCTAGGAGAGTCACTCCAGGTGCACAGAACAGTGACCTGTCTTGACGTCACCAGATTAATTTAAACCCTTTTTATCCTCTTGAGAACAGGAAAGTAACAACTTTTTACATTTGCAACAGGAGAAGCCTAAGGCTAGGAGTTCAAGCTGGGTGTTTTATAGGGTCCTGGTAGCTGGACGGTGGTGGCGCACACCTTTAATTCCAGCACTCTAGAAGCAGAGGCAGGCGGATTGAGACGAGCCTGGTCTATAGAGCTCCAGGACTGGCTCCATAGCTACTGGAAAACCCTGTTTCGAAAAACATAAAAACAGCAAAAAAAAAAAAAGTCCCTGGGTTCTCTTTCCCCACTGCCCATTTAGATCCTGAAGTGCTGGGGTTACAGGAACACTGGAAATTGAACCCAGAGCTCCATACATGATTGGCACCAACTGAGCTATGTTCCCAGCCCTCTGTTTTCTTGTGCTATGGTCTCATGTAGTGTCACAACTAACTGCCAAATCTTTTTGCTTTTTTAAGGTTGTGTTTGTTTTTATTTTATGTGTATGAGTTTTCTTGTCTGCCTTTGTGTCTGTGTACCACTTACATGCCACACCCACACAGCCCAGGAGAAGGTACTGGATTCCCTGGAACAGGTATTTCCCAGGGTTTTCAGTCACCATATGGGTGCTGGGAATTTATCCTCTGTCTTCCTGCCTCAGTCTCCCCACTTGCTGGGATTGCAGGTATAAGGCATCTTGCCCAGCTAAGTTTTTATTTTATTATCATTATTTATCTATTTATTTATTTTTGACTTTTCAAGACAGGATTTTCCTTGTGTAACAGAGCCCTGGCTGTCATGAAACCAACTTTGTAGACCAGACTGACATCAAAATCTCAGAAGTCCGCCTGACTCTGTCTCCCAAGTGCTGGGACTAAAGGTGTGCATTCCCATGCCCAGCTCTAAGTTTTCGTTTTTAAATTTTCCCCTCATTTTTTTCCACTTGAATTTTTATAACAAATTAGAGTATAGAGCCTGGGCATGGTGGGCCATGCCTGTAAATCCAGCGCTTAGCGAAGGGCTGAGATTTCGGGACCGTTGGTGGCTCCATATTCTACAGTGAGGCAGAACTAGGCGGTTTTGTGATATCTTAACTCAAAAACGGAGGCGGGGAGGCAGAAGGGAAGGAAGACTGGAAGAAAAAGGCATAATAAAAAATACTCCTTCTAAAGTAGTAATGAGGTGGCTGTGTTGGCTAATGTGTGTCGGCTTGATCCTGACCAGTTCCCCAGGAAGAGGGAACCTCAACTGAGTAACTGCCCCCAGCAGATTGCCCTGTGGCCATGTCTATCTGTAGGGGCATTTTCTTGATTGACGACTAATATGGGAGGCTCCAGCCTACTGCAGGCAGTGCTGCCCTGAGCAGGTGGTTCTGTTGTGTAAGAAAGGAGGTCGAGAAGCAAGTGAACACTGTCCCTCCATGGCCTCTGCAGTGGCTTCCGTGGATGACGAGCTGTCAGCTGGCTGTAAGCCACAGAGACGCAGCAACAGAGACGCAGACTGGGACAGTGGATGTGAGCCTTTGCCCCCCTGATTGTTTTACAGGCGTTGAAGAAGAAGAAAAGGCTGCAGAGATGCATAAGATGAAAGCCACAACCCAAGCGAATCGGATGAGTGTGGATGCTGTCGAGATTGAAACACTCAGAAAAACGGTGGAGGATTATTTCTGTTTTTGCTATGGTAAAAACACGACACTCTACAATTTGAGAAAAATACATCATATAATGGTATTTTCGTCTTTTAAAAACATTGTGTTTATGTTTACGTACATGTGCGTTTGTGGGTGTGGGAACTTTTGTATGTCGGTCAGGACAGCTTGGTGGAGTTGGTTCACCTTGCACTTTATGTGGGCTGGGAGATCAAACTCAGGTTTGTGCAGTAGTTTGTGTCTCTTCTACTGGGCAACTAAAAGCAAGTCAAGCAAAGTCTGGGCATTTGTAAGTAAGAATAGGTTTCTGTATTTATTTGGGAGCTGAGAGGCAGGTTCCCAAAGAGTTCAAAAGAAGAGAAAACAACAGTTGCAGTGTGGGTGCTAGGAATCAAACTCAGGTCCTTTGGAAGTGCAATGTTTTTAGCCACTGAGCCATCTCTCCTGTGTAGCTCTGGCTGGCCTCAAACTCAGATCTGCCTGCCTCTGCCTCCTGAGTACTGGGATTAAAGGCCTGCACCACCACTGCTCAGTTCCGTCTTACTTTTTGAGACAGGTCTTCTTTCTAAAGCTGGAACTCACTGATGACATGCACTGGGTAGCTAGTGAACCCCAGGATTCCTTTTTTTCAACACTGGGATTACAGTGAGCCTACCCTACCTTTTTCTGTGGGTGCTGGAGACCCACATTTGGGTCCTCGTGGTTAAATGGCCATCACCTTCCGAGTTATCTTCCCAGCCGCAGTGATTCAGTTTTTAATTGTGACCCTGGACATGCTAATCCCGTGTTCTCCTCCCCCAGGAAAAGCTTTAGGCAAGTCCACAGTGGTCCCTGTGCCATACGAGAAGATGCTGCGTGACCAGTCGGCTGTGGTGGTGCAAGGGCTCCCTGAGGGCGTTGCCTTCAAGCACCCTGAGCATTACGACCTTGCAACCTTGAAGTGGATTCTGGAGAACAAGGCAGGGATCTCATTCATCATTAAGAGGTGAGGTGCTTTCTCCTGTGTTGCCCATGTGTTCATTCATACGTGTTGACCGAATTTGTATAGCTGTTTAATCCCGATGCTGTTTGTGTTGCTGCTTATGCATGGTTTTGTATTTTTTTTTTCATGCAGACCTTTCCTTGAGCCGAAGAAACTCCTCGGTGAGTCCATTCCTTTGTTTACACGGTAGCCTGCTGGAGTTTTGATTTTGAGTCTATGATGTAAGACATTTTTGAGTCAGGGTTAGTGAACAACCTGTGGCGGCTCATGAGGTGAATACATGGAGTCACGTGGTGTCAGTAATGTGTCCACTTACTGGGTCTGTCTTCTGCAAGATCCTAAGAGTGATTTGGTTGACCTGGCGTCACTGGAGAGGCAGCGTAGTAGGACCCAGGAGTGTGTTCACTCTGAATGTGGTATGGATACCTTTGAGTGTTGCTCATGTATTAGGAGAAGTCAATGACTATCAACTGACCATGACCAAAATATAACATCCACATACAAGAGCATCCCAGAGAAGTTAGGAAGATCACTGGAGGATGATTATAGCAGGACTTCCTCTCGGGGAATCTGGCCGTTCCGCTTAATTAGGACAATAAACAAGACAGTAGTACCTTCAAGCCAGGTCTAGTTGACATGCCATGTTTTGTTGTGTGTGCATGTGTGTGTGTGTTTAAAGTTTTATTTTTATGTATATATGTGTGTGTGTTTGACCACGAAGGCCAAAAGAGGGCATCATATTCCCTGGAGCTGGAGTTCCAGGCAGTTGTGAGCTGCCTGTTGTGGCTGCTGGGCCCTGAACTCTGGCCCCTTGCAAGGGCAGCGTGCACTCTTAACCCCTGGAGTGAGTCTCTGGCCCCTACTTGACACCTTTTAAAGGTGACACTCAGTCCACAAGAGACAGAAAAGACATGGATGAGTGTGTACGAGTGTGCCTGAGAGTGTGCACATGCTCACACACCCACGTGCACACACACACACAGTCATTTTTCCTATTTTCTAATAAAAGATCAGAGATAGCCAGTTTGGCCTTGAACACGTGAAGCCCAGGCTAGCCTCAGATGCCTGATCTTCCTGCTAGGCACATGTAACCACGTCTGACTTACACATATTTTCTATTAATAATTTGGTCAGTTTTATTAAGGTGTAATTGACATTAAATTCACCTGTTTTAAGTGTAGAATGTATTATTTTTAGTAAATGTATAATCTATAACCATTTGGGGACACAGCTTGTGGCACAGTCTTGGCTCAAGTATGTGAGACTTGAGTTCAGTGTCCAGCACTGGGAAAACAGCAACGACCGCTTCTTGTTTGGTCATTTTGAGCCAGAGTGGCCTCAGTCACAGACTTCCAACCTTCCTCTGGTGCCAGGAATTTAGGCAAAACCACCATGATGAACTCAGCGTGCATCCCTCCCTCCCTCCCTCCCTCCCTCCCTCCCTCCCTCCCTCCCTCTCTCTCTCTCTCTCTCTCTATATATATATATCCCTCTCTTTCACAGGGTTTCTCTGTGTAGCCCTGACTGTCTTGGAAGTCACTCTGTAGACCAGGCTGACCTCAAACTCAGAGATCTGCCTTCCTCTTCCTCCCTTTCTGAAGACATGCACCACCACTTTTACTTTATGTGTGTTGGCAGCACATACTTCTGTGTACTTGTGTATGTATGTGTTTGTGTGGATGCCAGAGTTAGTTCATACTGGATTAGTCCACCAGCATTCTCAACCTTGCATTTGAGACAGAGTCTCGCACCAGCTGGCCAGTGAACTCTGGCCTCTGCCCTGCTTTAGCTCCGGTTTTTATGAGGGTACAGGGAATCCAAACTAACTCAGGTCTTCCGTGCTTGTGTTCCACCATCTTCCTTGTGCCTAGTTTTACATAAGGAAAAAAAATTTTAGTTATTTCTTGGTGTGGAGGGCACGTGTGCTCCAGCACAAGGTTAGAGGGCGTCCTGCAGGAGTTCGTTCTGTCCGTCATGTGACGCCCCCTCTCTCCCAGGGCCTCGTCTTAACATTTCGAGGAAATGGTTTCTTGTCTTTTGTCACTTATGCTCTGGATGGCTTTCTTCTCTGGCAAGCTGTCTGTGGGGGCTGGGAGGTGACGCAGTCCACAGTGCTTGCTCAGCACTCATGCTGTGGTGCAGCAAAGGAAAACATCAGCAAACCTTGGGGCCTGGATGTTTGCCTTGCAAGGATCCTTCTCCCAGTGTTAGGTTTTTAGCTCCTCGATTCAGGTCTGTAGTCTTCCATTTCCAGTGGTGCTAGGAGTGGAACCCAGGGTGTCAGCACCAGTCAGATGCTCCTCTGAGCGACGCCTCCCAGATCTGCAGTTTATTTTGGGTTTGTGTATTACAGAATGTAAAGGCATAAATTTGTCTTTGCATCTGGGTCGCCAGTATTCCAGAAGCAGTCAGTGAAGAGTGCATTCTCTTTCTCTCTCTCTCTCTCTGCGTTGTCTTGGTAACTTTGCTGGAAGTCAGCTGACCCTGACTCTATTTCTGTTTTCTTCACAGCAGATGTGTGAGTGGAAAGAGTGTCCCTCTCCTTCCTGCCACAGTGTGGCTTTTGTTCTTTACTCTTTTGGTCTGGTTAGGGTTAACACTGAATACTAGTGGCCTTTAGTAGATGTCACCTTGATGCCCATCTTAGGAGAGAACAGTCTGTCACCTCCATGTTGTTCTCCATGTTAGGCGGACATTCCTCTTTGACCATTATGGGCGAAGGCATCAGTGTGTGAGGGCCTTTTTCAGATTGAGAAAGAAGTAGAGTTGCGGCACAGGCCTGTTATCCCAGCACTCAGGTAGCTGAGACAGGAGGATGGAAAGTTTGAGGTCAGCACTGACTACATAAAGAAAAATTTAGAGTATTTATTATGTTTAAAGTTTAGATTGTGGCCACCAAAGTGACACAGACAGTCCTGAGACCTGAGCCGCGTCCCCGGAACCCGCATCAGTAGCTGTGTCTGTTAGAATTGCGTGTGTGATGCCAGAGCCTTTGCTGGGAAACGAAAGGCAGAGGCGGGAAACGCTGGAAGCCTGTGAGCCCAGTGGTCCTGAGCACACAGAGCATCAGAAAAAAATAGGAGACCCTGCCTCGGGAGGCGTCCTCTGACCTCCCATTGTAAGATGCATTTGGAGATGCACTCATTCACACAGGCAGAGACCGGGGTTGGCATTTACTGTGGGTGACTTGAGCTTGTGTTTGTGTTCATTGTGGTGTGGCTCTGCCGGCCAGGGAGCATCCACTGCTCTGGGCTTTTGTTATGAGTGATCGTTTTTGTGATCAGTCTTTTACTTAGAATAATGGAAGTAGTCAGTTAATTTACTGAGTTAATTACATTTTAGTCCTTGCGCAATCAACCCCAAGATCTTGAGCATGTTGAATACATGGTGTGTCACTGATTTACATATCCAGTCTCTGTTTTTTTTTATCTTGTATGTGTGTTGTGTATATGTGTGTTTGTCTTTGTGTAGGGTGCGTCTCGGTGTGTGTACACACATGTGGAGGACACAGATTAACAATCGAGTGTTGCCCTCTATTGTGCTACACTTTATTTAAAAAAATAATTGAATTTGTTTATTTTGGGTTTGGGTGTGGGTACATGTTTACCACAGCATGTATAGGCCAGAGAACCGTATTTACTTACTTGTTTATTTTTCTGGAAACTCATTTAGGGACACTCTTGCTCTCTAAAGTTAAGATCCTCCTGTTGCAACCTCCTGGGCAACCAGGAACTAGATCTGTAGACCAAGCTGGAGATCTGCCTGCTTCTGCCTCTGGAGTGCTAGGATTAAAGCCTTGCCTGGCCAAAATAAATTTGTTTGTTTTTACAAACAAACAAAGTGTATAACTTATTCTCAGCTATGGGCCGGGGGGAGGGACGGGTTACCAGTTGTTTCTTTGTTTTTTTCTGACAGACTTTTACTATGGCATCTGATGACCTTAGCTTATGGTCCTTCTGCCTCAGTCTCCTTAGTGTTGTGGTTACAGAAGTGCCACCATGCCTACCTAGGGATCTCACTGAGTTAAAAACCAATTCTTTTGGAGTTGGGTTTATGTTCATGTTAGGGGTGGGGGTTGAGGCAGGGAGGTCCTTTCTCACTGTGGCCTGCAGGGTGAGTCCATTGCCAGCTTGGGCAACTTTGTGGAATAGGTACCAAAATAAGGCAAAACAGGGCACAAGAGATTGTGGGGAAAGGCTTTTGCAGCCATCTTGGATGGTCTGAGCTCTATCCTTGGGACTCTCACAGTGGAAGGACAGAACGAGCTCTTGCACGTTGTCCTCTCACCTCCAAACTGAGGTACATGCATGCCACCTGTTTCCACCTGCCCCCCAATACTCAAATCAGCAAATAACTTTATAAGCCAAAGGAGGGCTGGGCATCGCTCAGGAGGCAGAAGCAGGTGAGCTTAAAGCCAGCCTGGTCTACAGAGTAATTTCCAGACTAGCCCGAATCATATAGTGAGATCCTGTCTCAAAAACAAAAACAAGATAAACTATGAAAAGAGACCAGAGTTCAGTGTGTTCTTTTGGTCGACATAGGCAGAGCACTTGAGAGGGAACATAGGTTCAGTCCACAGTAAAGCTAAAACAAAATAAATGGCCTCTTACGTCCCGACTTGAGGAGTATAATTGACATGCAATGAACTGCAGATTCATGCGTACACATTCTGATCAGTGTGGATCCATGTGTGCCATGTGATCTGTCACCACATCAGCCCCCATTCTTCATGGTTCCTGCCAGCTGTACCCTCAAGCTCTTGTTGAGTCTTTTCCTGTCCCTATAGGTTTACCGGAATTTCCAGATTTGCTTGCATATACATAGGTATGTCTCGTGCATGCCTGGTGCCCAGAGGTTAGAACAGAGCATCAGTTCCTTTGGAACTGGAGTTTTAGATGATTGTGAGCCATCATATGGGCGCTGGGAACCAAGCCCAGGTCCTACAAGAGCAGCGACTGTTCTTGCCCATTGAGCCATCTCTCCAGCCCCAGCATTTCCAGATTTTTACATGACTAGAATGTTAATGTGTGTATTCTTTTGTTTGGCTTATCTTGAAATTACCTGTGCTTTGTATAGTAATAGTTGGTTCTCATTTTACTTTGGTATTGTGTGCAAGTCCTCCTGCGCCCCCACCACACACACTTTAAAACTATTTGAAACGGCCTCTCTATATATCCCTGACTGGCCTGGGGTTCACAGAGATCTGCCTGCCTCTTCCTCTTGAGTGCTAGCATTACAGGCATGCTCTGTCTCTCCCAGCCTTTGCTTATTAAGACTTGCTTCCTGGGTGGCCTGGATCTTTTGATACAGACCAGGCTGTTGCTGAACTCAGAGCAGGCCTCCTACTTTTACCTCCCATGTGCTCTCCACAGGCGATTCCCTTGTCCATGTTGTGTGTAGATATAACACATGTGTTTACTTATTTCTAAGGTAAGAAAAATTTGGATTATATAGATACTTGGCTCTCTCGGTTGATTGAAGGTCTAACTCCACCAGTCTCTCCCCAGTGCTGGTGATGCTGAGCCAGGAGACAAGCCTTGTTTTGCAAAGGTGGGACGGGGCTTTGTTATGTAGTCAAGACTGGTCTTGAACTTTACTTCCTCTCAGCATCTCTAGTGCTTGAATTCCCTGTGTGCTTCCTAGCCTGGCAAGACAATTCTGTTTTGGGCAGGGAGGGTTTCAAGATAAGGTTTCTCTGTGTAGCCCTGACTGTCCTGGAACTCACCCTGTATAACTAGGTTGGTCTCGAACCCAGAGATCCGCCTGAGTGCTGGCATTGGAGGCTCGTGCCCCACAGCTGACAGTTCTTTTAATTCAGCATTTTAAAGAGCAATGCAAGTTGGACCACTGATCATTGTGCTGTGAACACTCTGTCAGCGCTCACCAAAGCCCCACGCTTTTGTGTGTGTGAATGAGTTTAGAGGCTGTCTATGTCTGCATGTGTCTCCTCCAGATCCTCTCAACCCCACCTCGAATCTTCCACAAGCCAGGTCCATAGTAGTTTGAGCCTGTAATCCCAGCACTGTGTGAGGTGAGAGGTTGTTCAGAGTTGAAGGTCAGCCTGGGTTACATAACCCTATCTACAGATACAAAAACAGCAAGAACAAAAGAAGTTGGACGGACTTGGGCTGCCGTGTGGTGGTGCACGCCTTTAATCCCAGCAGGTGGGAGGCAGAGGCAGCCAGATCTCTCTTGAGTTCGAGGCCAGCCTGGTCAACAAATCATTTCCAGGATCGCCAGGAGTATTACACAGAAGAAGCCCTGTCTTACAAACAAAATCAGAACAAACAAAATAGGTGGGGGATTGTTTGGGAATATTAAAATAGTAACCCTGCTTAAAATGTTGTTAAACCTGAATGTAATTTTCTTTTGTTTGTAGGTGGCCGAATGATGGCATCAGATACTGAGAGGACCATCCTGTCGCCTGGTGGAAGGTAAAGCATCCCTCGCCAGCACTGTTGTGCCACGTGCCCTGGAGTTATCAAAATAGCAGATAGACACGTGCCCCACATCTGGACTGCACTGTATAGCTGAACACTTGGTTATAAAAATGCAAATTTTGTTTTTGAGGAGCAGCCTTACTTTCTAATAGCTCAGGGTTGTCTCATATTGGAATAATCCTGCCTCAGCCCCCTGAGTGGCCTTATGGGCGTGTGACACCAGGACTGTAGGTTTGACTCAGTAGCTGTGCACAGCGGTGCTTCTTCCGTGAGGCTGGCCATTGGGGAAGCTGTTGACGACTGTGTGAATGGCCGTCCCTCACAGTTGCATCCTGTGATCTGAATGTCTTCCTCCTTGCAGCTGTGGTCCCATCAAAGTGAAGACCGAGCCCACAGAAGACTCTGGTATGTACTGGTGTTCTTCGATCTGTTACACACAGAAGGTGCTTTCCTTACACAAAGGAGGTGGTATTTTGAGTTGCTAGTTTTTGTGTCTTGTTATGCTGACCAGACTGGTCTCTTAGGAGCCTCCTGCCTCGGCCTTGCCAGTGCTACTATTACAGGCATGTGTTACTCTACCTAGTTTCATTGCAGAGGGGACCCTAAAGATTTATTTGTAATTAATAATTAATTTTGTGCATGTGCCTGTGTGACTATGGTATATTTGTATGCATGGTGGGGCAGGAGGTCATGTGCCTGTGCATGCTTCAAGACCAGGAGAGGGCATCCCATGTCTTCTGCTCTAACCAGTCCTTGAGGCAGGGTCTCGACCTGGGCCAGCTCTCTTAGAAACTCAGTCCTTGTCCTTGCCTCCCTCAGCTGAGGTCCAGGCATTGGCTAGTTCGGCCCACTTGTTAAGTGAGTCTGAGATATCTAAGCTAGTGCTCAGGACTGTGTAGAAAGTACTCAGAACCAGTGAGCTGTCCCTCCAGCTCCCTGCTGCACTGTGGTGTGACTTGTCATTTCCTCATGGGAGCAGATGCTGAGCATTTCTTCATGGAGTCATCACCCATCCCTGTGTCTTCTCTGATCCCGTGTCTATTTAAATTCTCTGCTTCTTTACCGCGTGCGTGCGTGTGTTTGTGTGTGTGTGTGTGTGTGTGTGTGTGTGTGTGTGTGTGTGTGTGTGTGTGTGTGGCGGGGGGGTGGTGGTAGAGTGGGGGGGGAGATGTGAGAGACAGACAGTGGCGTGAGGGAGGGAGAGAATGGATCCAGACACGTGTGCCATGGCGTGCCTGTTGAGATCAGACAACAGCCTCAAGTGTTGGTCTAAGGCGTTTGCTGCGCACAGGCCAGGCTCTCTGACTGTGAGTTTCACTGTGAGAGACACGCACTGCCATGTCCGGGTTCTGGGATGCCAACTCTGTCTTTCGCTGTGTGCTTCTCATTGAGTCTCTTCCCCAGCTCCTGTTTGCTGCATTTTTAACCTGTGGGTGTTGGATTTTTTTTTCCCCTAGTTGTCAAGTTCTTCATATTTTTTGGAAATAAGTCAGAAATATGGTCTTGCAAGTGTTTTTTTATATCCTGTGCTCTGTCTTTCTATATTCTTTTATGGTGTCTTTGAAACTCAAAAAATAATAAATTGTGGTTACTGTGTTTTTAAGGTTGTAGTTTTTTTAAAGATTAATTTTCTTTATTTATTTTTTTCTTTTCCTCTTATGAGACAGGGTCTCTCTATGTGGCCCTGGTTGTCCTGGATCTCATTATGTAGACCAGGATGGCCTTGAACTCACAGAGAACTGCCTGCCTCTCCTTCTCCATGTTCTGGGATTAAAGATGAGCGCCACCATGTCTGCTTTAATTCATTTAAACTTTCTTATTTTTGAGGTTATAATGACATCATTTCTTCCCTGTTCCTCCCTCTAAACCCTTCCATATACCCTACCTTTCTGTCAAACTCAGGTCATATTGTTATTTTGTTATCGCGCGCACACACACATTCACACACACACACACACACACTCCTAAATATAACCTGCTCAGAGTGTGTCATGTCACTTCTGTGTGTATTTTAGCAGAGAAGACTGTTTTTCCTGCTCTCAGCATTCCTTAGTTGCCTGTAGTTCTTTGTATAGGGTTGAGGTCTCACAGCTTCTCAATTTTTTTAACTTAATTTTCAAAGTTAGTATTCAGGGTACTGGATTTTTCTGTGGCATCCTTTTTTTTTTAATGAAATAATTTTTAAAGCTGAGATTGTGCTGTCCACCTTTAATCCCAGCATTCAGGAGGCAGAACAGGCAAATCTGTGAGTTCTAGGCCAGCCTGGTCTACAGAGTGAGTTCCGGGCTAGCCTGATCTACAGAGCAAGTTTTAGGACAGCCACCTCTGTACAGAGAAACCTGTCTCTAAAGATGTATATGTATATACATATATATATATATATACACACACACACACATATATATCACATATATTATTTATTTATTCACTGTTTTAAAAATTGTATGGAAGCTGGAGAGATGGTTTAGCAGTTAAGAACACTGGTGCTTTTCTGGAGAACCCAGCTTCTATTCCCAGCACTCACATGGCAGCTCAACTGTAACTCCATTTCCAAAGCATCTAACATCTTCCCCTCACACAGATACACATGCAGGCAAAACACCAGTGCACATAAAATAAAATTGTATGTCTGTTTGTGTGTCTGTGTAGATGTGAGTGCAGTGCTTACAGTGACCAGAAGAGGGCATCATGATTTCCTTGAGCGAGAGTTGCAGGCTGTTGGTTGTGAGCTGCCAAATCTAGGTGATGTGACTTTTGGAAGAGCAGTGCACCCTCTTAACCTGAGCTATCTCTCCAGCCCTGTTGTCGTGGAATTTCTCATTTATTTATTTATTTATTTTGAGACAGGGTTTCTCTGTTGCTTTGGAGAGCCCGCTCTGGAATTCTGTAGACCAGGCTGGCCTCGAACTCACAGAGATCTGCCTGCCTCTGCCTCCTGAGTCTTGGGATTAAAAGGCATGTGTTACCACCGCCTGGCTCATTATAGTTTTGTTTTTTTTTTTTTTAGTCCCCTCTTCCATTTCTGTTTTAGTGTTATTTTATTTAGCAATAGTATGTCTTTGTGGCTTGGGCTGTTGTTAACTCCCCCTTGGCTGCCCCGGTGCTGGTGTTAAAGATATGCCTCTCTGACTCAGATACAAGGTTTACTTTTACTTACTTTTTACCTAGAAAATATTTGTCTGACCTAAAGTCCACAAAGCTTTGCAGTGAGGTTTCCACTTAGGGTTTCTAGCATTAGCTCTTAGGGTTGGCCTGTGAGGTGCTGAGGTGGTTGTTAGGCATGTTGGGAGGTAAGAACATAACTCACTCAGCTGGTGTGGATGTTGAAGACTTTCCGCTGCGGGACTTGAGTCTCTCTCAGGGGCAGCGGAGTTTAACCTCACTCTCCCGTCCCCATCCAAGAGCAGTCGGGCAGCCATGTCTCACTGCACTGGTTCTCTGTGTTCTACATTTCCTTTGTCTGTTCTGACGGGGCAAGACGAGGTGGCCATGTTTCTTCCCTTCCGCTCACCTTTGCCCTTGGAGCGCATTGAATTTTCCTGTGCAGTTTGTTCAGTTCGGTCAGTCGGCTGGGTTTGTGTGTCCATCAGTTGCTGAAACCTTGACATGATTGGGTTGCAGGTGATTTCCTTTGACACCTACCTAATAAGCCTTTGCCCTTTCAGAGTCTTTAAGGATTTTAATGTGCAGTGCCCTGGAACTGTGACCTACTGGAGACTGTCACTTGTTTTGTAGGCATTTCTCTGGAAATGGCCGCTGTGACAGTGAAGGAAGAGTCAGAAGACCCAGATTACTATCAGTATAACATTCAAGGTAACAACTGTTTAATGCAGCCTTTCTTCCCGACACTTGCTGGTGGCTTTCAGCTCTCTGAGTAAATGGCAGTCTCTGCCGCAGTGCCTGTCCCGAGCTCCCATGACAGCATTGCAGTCAGGTTAATGGAGAGTTCTAGTCTGCAGCCGAGGCGTCTTCTCTTGTGTAGTTAGTCTGGTTTGTCTCAGCGGTTCCCGCGTGGCCTGGCAGTGCATGCTTACCCTCTCAGCACTCAGGAGGCCGAGGCCATCCAGAGCTACCCAGCGAGACCTTGCCTCAAACATGTTAGTGGCTACATCAGTGTGAACAGTCCGAGTTTTTGCAGAGTTCTCATGTGCGCTTGCCTGGTAACCTTGATTGTTCTTTAACGTGATAAGCCTTATTGGATGTGGAGTGCTTTACAAATACCTGGAATAATATTTCATGATGGTTAAGTGTGCAAATATCTGTGTACACATAATGTTGAGTGCCAGTGACAGTCATTAAAAAAAAAAAAGCTGGAGGTAGGGTGCCTGTATGTATGGAGGTGAAGGGACATCTAGGAATTGGTTCTTTCTTACACTGCGTGGCTCCTGGGGATTGAACTTGGATCATTAGGCTTGGTGGCGTGTGACTTTACCCACTTAATCTACCTTGCTGGCCCCACATTTATGGTGTCTGTAGTTAGTTTGGGACAGTTTACTGATTGTGGTATAGGACTTAAAGCTGAGACTAATCATAAGGATTATTTTTATGGTTAGAGTTAAGATGTTGCAGAGTAGCTAGACTTGGTTGTTAGTGTCGTGCTCATGTGTCCATAAAGCCATCAGGTAGACTGACCTTTGAAGTCAAATACCCTCACCTTTATTATCTTCTTCATTGCCTGCTGTGAGTATAAGTTCCCTACGCCCCTCCCTCCATGCACACATACCCTCAATACCCATACCTGGAAGGTGACATCTTACTTATTTGGTATTTTTTGAAACGGTCTGTATTATGTAGCTCTGGCTGTCCAGGTACTCATTAAGTAGACCAGGCTGGCCTCGGACTCGTAAAGATCCTCCTGCGTCTGCCTCCTGAGTGCTGGGATTAAAGGTGTGCACCATTACTCCTGGCCTTAATTATTTTTTATTAGTGTGTATTCATTGTGCAGAGTCATGGTTTGCTTGGCTGGATGGAGTCCGGGTCTCGTGTGTCTCAGGCTGTCCTCAGGCTCCTCACGTCGCTGAGGATGGTTTCCAACGTGTGAGGATCCTCTTGCTCCCCTCCTGTGGTTTGCCTGTTTGCTGTCCTCCTTGAACTGATTGTTTCTTTAGTGCAGTTGGAGAAATTAAGCTAAGTTTGCCAGTCTCTAGGCCAGTAGAGCAGTGGCTTGTGGCTATTTCCCCTTTTTTTCCCTGCCCTTCTCCCTCTCTCTTCCACACTCCCCTTTTTGTGCTGGAGATTGAATTCAGGGCCTTGAGCTGCTGGGCGAGTGGTGTTCTGCCCCTGAGCCACCCACAGCCGCCCCACAGGCCTGCAGTATCTCCTTTGTGACATGTCACTTGTACTGTGTGTCAGTGTCTTTGTGAAATTCCCTCTGTGCTATTGCAGACGGTTCAAACACAGTGGTTCTCAACCTGTGGGTTGTGACCCCTTTGGGGATAACCAACCCTTTCTCAGGGGTCACCTAAGACCATTGGAAAACATATATTTACATTACAATTCATAACAATAGCAAAATGACACTTATGAAATAGCAATGAAAATAAATTTAATGGTTGGGCGTCACCACAACATGAGGAACTTTTAAAGGGTGGAAGCATTAAGAATGTCGAGAACCACTGGTCTAGGGCGTTTTCTGGTTTGTATTTAGATAGTGCTTTGTGTTCATGTTTTCTTTTATTGTGGTTTTCCTATGAGTCCAGGTTCTCAAACCCAAGACTCACCACACTCTCGTGAGTGCTGGTGTGAGAGACTGAGGTTGGTTGGTGTTTGTTTGATTTGTGTTGAAGTAGCCATTGAAAGTAGTGCTTTGCTTCTTCAAAATGATTAATTCTGAGAGCTTGTTTAGGGTCTCCGGGCTTTAGCTCAGTGGGTAGTGTTCACCTCGTGTGCCAGAAGCCCTGGCTTCCATCCCTAGCATTGAGTGGACTGGCTGTGCTGGAGCTCGCTCGCATCCCCAGCACTCTAGAGGTGGAGGCAGCAAGGTCAGTAGTCAGAGGTCAGCCTGAGCTCCATGTAACTGTCACATACGATGAAAACTTACCTGTACTGGAAAATGTGTTACCAAGATCTGTGGCTTTGGTGGCTGGTAGCTATGCTATGGGAGTAACTGTCATCATGTCATCTTCATGTGTGTGTGATTACATTTGGACCATAACCCTGTGTCTCTGTTTTGCTTCTTTACCCTTTGTGTACCCAAGTTCCCTTCTTCTCTTCCAAGTAATCCTCCTGTTTTCATGTGTTTTCAAAATATGTTTACTAATGGAAAAACTGTGTTAACTTAATGAAAAGTATGCTGGTCCAGAAAGTGCATCGATCCCGCTAGGGTTTGTTGTGTACGCCTCTGCGGTGGGTGATGCTTCCTAATCATGTATGTTCTTCAGAAAGCCTGGCAGAGGTTAGCAATTTCCTGAGGAATCCCTGTAATGGAAGAAGCAAGCACTAGGCAGGCGTGTGCAGTCAGCATCAGCCTTTACTGTAGCGAGCACTTCTGTTTGAAACACCAGAGCCTCCATCACAGACCTGCCGCTCCCATCCCATTCGTCCTGTCGGTCATCCTCAGCTTAACTGTGCACACATGCCTGAACACACTTCTTCCCATCAGCTGTCAAGACCATCGACTAACATCACTCTTTTTTGCCTGTTTTTATTTCTAAAAAGGCCATCATCCCATACACCTCACCCAGATTTGCTCTAATATGACCAACATATGCTTTGAAATTCCTTTTGAAGCTTATCTTTGTATCCCAAAGCAGGCCCTTCTGAAACTGGTGATGTTGATGAAAAGCTCCCCCTTTCGAAGGCTTTGCAAGGTATCGCCTTTCACTTCTGCTCTCCCACAACCTGTTCGTATTTGCTGTTTCTTTATATTGGACAGACTGTTTTGATAATTATAACTTTATTACTTTTCCGAATGGAAAAGGAAAAAAAATGTATTGGCCTTTTTTTTTTTAACATAAATGAACTTCACAAGCAAAATTTTTCAAAACCAATTTTCCCTTTTGTGAATCTAGTAATGAATCTCGAAATGGGTACATGACACACTTTCCTATTGAAGGTAAAGTACGCTTTCTACCTTTATCAGCATAGTCAGCAGTCAGGCTGTTACTGTTGGGTTAGCCATCTGAGTAGTGCTAAGGCCTGGTGATGCTTAGCTTGGGAAGGATTGCAGGCTATCACTTGTAAAACCCTATGCTTTTAAATGACTTTTTGGGTAGCTTTTGTGCTGTGTTCCCAGATTTGGTCATAGTCTGTTAGTGATGGCTTTTCCTTTATCCCTTCTGGCTCTGATCTCATGAGATATATTTTCTTTAGCATTACTGTATAATGTAAGTATAATTGTCTCTCTCATTTTCGTAGATTTTAGTAGAGCAGAGAGGACACACAGGGCCATAGTGTGCATGCGCAGCCTTGCTAACCCGCCCTCGCTGTCTCAGCCATTCCTCTGGAACGGCTGGCCTCTTCTCCCTTCTCTCATGTTCTAGTTTCACATCTGTTTCTTTTGACTTTACACAGTCAAAGAATTTACAGCTCCGTAAATGCAGAAGTTAGAGTGAAAAGGGATGATAAGGGCGTGTGTGACAGAAGCACAGTGTGCCTGTGGCTCACAGGTGGGCTTCTGAATAGAGTCTGCCCCTAGCTGTGAGTTCCAGTGAGTCCCCACTGTAGGGCACGTGGGGCGATCCTGAGGCAGTCGGAGCATGGTGGCACAGAGCACTGCACCACAGAAGCCCTGACCTAAGGTGGGCACTGCCAGAGCTCTGAGACGCTCCAGGTCAAGTGTACCGGTGATGACCTTGGCCTAGCCCTGGAGTGCGCTGGGCACAGCTGTCAGGAGACCTGTCGCCTTCCCCTCCACGGCGTCTGTTTTCCTTTATGCACGATGGTGTTTCTCTTTTCCTGTCCCCAGCTTAGACACTTAGAGATTGAGGATGCACTTGCGTGCAGCTGTGCACTGGATCCTATGGGGCCGTTTGGTGTCCTGGCTGGTGGCTCGTGCTGTGCCTGGTCCTCTTGCTGTAGTAGGATGACCTGCTCTCCTGGCTGCCTGATCCAACAGGCGGCTGGATGTATGCCCCATGTCCAGAAGCAGGCAGGTTATTTCCTGAACTAAATGCTTTTGAAACTAAAAATAGTCTCTAAAATTTTAACTTGAGTGTTTAAGTACAACTTTGATTAAATTATGGGATATAGTGTCTCTAGCGTCTATCACAGTAGAAAGGAAAAGAAGGAACATTCCACACACAATAAGCCTTGACTTCGTTTGTTTTGTTTTGTTTTGTTTGTTTTGTTTTTTTTACACCTTGTTAAGTCTCTAGGCAAAGAAAAACTTTCTTCTGATTTGGTGTTTTGTTTGTGAGTTGTTGCCAGACGAGCATGGTACCCGGACTGTAGCGCTCCTCAGACCCCAGCACCCGGCACTGTAGCATGTGTGACAGCACTAACTCCAAACCCCGGGCCTGCAGGGTTTGTCCTGGGGGTTTGCATTTTCAAGTTTTCAGCTTCCAAATAGCAGAGTTAAATGTTTTTCTAGGTTAGAAAACATTGTTTGAATTTATTACTGAGTTAAATCTTTTTGTATGCTTATTTATATTAAATTGTATGGTCACCTAGTTTTTCTTCTTTTACTGTTAGTTTTTTTACTGGTTTAGTATATATTGTTCATTTTCTTTTTAGGGAGCCATCATTCTTCAGAAGGCAACGAAGGAACAGAAGTGGAAGTGCCAGCAGAAGGTTAGGAAAGAAGGGACCTTGAATTTTACCATATCTGTTGCTCGTCCTTCGGAGATGAGACGGTGGTGTTTCGTGCCTTCATGGCCAGCACTGTCATTTTTAGAGAGGAGGCATGTGCCGGCTTGCACTGTGCTAACAGGCACTGGGCCTGGCAGTCATGGTTAGTGATGCCCGTGGCGGTGCCAAATAAGTGGGTTGTTCTGTTTCATTTTAGCTTTCTCCTGCCTTGTTGAAAGGACATTGAGGAGAAAAAAAACTCTCATGTTTTATTTTATTTGATTTATTATTTTTCAAAATTTTAGAATTAAAGTAGTTCCTAGATGCATTCTACTTAATTTTAAAACATTTTATCATCCCCAGTTTATTCATAGAGCAACAGATAACTTTGTGACTGAGAAGTTTTCTGTCTTCTCACCGTTAACACCCACAGCTGCCCCAGGAATGGCTGCCACTCAGCTGGCCACTGAGTTCTCCCAGGGAAGGTTGAGGAGTGTGAAGGGCCAACTGCCCAGCCTGCAGAGAGCCTCCTGCGGAGTGGTGGGAGTGGTTCCTGAAGGGCTTGTAGGGCCTTGTCTCTGGTTTCGGAGTCAGTCTTCCTCATTAACTGCTGTTTGGAGAACACAGGGTACTTTATCCTGAATGGGCATTCCTTGTGTCTGTTGTCCCATTTTATTTAAGAAATCACGGATTTGACCTTTTACTGGCTAGTGTAGGGTGATCCTAGCAAAAACATGGGCTGATCTATGCACACTCAGCGGCAGAAGTAGGCTTTCTATAGGAATCCATTTCTCTCAGAAATGTTCATCTCTAGCTGGGTGTGGTAGCGCACGCCTGTTATCCCAACACTTGGGAGGCTGAGGCAGGAGTATCACCCATGAGTTTGAGGCTAGCCTGGGCTACATGGTGAGTTCCAGGCCAGCCTGGGCTACATAGTGAGACCCTGTCTCAAAATAGAAAAACAGAAATACTTGTGCTAACTTAGATGTTCTTCACATGTGACTGTGTGGTAAGCACCCTTTTGGGCTTGCGGGGGTGATCTGCTGTCCTCTGTTGCAGGTCTCACGTTGGGGTGGGTGGTCCTGCTAACAACAGGCCTCTGCACAGGATCTGCATGGTTCCTCCAGCACCTAGACTGCTTCCCGGTTTCCCAAGTCTGTCAACACATGCTAGGTCTCCGGAGACTCGTTTCTGAGGGAGCTCCTGTTGCTGTGCTAACAGCTGAGCACGCTTGGGTTCTGTTCTTTATTCGTGTGCTAACAGCAGACATCATCTTTGGCAAATCAGTTAACCTGTCAGCCTGTGCAGGATGAAAGCTCCCTGCGCTTCCAGCACTAACATTTCCTGCATACCTACGCTCTGTGTGGTAACCCAAATCCCAGTCAGTCTCGCATGTCCTTGTCACCGGCGGGCACTCTCTGATATGAAGGTCTCCTTTGCAAAAAGTTGGTTGTGGTTTGATTTAACAGTGTCAACCACTTGTAGGCTTCCTGGAAGGAGAGAGGCCTTAGTGTCCCCTCTAGGAAGCAGGTTTTTAGCTGGCATCTTCTGGCTATAGCAAGGAAACAGTTGTGAGCTTGCTGTAACCACATTCCTCCAAGAGCATGGGGCTCTTGGTCCACTGATGCAGGTAACTTGGTATTATCTTAACATTTTCTGGCGGTTTTCTACATTTTGTTTTCTTTTATCCCTAGTTATAATCAAGGGTCAAATACTTTTAATGAACATGAAATGAAATCAAACGCCAGTTGCATTTTATTGTAGACTTATTTGGGAGCACCAGACAGTAAGTGTTGGAATACACGGAACATGCTGAATAATGAATGTCATTTTAGAATTTTATATTTTTTTCAAGATTCTACTCACCATGTCCCTTCAGAAACAAGTGAGGACCCTGAAGTTGAGGTGACCATTGAAGGTTAGTTATTCCAGCCTTGATCCAAGAGTTCCCTTCTGGTCATGAGCATCTGTGTCACGGTCACACTGAGTTTGCATCTCATCCATTCTGAAAGAAGCTGGGGACAGAGCAGCCCACGCCCCAGCAGGACTCCCCAGTTGCTCTGGGAGTACTGGGTGACAGATTTAAGCTGTGTGAATGAGGCTTGGCCTGGAGGTAGACCAGACTGCTTCCTGTCAGCAGTCATTGAGGAGGGTGAGGGGAAAGACATCCAAACCTAGACCACACACAGAGGCAGATCCTAGGACCTTTTGGGTTACGGTAGAAGAAATTTAAGAAAAGCTGGAGGTCCTAGTATCTCAATCAGTAGAGGGAAGGAGAAAGCTGCCCGAGCCTCAAATATTTCAGCTCCTGCCTCAGTTTCCCAAGTAGCTAAGACTATAGGCATATGCCATCATATTGGGTGAGTCAGTAAATTTTAAAGCAAGTCTCTCCCCCAATACCACTTATTTGTCTTCTGAAAATGTTTGGAAGCAATGGTTGCAAATAAAATTTAAAATAATTTCCATTAGCTTAGTTACCTTAATACTTACTAATTTATTTTATTATATTTTTGGTTTTGAGGTGGGGTCTCACTGTGTATTGTATCCCTGGTTGGCCTGGAACCTGCTTACTGTGTATACTAGGCAACCTTGTACTCAGATCTGTCTGCCTCTGCTTCCTGCGTGCTGAGGTTAAAGGCATGTGCCTTCAATATTTTTTTAAAACTTTTTTTTTTTTCTAGAGTAGGGTCTCACTATGAGGCCTTGCTGTCCTGGAATGACTTTGTAGACCAGGCTGATCTTGAATTCTCAGAGATCCGCCTGCTTGTTCCCCAGTGCTGGGATTAATGGCGTGTACTGCCATCCAGGCTTCCCTTCCCTTTAATCTGCTTGTCTCCAATACTCCTCTGTGAGTGCCCCTCAGTGTTGTGCCTTCTTGTACAGCACTGGAAGCAAGGGGCTAAAGTCTTCCCGACCTGCCCCTTCGTCAGGGGACAGTGGCAGGACATTGCTGACAAATCTTTTATATACACATGTGTGTGTGGATATCTGTTTTTGCAAATTTATATAGGTGCATTATGATGCAAGCTTTTGTCACCTAGCCTGTGCCCCCACCTCCCCAGCACCACACAGTTAGCAGCTCTTTTTTTTTTTTTTTTTTTTTTTTTCCCCTAACCACAGCATAACCTTTCTTGGTTTGGGAGCTTGGGTGTGCTCTGTCTCCCTCTCTCTGTCTCTCTCCGTGACCTGTCCTATTGTGTCTCCATTGTATTGAAGATGTACACTGGTTTAATGGCTTTTACGTGATAGAAGAAATCTTTTCATACTCCATGTTTCAGTTTCAGTAGATTAATGCATAGATTTGTCTTCCTCATCACATAATTTTATTAACCTGAAAGCTTCTTTGAATTCTTTGTGTTTAATTAAAGAATTGAAATTTTGTCACCTTTAGTTAAAAACCTATTAAGAACTGGTGAGGTGGCTCAGCTGGTAAAGGCACTGTCACCAAGCCTGATGACCTCCGTTCACTCCCCAGGACCCACCTCCTGCTCTCCACACCCTGCACCTCTCCCCAAGCACATACAATAAATGAAAAAATAAGTAAATTATAAATTTTAAAAAGTTATTTTTATTATTGTGTGTTGGTGCTTTGTCTGCATTTATGTCTGTCTGAGGGAGTCAGATCACTTTGATCTGGAGTTACAGACAGTCGTGAGCTGTCATGTGGGTGCCGGGAATTGATCCCGGGTCCTCTGGAAGAGCAGCCAGTGCTCTTAACTGCTGAGCCATCATTACAGCCCCAAACTATAATTTTTTAATTAAAAAATCACTAATTAACTCCTAGAAAATTATAAGCATGTAAATGAGATAATCAACTTTGTTCTTTATATAGAACTAAGAAAAGTAGGTGCTTTTGGACTAGATGGAAGAACCAAGCTGGGTTTTGGGTTTTTGTTTGTTTGTTTTGAGACAAAGTCTCTCTGTGTAGCCTTGGATGACCTAAAAATTAATATATAGACCAGAAGACCATGCTGGCTTCAAACTCACATAGATCCAATGGCCTCTGCCTCCTGAGTGCTGGGATTAAAGGTGTGTGCCACCACACCTGGCACCAAGTTGGTATAATGATTGTGTTGATTATTTACAAGGTGAAATCAGTTTTATAGCACCAAAAGCACACAAGCAAACAGAAAGGCTGGGGAAAGGTCCCTACTGTGTGTTATGGTTAATGATGTGAGAAATCCCTGCCTATCATTAATGAAACCACTTTCAAAGAAGAAGCATGGGGCTCCAGAGATGTCTCAGCAGTGAGGAGTCCTTACTGCTCCTGCAGACAACTTGTATGTTGCTGACAATCTTCCAGAACTTCAGGTCCAGGGCTCCAGTGTCCTCTTCTGGACTCCAAGGGCACCAGGCCTGCATATGGTGCACATACATTTGTGTAGGCCAACATTCATACACATAAAATAATAAGTCTTTTTTAAAAAATAAAGAAAAAGCGTGACTGGTTTCCTTTAGGGATATGTTTCTACTCTGAAGAAAGGGTCAAGAAAAGTAAAAACCCCTGTTGCCTGTGGGCGGCTGTTGTCCCCTATTGTGTCGTTCTACCTTTTCCAAGGAGTTTATAGGGGGAAAAAAGAATAAGGAAAAGAAATACTTGTTGGGCAGTGGTGGCGCACAATTCTTAATCCCAGCAGGCAGATCTGAGTTTGAGACCTGTCTGGTCTACAGAGGAAGTTCCGGTATAGCCAGGTCAACACAGAGAAACACTGTGTGGAAAAACCAAAACAACTACAGAAATGTGGTCATATTTTATAGTGTTTGAGCTTGACGCTTCCTGTGTCTGCACTCTTGTTTCTGGGCTCTTGTTTGTGGTGATTCCTCTGCGGCAAGAGGCAGCCGCTAACAGGTCCCAGTGGACAGAAGTGAGCTGTGTTTGGGAAGCTTTGGAGCAGTCTGACTGTATAGGCCTCAGCCTCAACCATGTTGTTTCCTTTGGCATAGGCAGAGATGATGTAGGGTGTGTGGGGTCACTCAGGACACTGAGGGAGGAAGATTGAGTGTGGAGGTGCGTGGGGAGGGCGGAGCTCGGTATGCTGTAGCTTGCTTTTGTGAGAGTTCTCGTTGGCTAGTAAAGAGCCTTTTTTAGGGTGCTGCTCCCAGACCCGAGTCCTCTCCCCACACTGGTATGCTGCAACCCATTTTCTGACCCTGACTTGATTTCCCTTTGCTTGAAGTTGCTTTAAAGTAAGTTTGTTGTCTGATTCATGTAGTGTTTTCATGGATGTACTATTTTGAACTATTTTTTTCTGTTACTGTGTTTTTAAGGCCATACAAATATTTCTGCGTGCTTTTGGTCCATCTGGCCACTCTGTGCACCGCGACACGCATCGCTGCAGAGCTGAGTGAGCGACACACTCTGACAGCTGTTACTCTGCTTCAATAGAGTAGCCATTTTCCTTCCCACGGTGTCTGTATGTCTCAGCACGAGTGGGGTCTTCATCGCTAGCCCAAGCTGAGCAGCCAGTTGACCGTAAACAAATGAGAGCTGTGTGGGTTTGGACAGTGTCATTTAGAGCTGTGTTGTCATTGACAGTAGGCAGGTGTCCTGTTCCAGAGATGGCCTTTTTGTGTGTGAAGTTAATGCTGAGGGGATTGGCTGCTGCCTATAATCGAAGTCTGCAATAGTGTCTGTCTCATGTAGTCATCCCACAAGCGGAAGAGCCTTCCGTGCCTGCAGTGCCGTAGAACAGCTCACACCTTCACCTCGAGGCTGCAGGCTATCTGACGGAGGGCGGGTAGAAGCAAGCCCTTAGGGCTGCGGTTGAGTCTGTAGGCACTTGACAGGCCAGCGTTTATAGTGCTTTTACCGGCTTCTGCCTAACCAGTTGGGAAGCACTGTGAGATCCCGAGGTGCGGGTCGGATCCAGAGGGAAAGAGGAACCAAGCACACCCTCTAGCAGTCCCTGACCAGGCTGTGTACGCAGTTACTACAGGGGAGTCAAATGTGATTGTCTTTTAAAGAGTTTGCATTTTTTGTTAGAGTTAATCATATTAAACACTCTCCTCGACCTTTTTATCTTCATATTCAACTAGGATTAGCTTCATAAAACATGTATCAATAGATCTTGAGATCAGTAGAATTAGTTCTGAAATGACTAAGTGAGGTGTTTTTGTTTTTTCTTTTCTTTTTTTAAGGTTACTCTCTATGTAACCCTGGCTGTCCTGGAGCTCACTGTATAACCTACCTTGAGCTTCTGTTCTGTTTTGTGCTGGAATTACAAGTATGTGCCATAACACCTGGCTTTCCTCCCTGTTTTTGGAAGACTGCTTTCACCTTCACAACTTCTGTCTCTCAGACGCTGAGATTCCAGGCTTGTGGCACCACACTTGGCTTCAACCTGATTGACTTTATTATATCTTAAATTATCTTAATAATATTTTGTTATTTGAATGTTGTTTGTGATAGCTGTTGTCCTTAAGTAGTATTTATTTCTATTCTATCCTTACTTATTGATTGATTGATTTTTGAGATAGGGTTACTTGTATTTCAGGCTAGCCTTGAACTTGATGTTTAGCTGAGGATGACCTTGAATTTCTGATCTTCCTATTCATACTTTTCTTTTTTCCTTTCTGAGACAGGGTCTCACTGTGTAGAACAGGCTAGACTTGAACTCACAGAGATCTACCTGCCTCTGCCTCCTGAGTGCTGGGATTACAGGTGTGCACCACCACACTTGACAGCCTGCACTGTCTTTAAATACAGATTCTGTGAGCTCCATTAGCTGATGGTGTTGGAGCTGACAGCATAGGTCCTGACTGTGGGCCAGAAGGTGATAGTGCTATTTTTCCTTGGGCCAGGTGTCCTTGACTTTAGTGTCAGGTGCACTGAGAGATGGATTTTACTTGGGGGTCCCCTCCATGCCATTGAAATAAGCATGAGCTTCACAAGTGTGCTGACCTGTGTGTACACCATACTCCCATCCTGCTGTGTATTTATACATGGGTGTGGAGGGAGTCACCGTCTCTGTTTGTTTCCTTCTGGAAACTGTGCTATTGAGACTATTTACAGAGCCAGCATGGTGGTGCTCTAAGAAGCTGAGGCAGGAGGATCCTGTCTCAAGTAACAGCAACCACAGAAGGCTGGTGTGTGCTTTAGTGGGTGAACCCAATGCTATGGACTGCCCCGGAAGACATAGTTGCCACACGCCCCCCCCCCCCAACCTGTTTGAGGCCACTGGGTTTGTTTGTGAGCTTCCATTCGGGGTTCTTCTTTCTGATAACACACTTGTATTCTTAGTAGTGAGAATAGCTGCCTCCATTAAAACCTGTTTCTCTCAGAACACTTAAATCGATCACACTGTGGTCGTGGAGGCTTTTAGAGAAGGGGAAGTGATCATAGGGATGAGCAGCTGGCTGCAGGTGGGGCAGCTGTGGTCATTGGACAGTGCTCCCGAGTGCCCAGAGCTGTCCTCTCCACCACACTGTCTCTTCAGCTGACTCCCACAGTAACGAGGGTTTTCTTTCTCAAGATGACGATTATTCCCCGCCCACCAAGAGGCCAAAGAGCAGTGAGCCGCCCCCGCCTCCACCGGTCCCAGAGCCTGCCAATGCCGGCAAGCGCAAAGTGAGGGAGTTCAACTTTGGTAAGTGCTGGGAAGAGGGTAAGAGGGGGGCAGTGGCAGCTGTGATGTAGGAGGTGGTGGAGCCTGTGATGTATGTGAAGCCTGTAAGCAACCGGTGTTGATGGCACTGAGTTGGCCACTGGGCGCCCCATGATCCTTCAAAGCACTAAGCCCTTCGTTTATGAACTTAGGCCCTCCTGGTGCCCAGTTTTGCTCTGTTTCCCACCTGCTTTTCATTGTCCCTCCAGTTGCCAGTGGATGTGAGTTTGTTGAGTGTTTTCAGCGTCATATGGAAGTAGCAGTCGTCTCCCTATAAAGCCGTGCTTCTCCACAGCTGACATGCTTCAGGAGGTGCCCAGAGTACCCGTGCAGGCCTCTCCCTTTGCTGCTGTTTTGCAGTGCTTAATTGAACTGGTCTTTTTTGAGCGTATATCTTTAAGAAGTTTAAAAGTTACAAAGGCAGTCTGTAAACTGTCCTAAAAATAAGTTTCAAATGCCCCTCGGCCTCCAACTGCTCCTAGGAAGCACAGGAAAAGGAAAGACCCTTGAAAGTCAGGGAAAATCCAGACTGAGACGGCTGTCGGGCCGGTTGTCTGGTGTCTGCTGCTGCGAGCACCCAGTGCCAAGCTGTCCCCGGTACTGAAAGTAGCTTCCTCTCATTTTCAGAGAAATGGAACGCGCGCATCACTGACCTGCGGAAGCAGGTTGAGGAGCTGTTCGAGAGAAAATACGGTATGTCTGCGGAGTTGCCCGCTCAACCCATTGCTCGGGTCAGCCGGGAGCTGTGCCTACCTCACACATCCGTCTCTTCTGAGGACATATTAGCAACCTCAGTTTCCAGATTACCATTAAGTGGAGGCAAAGTACACACACACACACACACACACACACAAAACCACTTCTTTTTTTTTTTTTTTTTTTTTTTTTAAGGCAGAGTCTTACTCTGTAGCCCTGATTGTCAGAATTTCCTATGAAGGCCAGCTTGGCAGCCAATTCACAGAGATCCACCTCCCTCTACCTCCAGAGTGGTGGGATTAAAGGCGTGTACCTCCATGCCTGTCAGATACATACTCACAGATTTACATTTGTTGATCTTGGCTCTTGAAAACTTCTTTTCCCCCCAAGACAGGGCTTCTCTGTGTAGCTCTGGCTCTCCTAGAAGATGTTCTGTAGACCAGACTGGCCTCGAAGGCAGAGATCCGCCTGCCTCTGCATCCTGGGTGCTGGGATTAAAAGTGTGCACTACCACTGCCCAGAAACTTTTTTTTTTAAAGATTTATTTATTTTTATACTTGCTTTTTCGGTGTTTTGAGTGCATGTATGTTCTCTCCCCCCATGTGCCTTGTGCGGAGATGGTTGTGAGCTGTGTGTACTGGGAACTGAGCCTCTGCCAGAGCAGTGAATGCTCTTAACCACTGGGCCATGTCTTCAGCCCCCAACATGTGTTTCTTAACTAGGACTGGGGACTGTAAGGAAGCCCTAGAACTTCAAAATCATTATTTGCTAAACATGGTATATTTTCCTTATGGTTTCCTTCATGTTCTTCCCACCTTGTGTTTAGGTCTTAGTTTGTGGGTGGGTTTTTTTTTGTTACTGGTTTTGGTTTTGTTTTTGTTTTTTGAGACAGTTTTTGAAACCTGTCCTGGAACTCTGTATACCAGGCTGGTGTCAAACTCACAGAGATCCACCTGCCTCTGCCTCCCAAGCACTGAGATTAAAGGAGTGCACCACCACTGTCCAGTTTAGTTTGTGCTTTTAATTCACCCATTTCAAAGCAGGAGACATGGACACAGTCCATGTAGAAGCAGTGAGGTACAGCAGACAGGTCACGGCTAGGCCAGGATGCCATGTCTTCATGCTCCTGCCCTCCTCTTCAGAGTAGGTATGAGAACTGCAGGTGTGCCCTGAAGATCTGGTAAGACAGCCTGCTCCTTGCAGGATGCCGGCTGGTGGATGGTTCATGTTTGCTCTTTGTGTTTCCATGTTTTCCCTAGCACCATTCTGAGCTAGAGTAGCTTAGTATGTGCTCCCCAGCCATGTAAATTAAGGCCTCTGTTGAGAATGTAATCTTTTGAATTGCTTTGTTTGCTTGAGACAAGATCTCACCATGTAGAGCAGGCGTAGAAGTCCGAGATCCCTTTGCTCCTGAGTTGTGGAATCACAACCATGCCCACTAAGATTCTTTTCTAGATAAGAAAATAAATGTGTGCCAACTGCTATGAAATTATCACAACAATCTTTATGTTTTATGAATTGATAGCAACTTGGCTGGTAATTGGCTGAGAAGGAGGAATTCTCGCTGTGTTCTGTAGACTTGGAATTTGGGAGATTAGTGAGTTCATGCTTTGTGTCCAGCTCAACCACTGACATGGATGATATACCTGAAACTTTAATGCAAATGCCAGTGTTTATTGGGGGCACATGTACGCAGTGCACATGCACCAGCCGACAGTTTATTTGGTGCCCAGCCACAGGCTGTGGACACTTCTATAATTGTTGCATCATTTTACCACCAGGTAAATAAATGGCTGTTATCATAAATTATGCACATCAAAAATGTCTTCCATCCCGTTTTTTAAGAGAAAATCTTTTAGAGGTTTAGTCATAAATAATGAGTGTTTATGTTCTAAAATCTCGACAGTTCCATTTATAACATACACACTAATCACTGTGGTTTTGGCTTAAGCAAATTCTGAAGACAAAACATTGCATATTCGGTTGTCATTCTGTCTGGGGTTTGCTCAGAGCCTTGTCTTGTAATGATGGTCCCTTTCTCTTTTCATCCTAAAGCTCAAGCTATAAAAGCCAAAGGTCCGGTGACGATCCCATACCCTCTTTTCCAGTCCCATGTTGAAGATCTTTATGTAGAAGGGCTTCCCGAAGGGATTCCTTTTAGAAGGCCATCGACATACGGCATTCCTCGCCTTGAGAGGATATTGCTGGCCAAGGAGAGGATCCGCTTTGTGATTAAGAAGTAAGACACATGTGCTTGTATGGGGCTCTTATCTGTTTCAGTTGATGCTTTTTTTTTTAATGCTGGCAAATACTCATTAATCACAGGCTGTATATAAAAGCTTGAATGATCGTGTGTCTTTTTATGTTCCACTCTTCCCTTTTCCTGTGTTTGTGTGTATGAATGTGTGTGTCTGTGGGCCTTGAGGTTAACATGGTGGATCGCTCTTCCACCTTATTCTTTTGAGACAGGTCTTTCTCAGTCAAACCCAGGGTTCCCGATTCAGCTGTCTGTCTAGCCTGTATCACCGCAGGGATTATGTCTCTGCTCTCTCAGGACATTTGTTGAGTGCTGAGGATCTGAGCTCTGGTCCTCTGGCTTGTGGGGAAAGTGCTTTACTGAGCTGTCTGCCCAGCAGCCTGTCTTCCCCCTTGTAATATGTGCGTACAAGCGTGTTCCGGTCAGACTGGGCTTGGCTCTGAGTCGTGAGCTCCTGCCCACTCGGTAGGCCTGCAGTCAGGCAGTCAGATCACCTTCTCTCACTATTTCAGTGAGGAAGAGCCATAACGTCTGTGTGTTGCCTTTAAGTCTGGAAAAGCGAATGCATACATGTGAGCATAAGAGTGAAAATTAACATGAGCAAAGCTGGAAGGAAGAGTGAACAGGAAAAGGAGGTAGAATATTGGACATCCTTCACAGGAACGAGAGAAGTCGTGAGGATGGCTTCCTTCGCTGTCTGCTGAGCTAGCACGACGGCCAACGGAGGTGCTCCTAGTGTACCACTCCTAAACGTCAGCCACCCGTACAGTGCTGGATTTCTACATTCACTTTTCTGTATCTGTGCCTGCTTGTGCGTGCACATGCACGTGAGGTCAGAGAACATTAGGAGTTTGTTTTCATGATCACCCTCAGGATGTCATGCTCAGCAGTGCATACTTAGGTCATCTTGTGACCCCCCACTAAAGTTTAAAGTGACAGAAGCAAAGAAAGATGGAGGAAACCTATATCCTTGAAACAGTTTGCATACTTTGAAGGTGAGGCTGGAATGTAGATTAGGAAACTAAAATACAGTAGCAGACATGCATTTACAATGAGAGAGCCGGAAGACTGCCAGTCTAAGAAGGTCCGAAAGTGCCAAGACATGGAAAGAAAGTCATGGTTCTGTAGCGTAGGCCTGTAGTTTCACCGTTCAGGAGGCAGAGGCAGGAGGAGCTCTGTGAGTTTGAAGCCTTTCTGGTCTTCATAGTGAGTTTCAGGACAGCAAGGACTACATAGAGACCTTGTTTCAAAAAACTTGAGAAAAATGAAATAGTAAAAGTTTATGACAATTGTTTTATAAGATTGAAAAAAGTCTTTGCTTTCTACAGTACTGGGCGGGGTGAGAGAGAGAGGTCACAGGTCAGGGTCACTTCCTACAGTACTGGGCAGGGTGAGAGAGAGGTCATAGTTCACAGGTCCCTGCTCTCCACCACTGCCCTGGCTCACACAGGAGGGCTGTGCGAATTAGGGTTTCGGGGTTTTACGGGTTGTTTGATTGTTCAGAAAAATACAGCATGTCTCTTGCCCTGCACATACAAATGTTAAATATATGCAAAACTTAAAAAAAGTTTATAGATGTGTGGGAGAACATATTTTTCAATATAATATAAAGTTATAGGGCTCAGTTACTGTAAAATTTTAAACTATCCATAGCAAGGTACCTCTTTTACTGTGAGCGCAGAGGCCCCACGAAGCATCTCCTGAGATAGTTCGCACTTAACTGTGCTGTAGAGCCCTGTGAAGTTAGGTCGAGCTGTGCCCCAGTGCAGTCAGTCCCGACGTCTGGGTGCTATGTGTGTGTTCTGTTTGCCTCCTTGCTGGATCTGGCCTGGCAAGTTCTCACCATTGGTTCTTTCCTTTTAGACACGAGCTTCTGAACTCTACACGGGAAGACTTACAGCTGGATAAGCCAGCATCTGGAGGTGAGTGTCAAGCCTCCAGGTAGTCCCAGCAGTGTGCGTGGGACTGTGAGCACTCAGGGCAGGGTGGCCTCCTCTGGAGGTTGCGGTAAAGAAATAGGCCTTTGGCTTGCAACCATGAGTTGTTACAGAGCATGCATCCCAGAACCCAAGTACCCCATAGAAGAGTAACACTTGTTCTGTTTACTTATAACCACAGGCAGTTGGGTAGAATGGGACCTAATGCTGGAGTTCTAAAACATCTCTGTTGCTGTTAGAAACACTGACCAACAGCAACTTGGCAAGGAGAGGGTTATTTGGCTTACAGTCCATCACAAGGGAAGCAAAGGTAGGAGCTCAAAGCAGGCAGCTAGAGGCAGGAACTGGAGCAGAGCCCGTGGAGGAATGCTGCTTACTGGATTGCTTCTCTTGGCTTGCTCAGCTACCCCTTACACAGCCTAGGCCCACTCTGCCAGGGATATAGTACCACCCGCAGTGGGCTGGACTCCCACATCAATCAGCAGTCAAGAGAATGCCCCACAGAGTCCCATAGGCCAGTCTGGTGGAAATATTCTTCAATTAAAATTCCCCCATGGGCCAGTGGTGGTGGCGCATGCCTTTAATCCCAACACTCAGGAGGCAGAGGCTGGCAGATCTCTGTGTGAGTTCACAGCCAGCCTGGTCTACAGAGTGAGTTCCAGGACAGCCAGATTGTTACACATAGAACCCCTGTCCCGAAAAATTAAAAACAAAAATCAAAAAGATTCCCTCTTTCACCTGGGGAGGGGGACTTTAATCCCAGCATGGGAGGCATAGGCAAGAGGATCTCTGTGAATTTGAGGCCAGCCTGGTCTACAGAGTGAGTCCAGGATAGCAAGTACTACACAGAGAAACCCGAACAAAAGGTTCCCTCTTCCCTCTTTCTGGGTATGTCTAGTTTTATGTCAGGTCAACAAAAACTGTGACACACAGACAGACATACTGCATTTCTGAGCAGACCTGCACAGATGTGTTCTCCCTGGCATGGTGGGTCATGCTTTTAATCCCAGTACTTGGGATTAGAACAGGCTGGCCTACTTGATGAGTTCCAGGCCAGCTAGGGCTACTGAGATATTGTCTCAGAAATAAATTTGCTAAAAGTATATTGTAAAGTCTGTATTTGTCAGTTGGTTAATGAGTCATCAATCCTGTCCAATTCAGGACATAGATTATCTTTTTAGAACATGGAGCCATAGATACTGTCATGTGATTTTGAAGGAAAGAGGTCATACTTTGTCTTGTGTTCCTCTGGATGGAGTGAGAGTTGCCCCATGATGATTAGTAAGTATTTCTCAAAGTTTTAGAGAAAACTTCTGTCAAAGACAGGGAGAGAAATAACTTAGGGTGTTCTCACGACTGAGAGACCTTGCTCTTTTCCCTCCTAGTGAAGGAAGAGTGGTATGCACGGATCACCAAACTGAGGAAGATGGTAGACCAGCTTTTCTGCAAGAAATTTGGTAAGTATGTTTTTCCCCACACCAAACATTACAGAGTAACTTTTAAGAAATTATACATGTGAATTTGTGTGACTGGGGGCGGGGGGAGGTGCCTGCAGAATCCAGCAGAATCCAGCAGAGGGCATTAGATCTCCTAGAGCTGGAGTTAAGGACAGTTGTGAGCCATCTAATATGACTCCAGCAGGGTGCCCAGGTGAAAACTTTTCTCTCTGAAGTTAGTTTTAGTGACTCAGGCCTTTTTCCTGTCTAAACAGTTAATTTCCTGGGTTATGATCTTATGTTAGTTGAAACCGAGGTGAAGGGTAAATACAGAATATTAGTAACTAGTTTAGAGCAGACCAGTAGCTGACACCTTCCGGAGTCTGCTGTTAGAGCAGACAGAGTACCTCCTGTGTGAGGCTCCTTTCTTACCAGCGAGGTGTTAACAAAGAAAGTTTGTGGGGAACTTGCTTTATGTAGATTTTGGCTATGAGGACAAAGGCTTGACTGAGCGAATCCTTTTCATTCCATGGCTTCATGGTGTCGGGGGAGGTATCCGGTTCCCCTTACAGGAAAAGTCAGGCTTCTACACTGCTGGGATAATAGAAGGGGGAAATGCCATGATTTCACAAGATTTCTACAGAACCGACAGTGACTTATCCAAAGGACATGTGTACCCATAGCTCTGCAAAAACGGGTTACTCCAAGTGGATGTGTACATATCCACATCCCATGGATTAGTCCAATAAGTCTGTCAGCTGTACATTTACTGTATAACACTTGTGGGCTCACCGCAGAAATTCCCTTTTCCACTACACTGGGGTAGTGACTGGGTGGTAAAGAAATACCATCTACTGACAAATCAGAGGTTGAGGCTTCCCAAACATGTCAGTTTCCCTGGCTGTCCACTGTAGCATGAATTCTAGTTGGTCTTAATAATAAAAACCCAGAGTCAGATACAGGAGTTATTGCTGAAGATCAGAGAAACATAGTGACCAGCCACTAGAGAGTTCTTTTACATCTCCCAATGCTCAGACTGACAGGGCGATCCTCTCCTCAGACTGCACTGCCTTCCTGTCTCCTCCTGCCTTATATTCCTCTTTGTACCCAGCCATATCACTCCTGTCTCCTCCTCCCTAGTGCTGGAATTAAAGACGTGATCCAAGTGTGTGAGCTCTGTTTCTCTTTTAGACAGATTCAGTCTAGTGTAGCCTAGGGTGGCCTTGAACTAACAGAGATTCTTTCTTCCTCTGACTTCCAAGTCCTGGGATTGATTAAAGATGTGTGCCAGCACTGCCTGGCCTGTAGTGGCTTAGCTCTGCACTCTGATCTTCAGGCAAGCTTTATTTGTTAAAACATAACAAACTAGCATTACAGTCCACAATGAGTCAGGCCTCAGTAATACCTTCCTTCCCATCTGGGTGTAAATCAGTTAGGGAACAGCAAAGAATCCTTCCTTCGTGTCCAGCCAGTGCCTTGCTGGACATTTAGCAGCTGAGATCAAGTGATGGCCATTGTTTATTGTTATGCATGCCACCATTATGTCATCGTGGTTTGTGTGTGGGACAGACATGTGGTTCTGAGTGTCTTGCACCCTGAGAGTATTGCTGGTGTTGGCTGTTGTGGACTTTCCCCAAAAAGTGGCGAAGGAAAGAGGGAAGAGGAAGGGAAAGGAGAAGTGGCCGGTGGGAGATGGCTGGGCTTTGCCAAGCACAGTTGAGGAAACAGACTTGGGCTGGGATGTGGCTTTTTTTAAGGTGCTTGCTTGGTGTGCCTCAGGCCATGGCTTTGAGCCCCAGTATTATAATTTTAGAAAACTTTGTCATGTGTGTGTGTGTTTGCCTGCATGTATGTCTTTGTAAAGGTGTCGGATCTCCTGACACTGGATTACAGGAAGTTATGATCTGCCATGTGGGTGCTGGAAATTGAACTGAGGTCCTCTGGAAGAGCAACCACTGCTCTTAACTGCTTAGCCGTCTGTCCAGCTCTCAATTTTAAAAACTTTTAAAGAGAGAAAATATCAAGAGGGTTGACGATGTGGTTCAGTTGGTACATTGCTTGCTTAGTGGACATGAAACCCAGAGTTTTATTCCCAGACCCCACCATCCAAAGGGAACTTTGGGCTTTGTGGATAGCATTTTTGGTGGATCTGGATAGGTGGCTGTTGGGAGCTGCTGAGAAATTGGCAGCCTCTGGTGCCCTTTCTAATGTTTCTGCGGCTGGAGGAGCGTGACCTCCCTGAAACCCCTCAGGAGCTTGCTCCACTCTCACCAGCGTCCACTGCCTGTGACTGGTACCTTCCTGTTCCCTCCTGCGGACTGTGTAGACAGCTCGGATGGGGAGGGGACCTAGCCCATCTTGAAAGCACTGGTTGCTGTCGGGCAATGGGCAGGACTTCCTGGTCCATAAGTGTGGCTCATTGCAGACTAAGTGAGGTGGGGGACGAAGCTGTCACGATAGGGAGAGCTCACAGACTTGACTTTTGCCCTTTTCTTTCAGTTTTTTTATTCTATTGAGACAGGGTCTCACCATGTAGTCCAGGCTGGCCCCTGACTGAGCAATCCCTCTGCCTCTGTGAGTGCTGAGATTAAAGGCCTTTGCCACTACAGCCAGCTTCCACCTTTTTCTCTCAGCTGCTGTCAATTCAAACATGATTTTATTTCATAAAAAGCCTGTTAAAATTAGGTTTAAATTTTGTCTTATCTAGCAAATAAGACAGGATTGGATCTGAGTTGTCACGGGTTTCTGATCCTCTTGGACACATTCGCTTTACTGGTGTGGTGGTGACGACCTTGCCTGTGATTTGTCTGACACGAGAGCCTTTCAGCTCTGGTGTTGCTAATACAAAGGAAGGATTGAGGCAGGCTGGGTTGGGGAGAGAGCTCAGTTGTTACAGTGCTTGCTTCTGAGCTATGAGGCCCGGTGTTTGAGCTCTCGAACCCACGGTCAAAGAAGGTGGACGTGGTGGTATATGTCCTTGTAGTCTCCACAGTGAGGAGGTGCAGACAGGAGGGTCTCTGGAGCGTGCTGGTAGCCAGCCTGCATGGAAAGTTTTAGACTTATCAGTTTGAGAGCAAGCCTGTCTGAGATCAGGTCGGCAGCCTGAGGAACCACACTGTGTTGACCTCTGTTCTGTGCACAAAAACTGTTTGGGTGAAGTTTCAGACTAGAGATTAATAGATGGGTTTAACCCCCTCCCTCCCATACTGGGTCTCGCTCTGTCTCTCTCTCTGTGGCTCAGGCTACCCTGGCACTCCATGTCCCCCAGCCCAGCCTCCTGAGTGCCGGAATTACAGGCTCACACCCATGGCTGGCTTGTTTTGTATTTTAGTTATACTATTTGAAGCTGGGCACTTGGGGGTGTTAGCTGTGCGTGACTTCAGCCTGAGTTTCCTGCCTTGCTCTCATCTTCTGCAGCTGAGGCCTTGGGGAGCACGGAAGCCAAGGCTGTACCATACCAAAAATTTGAGGCCCATCCCAATGACCTCTATGTGGAAGGACTTCCAGAAAACATTCCTTTCCGAAGCCCCTCATGGTATGGAATCCCAAGACTGGAAAAAATCATCCAAGTGGGCAATCGAATTAAATTTGTTATCAAAAGGTAAGAAAAAAAAATTTTTCCCCAGGCATTTGAAGATGGATCTTTCCTCCTGAGTGGCCCTTTCTGTGTATACTGTGTATGCAATATTTCATTTATATGAGCTGATTAAGCAGATGTTTCTCTGGTACAGTATTGAGCTGTGCCGAATGGTCCCAAGAGCAGCCGTCTTGTGAGCCTGACCCTTGTGTCAGAACAGTGACGTGAGAGCATCTAGAATGCAGGGAGGGCACACTTCAAGCCTGTCCCTGGGCTGTGTGGCCTGGGAAGGGATCTTCCATAGCAGTGATGGCGGTGGAGGCAGGAAGGGGTCAGGTGTGGCTGCACTGCTGGTGTGAGGAACGGGGTGCCACCACAGATGGCTGAGGGAGGAAGGGACTCCATAGTGTGTGTTTAAAGGTCCTGAAGCAGAGTCTGCTGTGGTCCTTTGTCCTGGCTGCGTTCTAAAGGAGGTGATGCGTGTAAGGAGCGGGCACAGAAGGCCGCCGTCACTCAATCCCGGGGACGTTTCCCAGGGCTTCCTCTGCCTTGTTATTTGCAGCAGTGTGCGTGGGTGTTTGTCAGGATTGAATGGGGACATAGAACAGCAGTGTCTCAGGTATCCAGCTCCAGTAGGACAAGAGGTGGCAGGTTGAGTTGGTTTAGAAAAGAAAGTGACTGGTACACCTTTATTTCTACAGAGACCCGTAATGCTATGGTTTTATGAAATTTGCTTTTTTCAGAATAGTCACCAAAATGGTTAGTTTCCCTGCACAAGAAGGTAGAATGGGCCATACTAAAAACGAATTGACACCGTGTAGCTGAGTGGGAGTCTTGACACTGCTCCTGAGTACTCTGACCACTAATTCACTAACACTTTCACAGGCCAGAACTCTTGACTCACAGTACAACTGAAGTGACTCAGCCACGGACAAACACTCCAGGTATAGTTCCCCAGAACCCACCCATCCATCTACCCATCCGTCCATCCATCCGTTCATCCATCCGTCCATCCATTCATCTAGCTTTCCTTCCTTCCTTTTATTATTTATTTTTGTTTTGTTGAGACAGGGTTTCTCTGTGTAGCCTTGGCTATTTTGAAACTCACTCTGTAGACCAGGCTGGCCTCACAGAGATCCACCTGCCTCTACGTCCCAAGTACTGGGATTAAAGGCATGTGCTACCACCGCCTGGCTCCTTTTTATTTAGATAATTTTATTTTTATTTATTTATTTTTTTAAAATATTTATTTATTTGCTCATTATGTATACAGTATTCTTTCTTCAGTCCAGAAGAGGGCACCAGGCCTCATTACAGATGGTTGTGAGCCACCATGTGGTTGCTGGGAATTGAACTCAGGACCTTTGGAAGAGCAGGCAATGCTCTTAACCTCTGAGCCATCTCTCCAGCCCGATAATTTTATTTTTGAAAAAATTGTTTCCATATTGGTGGGAACTGAGCCCAGTGCCTCATGTATTTGGCCCATTACCACTGAATAATGTCCCTAACACTCTTTTTCCTTTTTTCTCTAAGTTGCTCAGACTAGCCTAGAGCTCACTTTGTAGCTTAGGGTGGCATTGAACCTGTTTCTGAGGTGGCAAAAGCCAAACCATGCCTGAAGAGTTCTCCAACACTCCAACCCTCCCTCGAGCCCTTACATTTCCACACCTGTCTTCTCTGATGCTCCCTGTTACCTTGAAGGCAGTGATATGGGTGTCCGCTTGTCTCCAGAGCCTTAGGCCATCGTACCATGGCAACATTGCACCCTGGCAGCTGAACCACAGTAACCAATTAAGATGTTTCTTATGCTGGGCAGGGGTGACACTTGCCTTTAATTCCAACACTTAGGAGACAGAGGCAGGCGGATCTCTGTGAGTTCAAGGCCACACTGGTCTACAGAGTGAGTTCCAGCCAGGGCTACACAGAGAAACACTGTCTCAAAAAACAAACAAACAAAACAGTTCCTTAGCTGATATTTTGATGTTTATAGGCTATTGCAGGACTGTTGGAGATATGTTTACCTCCCCCAGGAGTTTGTCCTCTGTGCCTGTCTCCCGCATCCTGTGTGACACAAGAGCCTGTTGGGCATGCTCACGTGTGTTAGATGCTTTGCTTTTGGTTTGAGAGAGCGACTCTGTATATCCTACATGGCCTCAGACATTCAGCAATACTTCTTCCTTACTTTCCTGAGTGCTCATATGCTTGTCTGAATATGTAAGACTCTCAGAGATGAGCATTATGTGATGGGACCTCTGCTAGCCACACTCGCTGTTAGCCACAGTTCAGTGTGGGACCTCCCGGCACCCTCTGTGGCTAGCCCAGTAGAGAAGTGACCAGAGCAGTGATGGCAACAGCCCTGTCCCACCTGGAAGAGTCTTCCACAGCGGCAGTCACTTCTGTCCTTAAGTCTGTGGGATTTGTCTCAATACCGTAAACAGCATTATTGATGACGTTTGATTTTGCTTCTCTCCAGTCAAAGAAGATTGGAATGTCAGAATCACCAAGCTTCGCAAGCAGGTGGAAGAGATCTTTAATTTGAAGTTTGGTAAGTGAGATAGAGTGGTTACGTCTTAGGTTACAGACAGTGGGCGTGTTCCGAATGAATTCTAGTTCAGAATGTAATGAATGAAGGTGCCAGAAAGAGGGCTGGCCTTAATTTACTTCTGTTGCTCAGCTCACTTCTTAAATCATTCGAATTATTTCATGTCTCTCTGCTTCTGTCTTCTCCTGTGTCATGGGTGGGAGGGGCTTTAGAGCCACTGTGCTTCTCACCTGGAGAACACACGACCTTCATCATTTGCTTCAGGTTCCTCGGGCTGACTCAGTGCAGGTTTCAGTGGCTTGTCCAGTCAGTCATGGAGAAGGAAGGGTGACAGAAAATGTCAGCATGGTCTGCTACACTGTAACATCTGCTTTCTGTGGATCTTTTGCTCTGTGCTTCTGGAGCCCTCAGCTTGGGCCTGGCCTCTGTAGGTCGGCTTTCCTGGAAGATTCGGGCCCATAGGACAGCACATATATCATCAACCCCATGTTATGTTCAGTGGCCTTAGCTGACTTCTGTCGTGAACATGGAGACCATTTGGATTCATAACCTGGCTGTTATGTTTGTTGGCTGGGCTGTGATGACACATGGCTTTAATCCCAGCACTCGGGAGGCAGAACTCTGTGAGTTCAAGGCCAGCCTGGTCTACAGAGCTAGTTCCAGGACAGCCAGGGCTGCACAGGGAAACCCTGTATGTGTGTGTCCCCAAATAAAGTGCTATTTGTAAGCTGAGGAGACTGGATGGTGACGAGCATTGCTGCTGTTCCAGAGTGTCCGGTTCAGGACAGCCCACGGCCTGCTCCTTCCACTTCAGTTCCAGGGGAACTGACTCCTGGCCTCCCTGGGTACCAGGCGTGTTTGTGATGCACAAACAGACACATAAAGTAGAATTTATTTTTTGAGAAAATAGTTGTTTTTAAAGTACTGTTTGTTTTTCTGGGTATGGGAGTTCATGCTATAGTCCTGGCTCTTAAGAAGCTGAGGCAGGAGGATAAATATTAGTTTGAGACCAGCCTGCACTATAACAAAAACCTGCCCTAAAAAACTAATCAAAAATACTGATTTTCAAAAGTATAAATGGGCCAGACAGTGGTAGTGCGCCTAGTACTTGGGAGACAGAAACAGATGGATCTCTGTGAGTTTGAGGCCTGCCTGGTCTACAGAGTGAGTTCCAGGACAACCAGGGCTGTACAGGGAAACTATATATGGAAAAACAACAACAACAAAGGTAGAGTTGAATTCATTTTTAAAATTCTAGATATTTTGAATTTTATGTATATGGGTGTTTTGTCTACTGTATGCATGTGTGCCTAATGTCTGTGGAGGTCAGAAGAAGGCATCGGATGCCTGGAACTGGAGCCGTGCATGGTTGTGAGCCACTGTGTGGGTGCTGGGGCTGAATTCTGGGTCCTCTACAAGAGCAGCAAGTGCTCTTAATTGCTTGACTGTCTTTCCAGAGCTGACATTTTTATATTACTACTACTATTATTATTATTATTATTATTACTATCTTCATCATCATATTAAGTTACTTAATAGTGAGTATCTGTGGGTTGGATTGCCAGGAAGTTAGCCTAGATGCAAACTTCTGCGCTCCTGAGTTGGCTTCTCTTTGTCTTTCAGCTCAAGCTCTTGGCCTCACAGAGGCAGTGAAGGTGCCCTATCCTGTGTTCGAATCAAACCCAGAGTTTCTGTATGTGGAAGGGCTGCCTGAGGGGATCCCCTTCCGAAGCCCCACCTGGTTTGGGATTCCACGCCTGGAGAGGATTGTTCGTGGGAGCAATAAGATCAAGTTTGTCGTTAAAAAGTAAGCTGCCTTTGCCTCTGCAGCCATTTGCCTTGCTATGCCTCAGTGAGTCCTTCATTCTTGGCTAGACCTCCTGTGGGGGGGAGGGTGGAGACTCCTCCCGCTACTCTGCAGGTTCAGAACACAGAGCTTTGCTAAACTTGGGATCAAACCCAGGGCCTGAACAATTTGGCAAGCGCTCTGCTGCCAAGGTCCTAGCTCCTCATTGGGGGATTCCAAAACCTCTTTCTTGTACTCTTGGCTATAAAGCCAGAACCATGTGACTGAAGCTGCCAAGTTCCGCTTGATGGGGCTGGGCTTGCCTGCTCCTCCGATTGCGTTTTCATCATCAACTTCTGTTTATGGTTTCCCTCGCTGCTTAAGCCTTTCTTTAATTCCTTTTCACCAGTTGGGAGCTTAGCCGCTGGAGTCGTGCCCTGAAGACAGCGCTCCCTTTCTTCCCTTCAGCACCAGGCTTTTCTTTAAACTTCTCATCTCCTTGAGCGCAGGGCTTCGCTTCATTACATTTCCTGGTGCCCCTTTTCTCCTCAAGCTGTACATTTTGTGGTTCTCTTTGTTCAGCTTGCTCCTTTTCATTAGGGATCTGCATAGGAGGGATTGCTAATAAGACACAGCCAATACTAGGATGGCTGGAAATCTCTTCTGCTGATAATTTGTTCAAAACTCTTCAATTTCACCTCAGGCAGATTTTTAGGACAGGACAAGAAGTATCCATATTCTTTGCCTAGACATCCCAAGAACAATCTCTAGGACACTTACCAATATTCTTCCCCTCTGAAACCTCTTGAGCTGGGCCCTCACAGTTCAACTTGCGCTCGGTACTGTCTTCTCGTGTGACCCATTAAGCATTCAGTGGCTTTTCCAGTCCTGAGTTGACATTGCACCAGCAAGCGTGGTCAGGCTTGTCACATCAGTACCCACAGTTTCTGTCTTAGACACCATGACCACGGCAGTTTTTATAATAGGAAACGTGTGGTTGGGGGCTGGCTTACAGTTTCAGAGGCTCGTTCCATTATCATTGGCAGTGAGAGCATAGCAGCGTGCATGGTGCTGGAGAAGAAACTGATCTCCATCCTGATCCCAAAACAGAGAGAGAGACAGACAGACAGACAGACAGAGAACTTCTTGTTTTGCTTTGAGAGAGAGACTGGACCTGGCATGGGTTTTGAAAGCTCAGTTTCCACCCTTCAATGGCACACTTTGACCAACATAGTCACACCGACTCTAACAAATTCTTCTCAAATGGGGCCCCTCTGTGGTGACTAAGCATTCAAATATATGAGCCTATGGGAGCCGTTCTTTTTCAGACCACCACACATGGCTCCAGTTAATAGCACTGACTGCCCGAGAACCCACATGGCAGCTCATAACCGTCTTATCTCCAGTCTTGTGGATCCAACACCCTCTTCTGACCTCCATGGGCACTAGACATGCATGCACGTAAAACACCAATATATGTGTTTTATTTTCTAGAAGTAGTTCTGGCGTTTGTGGTGTGAGTGACGCACTGTGTGTTCTTTGTAGGCCTGAGCTGGTTGTGTCCTACCTGCCTCCCGGGATGGCTAGCAAGATCAACACGAAAGGTGAGGGACAGCCCCTGGGGCGCCTGAGTCACAGTCCCTTGTCACCGTGGGCTTTGGTTTATTTCTTTGCTTTAAGCTGTTTTACTTAGTGGATCCCTTCTTTTTTTTTTTAAGATTTATTTATTTATTAAGCATACAATGTACTGCTGGCAGGGAAGGCACCAGGTCTCATTACAGATGGTTGTGAGCCACCATATGGTTGCTGGGAATTGGACTCGGGACCTCTGGAAGAGCAGCCAGTGCTCTTACCCTCTGAGCCACGTCTCCAGCCCCGTGGATCTCTTTCTTCCTTCTGTTTCCTTGCCCTCTTACTGGAGGCCGATATTTGCATCCTCCTTCATTCGCATCTCCATGGCTTTCTGGTACTCATGTGGAGAATTACACTGCCGTTTAGTTGTTCAGGTTTCTTTGAAAAGAACAGACTGTATGACTTTAGTACTCTGCTTTTATAGAGCACCCTCTGCTTTTATAGAGCACCCTCTGTATTTTTTTGTGCAGCTTGCAAAGGTAATATTGCCCTTTGCCTTACAGCACTGCAGTCCCCAAAGCGACCGCGAAGCCCTGGGAGCAACTCTAAGGTCCCTGAGATTGAGGTCACTGTGGAAGGTGAGTTAGTTGTTCTACATTTCCTCCTCACTCTCTGTCCTACAGTTGTGTGGACTCAGGAACTTCTGTGCAGTTGGGGTTTCGTGTCTAAAAAGCACCTGATGCTAAACTTATGAATATTGTATTTTTTTTAATGCATGACTCTGTGTATCTGTGCACACACGCACATTGTTATAGGACATCTCAGGTGTCCCCTTCAGGAACACTGTCCTTGTACTTTGAGATGGGATCCCTGTTTTGTTCTTGACCTATCTGGGTAGGCTAGACTGGCTGCCCTCGAGCCCTGGGGATCAGACTCAGGCATAGCAGCAGTAATGCTCTTCAGTGACTCCGACACCTCCCTTGCTTAACTTACAGTTGTTTTTAACCTATGGGTCCTGTGGAGATCTACTTGAGGAGACCCCTCAGGTTGTTTTTCCGTAAAGATAAAATAAGGCAGACCTACCACAGAGATGTTCCTTTTTTTTTTCCCTCTTTGTTTTTCCTACTTTTGGTGAAATGTGTTTATGGAGGGTTTATAGCAGTATGCTTGCCCAGAGCAGGTCTGTGTCTGCGTGGCTCCTTCCAAACTCTGTTGTGCAGGTCTGTCAACTTAGGAAGTCGGTTGTCTAAGATGCCTGACATAGTAACAGGCAGTCCTGAAGGCCGACACTGCTGGGCACATTGTTGCCTGGCCCACTTAGTTGTCTTGCGTACTTGCACAGAGCCCATTTTCTCAAAGAACAGGTTTTCACCTGTAGTCATGGCAAGTGGTTGGTAAATAATGGATCCTGTGTGCCAGCTTAACACCCTGATGAGCGGAGGCCACAGGGAAGATGGACTTTCTTGCTGGTTTTGGTGACTTGTCCCCAGGACTCTGTCCCTTTCTCGTGACCACTTGTAAAGTGCACATGATGTTCCTTTTAGTAAAGACTTCCCCCAGAAGCCATGCCAAGCTGTGCTGAGGTAACCCTTCTGTGTGCCCTAAGCCTCTGAGTGGTTACTTAGAAGCAGCTGCAGGACAGGGCGGGACAGAGAAACCACCCTCTACATGGCCAAGCCCAGGCGATCTGAGCAACATCAGCGGTGATACTGCATCAGCCCGAGGTTTCATTGTCAGTTCCGCTCCACAAAGGTCTAGTTGCCAGAAATCTGTGTTGAGGCAGAGACACAGGCAGCCCTTTCTTGGCAGGCAGGTGTGGGAGCAGAGTGCTGAATGTGCAGAGCCGTGGCCTGCTGTGTGTTTTGTTCTTATTTGTGCTGGATCTCAGGAGCCTTTTGACATGTTGCCAGAATCCTAGCGTGGATGTGTGTGTGCTGTATTTTCTGTTGCACACTAGCCAGCACTGAGCACTATGTATGTGTGTGTCTCTGTGTGTGCTGTATTTCCTCTTGCACGCAAGCCAGCAGTAAGCACCCTGTGATTGGATCTCCTTTGAGTTTTCTCTAGGTCCCAACAACAACAGCCCTCAGACCTCCACTGTTCGAACTCCAACCCAGACCAACGGTTCAAATGTTCCATTCAAGCCTCGAGGGAGAGAGTTTTCCTTTGGTAAATACATCTCTTATTTTACTTGATTTCAGCATTTCAAATAAAAAGATTTAGTGTGCCATGTCAGCAGGACAGTGTTTTTCTTGGATGCTTCAATGTGTGTTAGATATTAACATGCAGGAAGAACCAGGCTGCCTTCCTATGGGACACATGCAAGTGTGTACCCCAGGGATGCCTGAGGATTGTAAGTTGGGTTACTGCATGGACCCAGAGCTGGCACGTAATAGACACTGTGAGAGGCTAGAAGAGGTCCTTTGTTCTTCATTTCGGCATGGATCAAAGTGTTGGTAACCCATTCTAACCGCTTACTTTAGTTGTATGAGGATTGGCGGGGCAGGCAAGACAGCGTGTTTACAAACCTGTATGTTTCTTACATAGAGACTTAGATCATGTACGCATACATGATGTGAACAGAGTAAAGCTGTCTACGGAACACAGATGCACTAGTGCTCAAGGGAGGGAGAAAGACAGGAAGGTAGAGGGAAGAGCGCATGTGCTCAGCACAGATGTGCTCTATAAAATGTCCTCTGTCACACAGTGACACAGTGAATGAAGGAACAGCCGGCTGTGTGTTCTCCTGTGCTTTATAAGGCTGCGCAGTAAAGAGATGAGGTGAACCAGGGTGCCGGCACTCCTTTTAGTCCCTGCACACGGGGGGCAGGTGAAGGTGCCAGCGCACTCCTTTAGTCCCAGCAGATAGAGTGATGCCCTGACTCTAAAAAGGAAACTCAATCAGTGAAAGGATAAGGTGAAAATCTCCGTCCTCCCTCGGGAAACCCTGCTCACTGGGGCTGCTGCTCTCTCCTCGCAGAGGCCTGGAACGCCAAGATCACAGACCTGAAGCAGAAGGTGGAAAACCTGTTCAATGAAAAATGCGGTAGGTTTGTTTGGAAACCCTGATATGAAGTAGTTCCCTAGTAGAACTGGTGTGAATTTGACGTTTAAATGTCTTTGGAGCAGCCTTCCATTTCTACTCATTTTACCGAGTATCAAGAATTCCAAGAACACTTTCCAAAATTAAAATGAACGTGATTTTTCAAATAAATAAGGGTCTGTAGTTGTTGCAGAATTCTGCAAACGGCTGGCCTAAGTCGCTCTACGGCACGAGTATTACAGTTACAGTCGTGTGTTGCAGGGGAAGCCCTTGGCCTTAAGCAGGCTGTGAAAGTGCCGTTTGCGCTGTTCGAGTCCTTCCCGGAAGACTTCTATGTAGAAGGCCTACCCGAGGGGGTGCCTTTCCGAAGACCATCCACATTTGGCATTCCGAGGCTGGAGAAGATACTCCGGAACAAGGCCAAGATAAAGTTCATCATTAAAAAGTGAGGACCCGAGGTGGAGAAGATGCCCGGGGGGCGCCTCACGGTGTGCTACCCTGGATTGAAATTGCTCTTCAAGAGACTAAGTCATTATAGGGATGGAGAGACACCCCAGTGGTTAAGAGTGCATGATGCACAGCTTTGGGGACCTGAATCCAGGTGCCAGCTCCCTCATAACAAGCTAGGAGGAGCCTGTGACCTTAGTGCTGGGGGTTGGGTAGAGGCAGGAGGATCTTTGGGGCTGCTGCCTGGGGTGGGAATGTGAGCTGCAGGTTCTAGGAGAGATTCTGTCTGAAAGAAATGAAAGTAATAGAGGACACCTGGGCCCTCCTGGCCTCTGTACTTACACAGGCTTGTGCACCAGCACACGTGTGTGTACATACAACACAGGCTCTTATTTCTTCGGGTGTGGCTTGCACACCTGCTCTTCATGCATGTACCTAGGCTGCGGACATGGGCGTTTCTTACCTCTGCTCTTGGGTCGCATACTGATTCTCAGGGCATGTTCCCCTTGGGAAGAAGATGGCAGCGACACTGGCATGTCCAGAGTCCAGCAGCAGCAGAGGCTGGTGTATTTGACCCGCTTGGGCCCAGGTTGCTTCCGGGTGCTGCGTGTTGTTGGCAGAGCTTCAGGCTACACGTTGCATCTTCCCTGGGTGTCCTGTTCAGGTTAACCAGCCCATTCCTTTTTCCTCTGGCTTGTAGACCTGAGATGTTCGAGACGGCCATCAAAGAGAGCACCTCTTCCAAAAGCCCTCCGAGTGAGTGTCCTTTGAGAGCAGCACCATGGCAACGTGACTTTTGGGCAGCCGTTAGTTCTAGAGCAGCGAACACTGCACAGTGTTGCTCCGCAGAAAGTTGGGCCTGTCAGAATGTCTGCCATCTTTAGTGCCTTCCTGGAATAAAACCAGCATGCAAGTACCAGCCCTACTGGGCCAGGCTGTGGCCAGCTCATGGCTGACTATGGGCATGCAACTTTGGGTTATTAGAGAAAATTATGACTATGTATATTTTGTCTAACCCCTAATCTTTAGTTTTTATTTTTAGGGAAGATAAACTCATCACCCAACGTTAATACTACTGCATCAGGTGTGGAAGACCTTAACATCATTCAGGTGACAATTCCAGGTATGATTTCTGCCTGCCTCGTGGACTCTGTCAGACTCCAGAACCTGTTTCCAGGCTGGTTCCTATTCCCTGTGGCAGCTCATGTAGTGCAGCATCCCTCTGTCAGCCTGGCTGCACAGCACTGGACCTAAGTTCAGTCCTGCTCATGACTCCGTGTCTACAGTTTTCAGAAAGTCTCTCTGGAGGCTGGGGAGACGGACGACTCCGTGGGTAAGAGCACCTGCACGGTGGCTCACAGCCAGTTATGACTACTCCCATAGACCTGGCACACCTTACTGGCCGTCTTGGGCATTGGACAAACACTTGGTGCACAGGCATATATACAGGTGAAACTCTCATACATATAAAGAAATTTTTAAAAAAATAAAATCTTTTTTAGCCAGGCTGTACTGGCACACACCTTAATATTTAATTTCTGAGTTCAAGGACAGCTAGAGCTACACAGAGAAATCCTGTCCTGAAAAACCAAAACAAGTAAATAAGATTTCTTCAATGGACAGTCTGTGTGAGGCAGCAGGGTTGTTTACTCAACAGGAATGGAGTTGTCTCCTCTTAAGCTGGTGTTAGAACTTTGTTTTCCTTTTGTAATTTTATTTTGTGCTTATTTCGTTTTGCCTTGGTGATGTCGTGACGTGGAAACTCCCCACCCTTTTTCTTTTCTTTCTTTCTTTCTTTTTTTAAATTAATGACAGAGTCTCATTATATAGTTCTGTCTGGCCTAGAACTCACAGAGATCCACCTGCCTCTGCTTCCTGAATGCTGGGGTTAAAGGTTTACCTTACCACGCATGGCTTAGAAACCCTTGCTAGGAAACGTAAGTCGGATGCCAGTGTCCTCACAGCTGTCCCCTTGTCTTTCAGATGACGACAATGAACGACTGTCCAAAGTTGAAAAGGCCAGGCAGCTGCGTGAGCAGGTCAATGACCTCTTCAGTCGGAAGTTTGGTGAGTTTGTAACAGTTGAGGAAGTGTGTTTCCGTGGAAGCCTTTGAATAGATTCCCTTCATGTAGTTGTTCAGCAAGTGTTCTGTTAGGAGGTCTGACTGAGGAACATTAGATGTTAGATGCCATATTTGATGGCCAGGGTCAAAATCTAATAGGGTTGCTCTGACTTTGTGTCTGATTGCTTTGAAGAGGACGCTCACGGTCACACTGGTCCCTGTGCTGTTTGTCTCTCTGCAGGTGAAGCTATTGGGATGGGCTTCCCTGTGAAGGTTCCCTACAGGAAAATCACCATCAACCCTGGCTGTGTGGTGGTGGACGGCATGCCCCCCGGGGTGTCCTTCAAAGCCCCCAGTTACCTGGAGATCAGCTCCATGAGGAGGATCTTAGACTCTGCCGAGTTCATCAAGTTCACTGTCATTAGGTGAGAACGCCCTGCTTAGTCAGAACATGTCTGGAGGCCACCAGGCTGTCCTTCCGCAGAGTGCTGTTGTGTGCATTTGGAAATGAGATGACAGACATGCTTTAGTTAGCGCTGGGTTTTTCTGCCTCAGCTACCTTCCACTGTTTCGTCAGTGCTGGAATCACCAGCGTTCTGCTGAGCTATTCACGCTTGGCTTGTGTGGACTCTCTTAGTGTCCCACTGGATTCCTGGTGACTGGTCTGTAGCTCACTATCACTCAGGCCGGCCTCAGACCCTCAGATTCTCTGCCTTCTAAGTTCGAGGATTACAGGTGTGGGCCACCATGCCTGGCTCTGCCAGCTTCTTGGGATAGGACCTTGCAATGCAGCCCAGGCTGAAGTTGGCCTTTGTCTTATTTATAGATATACATCACTGTGTCTTCCATTAGACTAACTTTATTCTAGTGTTTGTTTATTTGTTTTTTGCCACAGAATCTCAGTATATGTCCCCAACTTGGAACTTTTTGTGTAGACCAGGCTGACCTCAAACTCAGAGGTCAGCCTGCCTCTGCCCCCCAAGGGCTGGGACTAGTTGTATATCACCTTGTTCAACAGTTCTCCATTTCTTAAGGTGAGAAGTTGGCAGCCATGGCCTGTTTGTCTTTTCAAATGGGCTCACATACAGCTGTTGCCATTTTCTGACTGCTCTCTCGTGGTGCTTAATGAAACCCCAGCGTATTGTAGAGCCTAGAAACCTAAGCTACCTATTAGTTACCACAGGAAAGGCTGGTGTCGGAGAGCGTGTGGTCTGATGGTGGACCTGCCATTCACTTGGCGCTGCAGCTACCCGGACAGAGGGGTTTTTCTCTTTCCACGTTGGTGGAATATTCTGGGGGTGTTGGAGGTGGGACAGCATCTCGCCATGTACCTCCGGCTGACTTTGAACCCACTGTGTGGACCAGGATGGTCGTCAGCACTCAGATCTGCTTGTTTCTGCCTCCTGTGTGCTGGGAAGAAAGGCCTGTGCCACCACGCCTGTCCTTGTGCAGCGTTTGCTAGTAGTGACCTGCATGTACTGTCCACATGCGCTCTAGAAACTAGTCAGACAACACTAGAACATAGCCAACAGTGCATGTGCACTGTACATATTACATGTAACTAGTGTAAATAACTGGATGTAATACATATTAGCACAGCTGGAGTCATTGTTCCAAGATGTAATAGTAATTTCATAGGCATCTTAGTATGTCTCTTTCATAGGGTTATAAAGTAAGACATAAGTGGCATAAATTAACAAAGCAAGCAAATGTTCTTATGAAATAAAAACATTATACAATTTGTTTTTCTCTTTAGACCATTTCCAGGACTTGTGATTAATAACCGTGAGTATTTCTTTGTTTGGTTTCTTAGTATCTGAGAGTCCAGGGGGGTGGGGGTTGCAGTGCAACCTGCAAAATAGCACATTGTATCACCCATTCCTTAGGACACCCCCTCCATGTGAAATTGGTCGGGTTGCTTGACTCCCCTCATTCTCGCTTAGTCAGAAAATGGTAACTTGGGGGAGGGTGGGTGGAGAGCATGTTTAAAGGCTCATTATGAGCAGGACTTGACCAGCTTCTGCCTGGGCTCACACAGCTCATTTTGCAGTCACGGTGCTAAAGTTCAGCAGGCCTGGAAGCCCCAAAAGTGCTGGGCATGGAGGAGGAGACCCTGCAGTTCTGGGGCTTGGGAGGCAGAAGCAGGAGGATCGGCTAGAGTTCAACACTGTCTCTGGCTGTAGAGAGTTCAAGACCAGCCTGGGCCACATGAGACCCTGACTCAAAAAAGAAAGGGAGGAACGACTGGTGATGGCCTAGCTAGCAGGACCCACATAAAGGTGGAGAGAGAGAACCACCCCCGTAGGCTCGTCCTCTGGCCTTCACACGCATGTTATGGTGTGCCGCTCACACAAACTTCATAAACACACAATTTTAAAAGTCCATGATAATTTTTTGTTATTGAGTCTCCCTTGCAAATTTCAGTTTTTTTTTTTTTTTTAAAGACAGGACTCATATGTCACCCTGGCTGACCTGGAGCATATAGAACAGGCTAGCCTCGAACCCAAAGAGATACCTGCCTCTGCCTCCCGAGTCCCACTTAAAGGTGTATGCTACCGCGGCCACCTCTCCTGTTCCTCTGTGTGGTTCTGATTTCCAGAGACCGTTTGCACCACTGTTCATAGGTTCCCGTGTGTGGCGCTCAGCTTTGTTTGTCCTCATACAGAACCCTGTGATTCAGGCGACTCTTCTGAAAAGTGTGATTTTGGTGGCATCTACGAGGACTATTAATGTTCCCTTTTCTGTCCTTTTTATTTTTCATGTGTGCATGGGGTCCTGAGGTATTCAGATCTTGTCGTTTCACACACAGTGGTCAGGAGACAACTTGTGGCACTCACTCCTCCCCTGCCATCGATGGGCCTAGGGGGTTGAACTCGGGTTGTCAGGTTTGCAGACGGCAGCTTCTCCTGCAGAGCCGTCCTGCTTGCCCTGCTCCGCTTGTGCCGAGTAGGAATGGTCAGATGTCACACGTGTCAGGAAGTCGTCTAAACTGTGCCATTTTGTTGCAGAGCTGGTTGATCAGAATGAGCCTGAAGGCCCTGGGATGCAAGGTAAGAGGAGCACACCACCAGTCCTGGTGCTCACTGTCACTGTCACAGTCACAGTGCACACCTGCGCACGCTCAGAGACACGCTCGGGTTCTTCCTCTCCTGCCATGACTGAGACCAGTAAACTTACAGAGACTTGAGCTGTGGCTCCCGTATGGTAACTGGGCCACAAGCGATATAAACCCCTGATTCCAGGTCATTCATGATGTCACAGTGCTCAAGATCAGTGGCCTAAAGTGAAACCTCAAAACAAAGAGGCTGCCTGGTGAAGTGGGTGCACATGCATGTGGAGGCTGGGACTGGAGAGACAGCTCAGTGGTTAGGAACACTGGCTACTCTTCCAGAGGACCCGGGTTCAATTCCCAGCGCCCACATAGCAGATTACAACTGGCTTAACTCCAGTTCCAGGGCCTCCGAAGGCACCAGGCGTGTGCATGACAGGCACACATGCAGACACAATAACCAGATAATTACAAGAAAAACAAAGTCACAGGCTGTTTCCATCACTGGGGTTTTCTCCTCCTTCCTTTTTTCTTCCTCTCCTTCTAGGCTCTTTAAATAGTTTAAAGCAAGCTTTGAAAATTTCCCAAATGAGACTTGATGTTTTTCTCTTTAGAGTCCGCTGAGGCGAGCCAGCTGGAAGTTCCAACAACAGAAGGTAAGAGCTGTGCTGCCCATCGCAGAGATCCAGAGTGACTTTGGGACCTCAGGACAGCGTGGTTGTGCTGTGTTGTTTTTTAATGTCTGTGGGTGTTTTGCTTGCTTACAATTCTGGGGACCATGCGCATGCAGTACCCAAGGAAGAGGACTTCCAACACCTCACACCTGAATTAGATGTTGTGAGCCTTTGTGAGGCTGCTGAGATTCAGGTCCCCAAGTGCTCTTTACTGCCAAACCATCTGTCTAGTCCCTAGTTAATAAGACTTCTGCGTGTTTTGTGGAGACTCCAGGCAGGCTCCCTCTTTTTGTCCCATGTGGCTCTGGCTAAATTCTAGATCCCTATAGCCTAGTCAGGGCATGACCAGAAGTACACGCAGAGCAATATGGAATCTGTTCCTGGCAGATCAGATTGTGAGCTGCCTGTGGCTCGACAGATGAACACTTGGTAAACATGTGCCAGGGCCTGGGTTCCATACAGAACAAACTAGAGGACTGCAGGCAGGCCTCGGTGGGCCGGTGTGGCGCCCGGGACAGGCAGGCAGCTTTGCTTCCGCAGTGCAGCTCATTGTTGTCCCTTCTTCCTTAGAAATTAAAGACACGGATGGGAGCTCACAGATCAAGCAGGAGCCAGACCCCACGTGGTAGACCGCGTCTCCAGGGTAAGAGCATCTCCCCACTGCCCTTGGTCCACACCTACCTGCAAAAGCAGCCATCGCTTCTGCAAAGACCACCCTCAGGGAAACATGCCCACTGGGGGCTGCAGGCCGACGTTTTTCTCGCTCAGATGTAGAAGCACAGGCATGAGGTCACACAGGTATAGGCAGGTGTAGCTCTCCTGGGTTCCAGGCAGCCAGGATACATGGTGTGGCCCTGTCTTAGGGTAGAGGGCTGGGCGGTAATGTAGACATATTCCTCTTTAGGAATCTGGATGTCAAGTTTCCTCCTCGTTGGGCTGACCTCTAGGCCAACGACAAGCCCAGCCCCATTGTTGCTGACCCAGCCACTAACGGGGGTATCTGTAACCCACAAGTGAGGAGACTTCATTCTGTAACCCAGCCCTGGCCTGCCTTCTGCCATGTTTGCCCAGCCTAGGCTAGCAGATCACGAACCGTCTTTCATACCTGCGTTTGTTTTTATCAGAGGCTGCAGGGTGTGTGGCAAGAGGTTTGTCTTGCTGCTGCCATCCGGCTAACCCATTGCCTGCCTGTTTTTCCCTCTAGCTCAGCTTCCGGCGTGAGTGGTGGAGAAGAGCTTTTGGACCTGCCCTGCCAGCTCTGTAATATACTGTATAACAGAAATACCTTCTATACAAACCTTCTTTTCTACTTCTAGATAGAAATGTCTACTTTCTCAGCAGTCCTGTGAATCGAACTGCGCAGCGTGATGGGATGCGCAGCGTGATGGGATGCGCGTGCCTGGCTGGCTTGGGAATGCACTAGAAGGATTTCACAGCAGTGCTGGAGAGAGACAGGGAATGGCAGGGACGACTTTTAGATTTTTTTTTTTTAATGCATTGGGCAGAGCCTTGGGCTGCGGTGCGTATTCCAGTCAGTGGAGATATTCCTACTGGGCATCTTGGCTTCCGCAGTGAAGAAAACCCCTGTGCTAGGCAGTGCTTTAGTTTTTCTATTGAAAATCATTTCCATGACCTTGCACTCGGCTCCCCTTCCTGCCTGAGGGAGGGCTGCTGTCTGTCCGTCTGACTAGGCCTTCGCCTGAGCTCCATCATGGTTCCTCTGTTTTGACGTAATTAAAAGCCAGGCCGGAGGCGTAGAGGATGCTCTCAGAGCCTCTCGCACCCTTACTTTGCAGCAAGTAAATATCTGGGTGTACCCTGAAGAGGTCGTAGGTCAGGTGTGCTTACTGTAGCAGCTGGATGACTCCGCCTCCCCACCTGGGACCCACAGTGGCCTGGGGGTGCTGTGGGGAGCAGCTCTGGGCCGAGTCAGGCAGGGCTGTGGGTCTGGCCGAGGCGACAGCATAGGGAGAGACAGGCAAGCTCGGTGTTCCCACCCTAAGGCCTGAAAGTAGAGGCTCGCAGACGATGCAGCTGTATAAAGTACCAGCTCTCAGAAGGTAGAGGATGCCAAGGCACAGTTGGCAGTAGCGCCACCACGGTGTTCACAATGGAAAATTATATCACACAGTAGCAGAGATAGGCATTTTTATGTGTTCCTTATATTTTACCTCAAATTGTAGATATAGGGTAATAAATAAAATCCATCCATGCCTTTCACATGCAAATTCATTCTTTTTAAATTGTCTTCATGTGTGTCTGGTGGGGGTGTGGGCTGGTGGCAGTAGGAGATGGGAGGACTGGCTGGGGCTTCACCTCCATCCCTCTCGGATTGAACACCTGTGTTCTGGTGTTTTTGAGAAGTCACTGTTTGTCCCAGAGTTGTGTCCAGCCCCTACACCCTTGCATCTTACCTGTGTTGAAGACAGACCTCTGAGGCAAAAGCTACGCCACTGGGGGCCTTCTGAGTCCTGCAGTTAGAAGGCGTCTGCTGCCCAGAGCAAGGGAATAAGCAGAAGATGGTGTCCACTCAGGGGCAGCCACCCAAGGGCATGAGAGGATGGCAGTCATACTGATCCCCTGCTCCAATGGTACCTGAGTGCTCTTTGTGTGTGCCTCCTTCCCTGGTGGGGTGACTGCCAGCAGTAGTACCTTAGTTGTCATGGTAACAAGATGCCCAGGAGCACCAGCCAGGATCCTTCAGACCCTCTTTGGCCCTTAGTGGGCACAGTGGAGCAGCGAGGAAGCGGGGGTGGGGGGACTAATGTTGCTTTCAGGGGTACACTCCTTTAGCACCTACCCTCCTCTCGGCCTCTGCCACCTCATCAAGGCTGAGATCATGCCCTCATTGAGTTGGCCTCTGGAGACCTACCCATGTCATAGCACACAACAGAACTGTCCCTGGACCAACGGCTTCCTATCCTAGGGAGCCTGGCTGATGAGCACCATGGTGATCAGGGGCGTGGAGAGGGCTGTGGTCTCCAGTTCTAGTGGCTGGGGATGTACTCGCGTACATGTGTGCATTCTGTCCCCACCGGGTGTGGGGGCGGGGTCTCAGAGCAGGTCTTGCTCTGCTCCATAGTAAGTTCAAGGCCAATCTGTGTTTAACTAGATTTGGTCTCATTTAAATAACAAGCTTAGTGGTTTACACCCTCCATCCCTCCGGCTGTCCAGCTGCCCTGTCTGGCCGAGTGATCTGACACCTAGTGGGTGGCCCCTCACCTGCCCCACCTACACGTGGTTCCTGTGGTCTGGTTTTGAGGAAGACGAGTGCTGAAAGCTGAGCTGACACAATGCCGATGTGTAAGGTGTTTCCTGCCCCAGAGGGAACAGAAACGAAAACGAACCTCATATTAATTAGCTTTGCCTTGTGCACCGTGCCCAGGCAGCTCCCCAAGAGCCAGCAAGAGGCCAGAGGCCCACCTCCCGAAGCTTCAGTGTCTCCAACTGGGAGATCTGCTGTGTGCTGCCCCTAATTGTTGTGGTTAATTTCTCCATTTAAAGGACTTGAGAGAGGCCGGTGGGTACAGCCAAGCATGGTAGAACAGGCTCCTGATCCTGATCCCCACACTCAGAGACCAGGCCCTCTGTGCCTCCAAAAACAAAAGAAAAACTTAGCAGGTGTTCAAAATGTCAAGTTGAGGCTGTGACAGAAGAATCGGGAGTTCAAGATCCTCTTGGTCTGCATGGTGAGTTCAAGGTTAGTCCGCTGCAGGAGATCCTGTCTCAGCCAGAAGAGGCCTGGCTTTCTGAGCCTAAGTGGAGACGCCTGTGATTCCAGCCCTCTGGGAGGCAGGGGCCCACACTCGGGGCTGCAGGATGGTAGAATCTTGTTCCTTGGTGACTGCTCATGCATCCCAGAGTAGCAGCTTCTGTCCTTTGGAGACAGTCTGGGCCCTTGTGTGCCACGGCATGCCCCATTCCTGACCCACATTCGGAGGGGAAAGCAATTGTATAGCCCCCTCTGCTGTGGGGCTCCCCTCGGGAACAGCACATCTCTCCCCCTGCAGGTGACTGCCACTGTTCCTCTGGCTGCAGAGAGCTGGAAATGCTGACTGCCCTGGAAGATCTCTGAGTTCGAGGCCAGCCTGGTCTACAAAGTGAGATCCGGGATAGCCAGGGCTCCACAGAGACCCTATCTCAATAATAACCACCCTGACTCCTGACCTGAGCACTGACTCCACTTGCCCCAGTTCTGGTCATCTGTGACGTGGCTCGCTAGTGGCCAGCATTTGCCAGGCCTCACCCTTGGCCTTATTTGCAACTCACGGCCATCCATAAAGTAGGCAAAACGGCCAAGCCGGCTGTTTTAGAGATGAGGAAACTGTTACACGAAGCTGGGAGTAACATTGCCAAGGGACGTTCCAGAAGCGGGGTCCTGTGCGTCGAGCTGCAGGGCACAGTGCCCACAGCCTGGGTCTATTGGGACCTTGAATATGGAACCCTTGGAGGGGCCTGGGGAGAAGGGAGTCTCCAGCGTCAGAGCTGAGGGGTGTCCTGCACTGGACTCTCTGGAGGGGCCTGGGGAGAAGGGAGTCTCCAGCCTCAGAGCTGAGGGGTGTCCTGCACTGGACTCTGCAGCTACTGCACGTTCTGCTGTGGCCTCACACTCCTCCCGTGTGTTGCTGAGAAAGGAGTCTCCCAGTAGGTAAAGGGCTAGAAAACTGCCTCTCCGCGAACCCGTGCATACCCTCACGGCCTTATCCACAGAGCCAGAGGCCCGACCCCGAAACCCAGGGGCCTGGGAAAATGGGAGATTCACTGGTCACTTAAGAAGCAGCAGGAAGCTGGGTGTGGTGATACACACCTTTATCCCAGCACTTGAGTGACAGAGGCAGGCAGATCGCTGTGAGTTGGAGGTCAGCCAGTTCTACAGAGCTAGTTCCAGGACATCTAGGGCTACACAGAGAAACACAGTCTCAAAAAACCAAAGAGAGGGAGAGAGAGAAAAAGAAGAAGCAGGCGGGGTTTAGGCTAAACATGCTGAGAACTAATGGTGAAGGCAAGGTTTGTTTCAATCTGGGGAAGCCCCGTGTTCCTTCTGATGGAAGGTCCCTGAGGTCACCTCCCTGACAGCAATCAACTTGTCGGATCTTCTCTGCCTAGACTTGGGGATTTCCTGGTTAAGGAAATGGCCAGCCTGGCCTCTGCTCTAGGGGGAGGCCAAGTGGCTGAGGGCAGCAGAGCCTGACAGGAGACGGCCGAACTACTATGCCAGCTGATTCCCTGGACTCATGCTCCCAGTCCTTCATTCATACCGCTCCAAGGCCAATGATTAAAGGATGTGGGTCTGAGGGACTGGAGAGATTCAGGCTCAGCACTTAGAGAGCTCGCTGTTTCCCAGAGAGCCCGAGTTCAGTTGCCAGCACCCATCTGTAGTTCTAGGTCCAGGGACCCTTATGCCCAGAGTTTAGTTCCCAACACCCACCTGTAGTTCTAGGTCCAGGAACCCTTATACCCTTTTCTGGCCTCCATGGGTACTAGAGCACTGGTGGCATACATTCATGCAAATACATAGGTAAAAATAAATCCTTAGCCTGGGTGGGGTGGCCACTCCTTTAATCCCAGCACTCAGGGGGCAGAGGCAGGCAGATCTCTGTAAATTCAAGGCCAACCTGGTCTACAAAGCAAGTTCCAGGACAGCCTGGGCTACTATTACACAGAGAAAGCCTGTCTCGAAAAATAAATAAATGTTAATTATATTTCTTAAAATCTTAACTGTGCCTCAGTTCCTTCATCTGTGAAATGGGGAAAGTAATAGTCTCTTCCACTCAGAAGACTTGTCATGAGATGTGATCTTAAGTATAAAACACATCTACCTGCCGGGTGAACTGCCACACACTTATAATATCAACCCTTGGGAGGCTAGCCTGGGCTTCAGAAACTGTCTCTCAAATCTGAGGCTGTGGCTTTTTTAGAGTACTTGTCTGTCACCCATGAAGCCCTGAGTTTCAATCTTAGCCCATCTAAACTGGGCATGATGTACACCCTTCCAATCCCAGCGCTCAAGAGGTGGAGGCTGGAGGATCTGGAGTCCAAGGATGATAGCCTTAGCTGAGTAGAGTGGGAGGCCAGCTGGGATTACATGAAACCATCTCTAGAGAAAATACAGGAGGGCCATAGAACCTCTGAAGCTAATCCTCCCTGCCAACTCAACAGGATTTACAGTCACTGTGGGAGTGTATAACACCACCATCCTATGGGCTGGGGGCTCAGAATGGCTAAAAAGGAGAAGGTGAGCCGAGCGTGCACCTCTCTGCTTCCTGTGGATGCCACGTGACCGCCCGCGTCACGCTCCTGTCATGCTTTCCCCGCCATGATGGACTGTACTCAAGACAAAACAACCCTGCCTTCAGTGGTCCTATCACAGCGATGAGAAAAGCCGCCAGTACGACACACAGTGGGAGGATGGCCCGTCTAATGCCGCCTTGGTGGCTCAGTGACTGTCTGGAGTAGCTATGGCTTTAGAATGGAGATGGCTCAGGGGTTGAGAGCATTGGCTGCTTTCGTGGAGGACCTGGGTTTGGTTCTGGGGACCCACGTGACTGCTCAGAACTTTTTACAACTATAGTCCCAGGAGCTCCGACGTGGCAGTCATGCGCACAGTGTACAAACATGTCTGAAATCCAACGTTCGCACGCTAAAATCTTTAACGTAGTCGTGGCTTTATGATACAAATGGGTACAGCGTGTGCTTTCCTGTCTCCCAACAAGGTTAAGAATCGTCCCCTCTACAGCGGCTTTTCTCCATGACTTCCTTTGCTTATTCTCTGTGTTTTGGGGAGGCAGGAAGTTTTGTTTTGTTTTTTGTTTGTTATTTTTAGGATGTTTTTGCTTTATTTTAACAATGTCTCTGTCCCTCCCTCTCTCTGTCCTCTCTCTGTCTCTCCTCTCTCTCTCTCTCTCTCTCTCTCTCTCTCTCTGTCTCTCTCTGTCTTTCTCTGTCTCTGTCTCTGTCTGTCTGTCTGTCTCTCTCTCTCTGCCCATGGAAGTCAGAAAAGCAGCGTGTCTATTCCTCTAGAGTTTACAGTGTGGGTGGGCCCCTGTGTAGCTATCGGGTACTTGTACTGGACTACTGAGCCATTCCAAACCAGGTAGATGTTTGGAATCTGGGACCTGGTACATGTTAGGCACATGCTTTTCAGTTGAGCTACACTCCCCATCCTCAATTAAAAAGGGGGGGGGGCGGGAGATGACTCAGTGGGTAAAGGCGGTAATCTCTAGCTCCCACATGTCGGAAGGAGAGAACCAGCTCCTCTAAGTTGTCCTCCGACTGCCACACGTGTGTCCTGGTGCACAAGACACCACCATCACCCCCGCCAAATAGATAATGTAGTTTTAAAACGATAAAAGCCTGAGAGGGTGGCAAACACTTGTCAATCCCAGTACTCAGGAGGAAGGACAAAGCAGAAGGATCTGGAATTCAAGTTGGAGGCCAGCCTGGGCTACATGGTACCATCTCTAAAGACCAAAAGGTGAAAAAAGTAGCTCACATACATTAAAAGAAGTCCCTTGTTACGATGAAGCAAAAAGAACTATTGGCCCTGCTTATGGAGGTTATTGCAAGGGCAAACACTCTAAAAACAATAATACACAATACAATAATACACTTGGCCTCTGTCATGCAAGGAACCCTGAGAGAACAGGGGAGGTCTTGGGGCAGTGAGAGGATGGCTGTGTGTAGCCTCAGGCCACTGGACAGGCCCACTGTCTGCAATTATGCAATCACCTACAAGGCAAGAAGGAAGTGCTGGGGACAGGGGCGTGATGGTCAGCTCGCCACGAGTCCCCTTTGGAACTTTCCACCGCCTGCCAGGCCCAGGTGCACAGCAGGTCTGGTGTTTTTGCTGGACTTTCCGGGCCTCGCAGTTTGAGACAGAGATCATCGGCCAGCGGGGCCCAGATTTCAGTGGCCAAAGGGAAGATCATGTGAGCAGAAGCGGCCGGTTTGTGAGCCACTTGAAATCTGCCGCTTATCCTCAGCGCCTTCCTGTACTAAGACTCACCATCCACCAACTCGGGTCCCTCGCTCATCTGGAGCCTGAGACAGCAAGGTTGAGAGTTCAAGGCTAGCCTGGGTAGCTTAGTCTCCAAATGACAAGAAGGGCTGGTGATGTAACTCCGCGGTAGAGCCCTTTGCTTCAGAATCCTCCAGATAGGCTCAGAGGCAGCGTCCCTGTGATCCTGGAGTCCCCAGCCTGCATTACAACCTGCATTACAACTTTCTCTGAGATCCAACCAGAGCCATGGCAAAGAGGCCCAGCACTGCCAGCTGGGCTGCAGACAGAAGGCCACCTGTGACCCTGGTGACCCGGCAGCCTCTGAACCACCCATATGCAATAGAAGAGGCCAACCCCTGCACTCTGAAAGCAGGGTCTCACTACGTCTCTCTGTCTCTCTAGCTGGCCTGGAAACCGTAGACCCTGCCCCTGCCCCACTGGGGAGACATCCCTGTGCCCTCTGCCCGGCTGTTTCCCTCTCTGTCTACACACAGAGTCTCTCCCTACCGAGAGCCACCACCTTCGGGCCAGTGTCCAGGATCCGGGCTTCCTCTTCCCAGGAAGCCTCTTTGTCTAGTCAGCTCAGGGCGAGGCTCTGAAGCGGGGGTCTGCTGACTGCTGATGGCTGCTTTTTTTCTCTCCTCTCTGGTGTCTAGCTCCTCCAGTGCTGGGATTAAAGACACTTGCCACCAGGCCTGGCTCCCATCCCTCTACATCTCAAGTCCCCTTCCAAACAGCCGCCTAAGGAGGAGTCACACCCTGGGGGACAGTTATGTGGTCAGGTGGTGGCAATTTGCTCATGTGCGTGTCTCCATGCCTGTGCAAACATCATCCCTCAGAAGTCACCTTTGTTATTGAGACAGGGTCTCTTAGGGACTTAAAACTCACCTGGAAGGCTAGACTGACAGGCCAGTGAGTCCCAGAGTTCCTTCCTGACTCTGCCTTCCCCGTGCTGGGATTCAAAGCCCACACCAGGATGGGTGGGGGGCTCCGTGGCTAAGAGTATTCACTTCTCTTGCAGAGGACCTGGGTTCAGTTCCCAGAACCCATGCCCGGGACCTCACAACCAGCTGTAACTCCATCTCCAGAGGATCCAATGCCTCTGACCGCCACAGAAACCTGCCCTCACGTAACGCACACACGCACACGTGCACACACACACACACACATACACACAATTAAAACTAATAAAAACAAAATTTTGAAAGCACACACTACCAAACCCGGCTTCTCTATAATTTGTAAGCCCTGGGGATAGAGCTCAGATCCCCTCTGGATAGTGGTGATGTACCAGCCAGAGGCAGGAGGATCTCTGGTCTTTACAGCAAATTCCAAGACTATACAGAGAAACTTTGTCTGGAAAAAAAACAAAACATATTGGTGTGGGGGGAAGGACTTAGGTCCTCAGACTTGTATGCCAAGGACTTTACCAGCTGAACCATGCCCCCAAGTGCTGCTGTACTTTTTTTTTTTTAAGATTTATTTATTATGCATACAGTGTTCTGTCTGTGTGTATGTCTGCTGGCCAGAAGAGGGCACCAGATCTCATTACAGATGGCTGTGAGCCACCATGTGGTTGCTGGGAATTGAACTCAGGTCCTCTGGAAGAGCAGTCAGTGCTCTTAACCTCTGAGCCATCTCTCAGCTCTATTTTTTTTTAGAAGATTTATTTATTTGTTATGTATACAGTATTCCGTCTACATGTATGCCTACAGGCCAGAAGAAGACACCAAATCTCATTATAGGTGGCTGTGGGAATTGAACTCAGGACCTCTGGAAGAGCAGTCAGTGCTCTTAACCTCTGAGCCATCTCTCCAGCCTGCTGCTGTACTCTTAAAGATAATCTCATGTAACCCAGCTGAAACCGGTCTATAATTCCCGATTCTCCTGCCTCCATTTCCCGAGTTCTGTGGTCGCAATGTCTCAAGGTGCCTGGCCAGATTGCTGCTTTGTGTGAGGTCATTCAAAGTCCTCTCGGAAGGGGAAACATCCCAGGAGAGACTCAGTAGGTTTGAAGCACAGAGATACACACTCAGAAGACAGAAAAAGCAAGCAGAATAGGTGAGAAGGACCCGGGGTGGGGGCAGCTAGGGTGGCTCAGAACTGCAGAGGCGCCCACGCGCCTGGAGCTGCGGGACAGGCCTTACAGCAGGTTTTCTGCCTTTAGCGCCCACAGCTGCCCTAGCTACTTGGTGCGAGCTCAAAACAATCCCCAGAAAGTGAAAGACTGAGCAAGAGTGTCCTGGGCACTCCCCGCCCCCACCCCACAAGCAACAGACACCACTTCCTCTTTTTAGAGTATTTAAGGCTCAGCCCAGACTATAGGGAGAAGTGGCCCTGCCACGCACTGCCCAGTCATGGGGGACACTTTCATTCGCCACATCGCCCTCCTGGGCTTTGAGAAGCGCTTCGCTCCCAGCCAACACTATGTGAGTAGCCCGAGTGCCTTGCAGAAGCACACAGTGGAGACAAGGCTGTCTTCCTGGTGCTACCCAAAGGCCACCAGGACCAGGGAAGGATATGGGGGGAAGGGGGAACCAGGGAAGGGTATGAGACAGAAGAAGACCAGGGAAGAATATGAGGGGAAGGAGACCTCTTGGGCATGGGATTTTTTTTTTATTAGATTAAAAAAGGGGGGGGGCATGGACTTCTTGTCTCTGGACCTCAGGTTTCTTTTGGGTGCTCGCAGAGGGCTCCCCCATCCCTGGCAGACACCCCTGTGCACCCTTCTCAACTGCTTCCCTCTCCGTTCCCATCCTGAGCCCCATCCCTGCTCACGTGCCCCCACCGTGTGTGTGTGTGTGTGTGTGTGTGTGTGTGTGTGTGTGTCCGGTGCTTAGCACCAAGGTTCGCTCCTCCCAGGAAACCTCCCTGCCTGGTCAGCACAGGGAGAGGCCCCGCGAGGAGAGGCCCGCAGGCTGTAGTGGTTTGTCTCTCTCCTTCTATGTGGGTCACACTAGAGTTTAGCTCCCCAGGAGGTGACATCACCACAAGGGAGGAAAGTGTCCCCTTTGTCCGGGGTGGGGGGTGGGGGAGGCAGGGAGATGAGTTGGAGAAATCTCTGCCTGTAGATCTAGACTCCATCACTGGGTGAGAGAGGAGAGACACCTGGTACTTGTGCAGAGTTTGTGGGGGACACTTACGGCACAAGGTGCTAAGTTCTCTACCTTCTGCCCGCCCTCTCGAAATATAAATATTCTGAGTCATTCCAGAATAAGCGAGGGATTTGTAAACCAAAGCCACACCAAAAGAGAGCATTGGGGTCGTTCTAGGTGTTTCCTTCGTGTCTTCCATTTCTCCCCAACCCCCAGAGACAATCATGGGGGTACTTTTAGGGTCTCCATCACAACGTAGCTTAGGATAGCCGGAACTCAGGGTCCACTTCCCACTTCACCTTCCAAACGCGGGGATTGCAGACATCTGTCTCTGTTTCTCCCGTGAGAGCTGCCACATTACCCCAAGTGTCTTATCTTTGGTTTCTTTCAAGTATCATACTGTGTTTAAGACCCCCTTCCCTGTTACAGAAATCAGTTCGTTTCTCTTCAAGGCTAGTATTAGCAATTATTTGCTTGACTCAGCAAATTACATGGCCCAGCCTGTCTCTGTCCTTATGTGGCCCCAAAATTCTTGAACGCTTCCCACTAAGCCCCATAAATAAATAAGCACGTTTATTTTTATTTTGTCTATTTCACTTGCATGTATGTGGAATCAGGTATGTGCAGTGCCCGCAGAGGCCAGAAGGGGGCGCCAGATCCACTGGACCGGGAGTTATATGTGTTGTGAGCCCCAGTGTGGGTGCTGGGTACCCTGGGGTTGATGCCAGTGCTGTCTCCCATTGTCCATCTTTGTGATGAGCCATCTCTCGATCCCTAGGCCCTGCTTTGTTCTTAAAGGTCCCTCCTGTTAGTACAGTGGGGACAAGTTTTCTCCCACCTGTCCTTTGAGAGGAGCCACGTAGGAAGCCCAGCTGGGGACTATGGCTAGGGCACTTGAATAGTGTACATAAGGCCCTTGGCTCAGTCCCCTGAATTGACAGGAGAAAAAAGAGTTTAGAAAGTGAGCAAACACTGGCTGTTCTTCCAGAGGATCAGGGCTCAATTCTCTGCACCTACACGATCACTCACAGTCAGATATAACTCCTTTTCCAGGGGATTCAGTGTCCTCTTCTGGCTTCATACATGTGGTCCATGGACATCCATGCAGGTCAATCACCACATACATTTTTAAAAAGAAAAACGGAAAGCTGATGATGACTCAGCAAGGACTGGGACTAGCCACCATGTCTGACGATCTGAGCTCACTCCTCAGAACCCGGGGGTGGAAGAAGAAAACTGAGTCCCATGAGTTGTTCTCTGCAGTTTATGGCACACATGTTACACATGTGTGTGCACATGTGTGTGCAGGTATGCATGCTTGGGTGTGCGTGCACGCGCGCGCGCACACATACACACACACACACACACACACACACACACACACACTGAATAAAAAACGGGAATTTTCAAACACACCAGAGGTTGACCACGTTGGTCTGCTTCTCAAAGCTGCAGTTAGGGTCCCCAAGTTCATGCCCATCCTGTAACCCAGGCTACCCCTCAAACACTGCCTCACCACAACTTCTTAGGTTCCCATCCAAGACTAAAAGGCAGCCCCGGGGCACAGAAGGCACTCCCGGGTGTTGAGTGCCCCTCTGTGCTCTGATGCCCCCCAGGTGTACATGTTCCTGGTGAAGTGGCAGGACCTGTCGGAGAAGGTGGTCTACAGGAAGTTCACGGAGATCTACGAGTTCCATGTGAGTGCTGGGGACGCACTTGCCTCGACTGCCGCTCTGCCTTTGTAGGCCTCCAGCTCAGCGTGTGTCTAAAGAGGCCAGCCTGGTCTACAGAGTGACTTCCAGAGCCAGCCAGGGCTACATAGCAAGACCCTGTCCCCTGTCTCAAATTAAATAAATGGCTGGGAAGTGATGGCATAGCTTCTAATCCTGGCACTCGGGAGGCAGAGGCAGGAGGATCTCTGTGAGTTTGAGACCAGCCTGGTCTATAGAGTGAGTTCCAGGACAGCCAGAGCTGCTTTTTTTCTTGGAAAAAAAAAGATAGATAGATAGATAGATAGATAGATAGATAGATAGATAGATAGATGATAGATAGATGATAGATAGATAGATAGATGATAGATAGATAGAAGATAGATAGATAGATAGATAGATAGATGATAGATAGATAGATAGATAGATAGATAGATAGATAGATAGATAGATAGATAAGACAGGGACAGACAGACATAGACGCAGAGAGGTGGGGACAGACAGACAATATTTCATATGCAAAGGCACTGGGACAAGATTGGCCTGGAGTGTCCACCGGTGGCACTATGGACAATGTAGAGATGGGGGAAGGTGTGTGTTAGGCAGAAGGCGGCCTGTGTGGAGCCGATGGCTTGCCCTCCCAGGGGTGTTATGAATGGCTCCAACTTAGATCTTTTGGAGCACCTCCCCCCGCTTTTTCTCACATATCTTATCCTAACCTTAAACTCACTACACAACCCAGGATGACTTTGAACTTCTTAACCTCCTGCCTCACTTCCTGAGTGCTGGGGTAACAGGACTGCACCCCCACACCCAGCTTATGCAATGCTCAGGGTGAGGCCCAAGACTTCACTCAAGCTAGGTAAACACTCTGCCGCGGTGCCCCAGCCCTTCTTCCTCTATCTAGAAAACGCTAAAGGAGATGTTCCCCATTGAGGCGGGCGAGATCCACTCGGAGAACAGAGTCATCCCACACCTCCCGGGTGAGCAGGACTGAGCCTCAGCAGGGTCCCCTGCCCCAGGGCCCCTCCCCACATCCATTTGGACTTGATCCTGTGTGCGCACTCATGGGTCTCTGGTGGCCCCACTCAGCACCCAGATGGTTTGATGGGCAGCGTGCCGCTGAGAGCCGCCAGGGCACCCTCACCGAGTACTTCAATGCCCTCATGGGACTGCCTGTGAAGATCTCCCGCTGCCCACACCTGTTGGACTTCTTCAAAGTTCGGCCTGATGACCTGAAGCTGCCCACGGACAGCCAGTGAGTAGCCACCTCCCTGGGAAGGGCACAGGAGGACAGAATACACAGAGGGTGGGGAGACCTAAGTTCAGAGAGGATGAGGGGCTGGCCCACAGGCACACAGTGCTCTACACTTGGGACTTGGCCAACGCTGCATCTACACAAGCTCCTGTCACCACGGGGCATGCTGGAGGCAGGAGAAGCCCCCTACCCCACCAGAGAGCTGATGGGAGCCCCTCCCGGGCCAAATAGCTCCATCTAGCTGGTGGAGAAGGCCTTTGCCATCTTAGGGTCTGCAGTAGGCTTCCTCTGCCCCGTTTCTAAGTCCGGCTGTGTAGACAACCCCTCATTCCTAAGACAGTCTGTACTCCACCCCCACCTCCCAGGCCTGGGCCAGAGGATAGCTTTTCTCTGTGCCCACCATCTTTCTCCTGGTTCCGTTTGCTTTGGGGAAGTCCTCCTGCTCGTCTAACCTAAAGCCTCTTCCCTTCTGCTGGGAAGCTGAGGGTCGGCTCTGTATTGCCTGTTCTTTCTCCAGGGCGAAGAAGCCAGAGACATACCTGATTGCCAAAGATGCCAAGAATAACGTGGCTGGTGAGAGGGGCTGCATGTGCCCAGGGGCGAGGGCACCTAGGAGCTATGGATGTGATCAAGGACCTCGAGTGTGGGGTGGGTGGGGACAGAACAACACTGACTAGGAGGAGCTTTGGTGGTCACCTTGCAGGTTGGGGTGTGGCTTCCCCACCACAGCCCAATGCAGGAGTTCAAGGTCATCCTTGGCTACGGGGTGAACTAGAAGCCACCCTGGGGAGGGGACGTGAGGCTGTAGCTCATTAAACAAAGAGGGCTGAGCATAGTGGCGCACACCTTTAGTCCCAGCACTTAGGAGGCAGAGGCAGGGGGATCTCTATGAGTTCGAGGCCAGAACAAAACTTCCATCGTTGAACAAACGCAGCATAAACAGTGGACCCACACCTTTACACAGTTAAGTCCTAGTCTGCAGCAGAAACAACTGGAGCCCACCTTTGCCTAGTTAAAGTAATACTCCGCAGCGGGACTGCCCTCCTGCTGTGTCTGCTCACCCGGTCCTCTCCCCTCTGCAGACATCACAGGCCCCATCATCCTGCAAACCTACCGTGCCGTTGCTGACTATGAGAAGAGTTCCCGCACGGAGATGACTGTGGCTACCGGAGATGTGGTGGATGTCGTGGAGAAAGGCGAGAGCGGTCAGCACCCCCACCCGCCATCTGGGGTGATGCCTCCAGCTCAGGCCAATCCCATGCCTGGGTTGTATTTAGGGGTGCCGTCCCGCCTGCTCATTGCAAAGGGCTCTGAGCTCGTGTCCCCGGGTTGGGATTCGGGTGTGGAGTTTGGGGATGTTGCTGAATACGTGTATCCGGTATTCCCTTCTGTGTCCCCACCACCCTCATGGCTGAAGAAGGCTGCCGGGCACCATCCCTCACCAGTCTCTCTGTGCTCTTGACATAGGCTGGTGGTTTTGCCAGATGAAGACAAAGAGAGGCTGGGTCCCCGCATCCTACTTGGAGCCCCTTGACAGTCCCGATGAGGCAGAGGACCCGGATCCCAACTACGCAGGTGCTCCATGCCCTTTGAGGCAATTTGGGGTGTGGGATGAAGGAGAGGAAGGGGTACAGGGACATGAAGAAGCCAGCCAGCACTTCTCTGTTATTGTTAGCTTGGTAATGTTGGTCAGAAAAGTTGGAAGCAGAGAGGGCCCGGGAGGAGCAGACATCTGGGACCGGTGAGCAAGGTGGAGGCTGGTACAAGGGACAAGGGAACAGAAAGCTGAACTCAGGCTGGGAAGGCACACTTCCTGGGGTAATGTCATCATCGCCCAAGGGAGAAGCTGGCAACTCCAGGCCTTGAATGGCCGCTACTGAGTTTGAAAGCAGAATTGTTTGGTCATGCTTAAAGATTGTGAAATTCTACCTGGGCGTGGTGAGGCCCACCTCGGCTACGCAGAAGGTTCATGCAGGACACACTCAAGTCTAAGTCTGCACCAGCAGGCTGCAGAGCATGGCCCAGCCAGCAACATAGGGGCACCTTGCTACAAAAATATTGTAGAATCCCCCAGTGACGGGCTGGGGTGTGACTCAGTGGTAGAGCCCCTGCCTAGAATCCCCCAGTGAGGGGCTGGGGTGTGACTCAGTGGTAGAGAACCTGCCTAGAATCCCCCAGTGAGGGGCTGGGGTGTGGCTCAGTGGTAGAGCACCTGCCTAGAATCCCCCAGTGAGGGGCTGGGGTGTGGCTCAGTGGTAGAGAACCTGCCTAGAATCCCCCAGTGAGGGGCTGGGGTGTGGCTCAGTGGTAGAGAACCTGCCTAGACTCCCCCAGTGAGGGGCTGGAGTGTGGCTCAGTGGTAGAGCACCTGCCTAGAATCCCCCAGTGAGGGGCTGGGGTGTGGTTCAGCGGTAGAGCCCCTGCCTAGAATCCCCCAGTGAGGGGCTGGGGTGTGGCTCATCAGTCAAACTCTTTTGCTGCACGTTGCAAACCTTTGGTCCCATCCTTACACTGTTTAATCTTTAAAAAATCCTAGAGAGAAGCCAGGTGGAAGTGTTGAACCTTTTAATTCCAGTTCTCGGGAGGCAGAGGCAGGTGGATCTCTGAGTTTGAGGCCAGCCTGGTCTACAGAACTAATTCCAGGACAGCTGTGACTGTTACACAGAGAAACCTTGTCTCGAAACAGACAAACAAAAACCTAGAGAGGGAGACCTAGGAAAAGATCTGAGGGGACAAAGGAGGGACTTGTGTGCTGTGGTGGTGGCTGGACAGTTGGAAGGAGCCTAGCACCTGGGGAGGAGGGAGCAGAGTGCTGGGAGGAAACTCTCACCTCACTGGGCGCACCCTCCGTGGGCCAGGTGAACCATATGTAACCATCAAAGCCTACACTGCTGTGGAAGAGGACGAGGTGTCTCTGTTGGAGGGTGAAGCCATTGAGGTCATTCATAAGCTTCTGGATGGCTGGTGGGTGATCAGGTAGGAGATCCCTCTCCCCCTGCACACATCTACCTGATTGAGTCCAGGGGACCTCACTTGGGCTCTGAGCTAATTTGACAAAGGAAATCAAAAGCAAAATCAAGAAGGAAAAATGACAGTCTCTTAAAGGCGTCACAACACACAATGTCAGGATCCACACCTGACTTCCTGCCCAGACTCAGAAGGGCGGGTTGGGGCTGGGGGTGTGTGGGGGGCTTCTGTCGCTACAGATAAGGAAACAGGCTGACCCTTTAGGGTGTGAATGTTTGAAGTATCTTAGCCTGCATTGGTCCCCGTGGCTGAGGCACTCTGAAGCCCCCCCAGCTCTGTGCACACACCCTTCTTGACTACCTGAGCCTCCAGTGTGGCCCATCTTGCAGGAAAGGAGATGTCACTGGCTACTTCCCATCCATGTATCTGCAGAAGGCTGGGGAGGAGATAACCCAGGCCCAGAGGCAGATCAGAGGCCGTGGGGCACCTCCGCGCAGGTGAGAGAGCCACCCCTCCCCCACTGCCACGACCCGAGGGAGGGTCACAGGTTCCTGGCAGGTAAGGTACCTATCAGGTTTAGTGCTGTGCCTTCACCGTTGCTGGATGTGGCAGGCACGGATGGAGGGAAGGTAGGAACAGAGGTAGGGAGGAGCCCGCTGATGCTGAGAGGCCTTTGGGATGGTCAGTGAGACCTGGGAAGTCCCAAAATAAGGACACGTTGATGGCCAGAGCAGGTATGGGAAACAGGCCTGGGCTCTGGGACAGGATAAGATCTGGGATACCCACAGCTTTTGCAGGTTTTCCTGCTTGCACTCCATTTGCTAATAGCTCTTGCAGGTTTTCCTGCTTGCACTCCATTTGCTAAATATAGGCTTAGAACCTGAGGGGGTGCCACAGTCCCTCTGCACCCACTTGCTGGGGTCAGACTTAGGATTTCAGGGTGCCACCGTCTCTCCTCACCCTACTTTCTCGGCCAGGCTTGGGCTCCCAGGGACCCCGCGTGCCGGGGACAGGGATTCCGGGTCACTGACACCTCCATCCTGCTGTGCCAGGTCGACTATCCGAAACGCACAGAGCATCCACCAGCGTTCTCGGAAGCGCCTCAGTCAGGACGCCTATCGCCGCAACAGTGTCCGATTCCTGCAGCAGCACCGTCGTCCAGCACGACCCGGGCCGCAGAGTGCAGTGGGCACAAAGAGTGAGTGCCGGAAGGGGGCGGGGCCAGGGCTGGAGGGCGGGACCAACTCATAAATCCCATCCCATCCCCTAACTCCAGGCGGACTAGACCTAACGGGGTGGGGTGGATGGCGCGTTACTGCCAGCTAAGGGCTGGGAGGCAGAGCCACTGATGGTCCTGGCATTATCGTAGACAATCCGCCGACTCAGCACGCCAAGGCGCAGCCCGCAGTGCCCCCGAGACCCAGCGCGGACCTCATCCTGCACCGCTGCACAGAGAGCACCAAGCGGAAGCTGGCGTCTGCCCTGTGAGGGCGCTGCAGCCTCTAGTAGGCGTCCCATTCCTATCCCTGTATATACTTATATATAGCTGTGGTCAGAGGTTCCTCCCTTGCCTTAATAAATGTTGTTCGGAGTGAACTGAGACTCCGTAAGCCAAGGACGGGACTGGGCTTCGCTCCAGGGGTATGCTAGGAGGCAGTAAGCGGCGCTGGGGCAGTTTGCAGAAACAGAGAAAGGTCTGGTTGCGTGCTGCTTTAGTCTTGGCCAAGAACAAGTTTGCAGCAGGCCAAGTGCTTTATTGAGGCCCTGAGACAGCAGTTCTCAACCCACAGGAGTCGCGCCTAGGGCAATGGGAAAACACAGATATGTACATTACGATTCACAACAGTAGCAAAGTTACAGTTATGAAGTAGCAATGAAAATTTTATGGTTGGGGGTGCCCACGATATGAGGAGCTATTAAGGGTCGCAGCATTAGGAAGGTTGAGAAGCACTGCCCTAGGGTTTGTGGACGATTTCTAGCGGACTCTCATCCCTTGCACCGCATAATCGGCTGTGTCAGTGGTCCAGCATCTGGGAGGTCAAGGCAGAGGCTCATGTCTGTAATTTCAGAACCAAGAGGCAAGGAAAATACTGCTAGGCTCAAAGTTGGTCTGGACCATGTAGTGAATTTGGGATCGTGTTGAGTTACAGTGTGAGACCCTGTCTCAAACTACTGCACCCCAAGATGTAATCTTAGCATAGAGGGTACTGGGGGTTATGACGGAAAGCAGCAGTTCATTCACGGACAGTGCCCACCACGGTCATTGCTTTCATGTCCCTAAGACCTTGAGACAGGTGGCTCCTTCCCCAAATGCAAAGAAACTGCTGGTTAATGTTCCATCAATTTAACCAAGCTGAAGGAAGGGAACCTCCATGGAGAAAATGCCTCCAAGGGGCTGGAGAGATGGCTCAGAGGTTAAGAGCACTGACAGGACCCGGTTCAATTCCCAGCATCCATATGGCCGCTTGACAGCTCACACCTGTCTGTAACTCAGTTCCAGGGGATCCAATAGCCCTCACACAAACATATATTCAGGCAAAACACCAATGCACATAAAAATAAATACATATTGAAAAATAATTTATAAAAGAGAAAATGCCTCCATAAAACCAAGCTGTAAAGCTGGGCATGGTAGTACACACCTTTAATCCCAGGAGGCAGAGGCAGGTGGGATTTCTGTGAGTTCAAGGCCAGCCTGGTCTATAGATCTAGTTCCAGGACAGCCATAACTACAGAGAGAAACCCTGACTTGAAAAAAGCAAAAGTCACCTGGCGGTGGTGGTGCACACCTTTAATCCAGAACTCGGGTGGCAGAGGCAGGCAGATCTCTGTAAGTTCAAGGCCAGTTTGGTCTACAAGAGCTAGTTCCAGGACAGGCTCCAAAACTACAGAGAAACCCTGTCTTGAAAAAAACAAAAAAAGAACCCCCTCCCCAACAACAACAACAACAACAACAACAAAAAACCCAAAAACCAAAAAACCCCAAGAAACAATAAAAAGTCTGTAAGGCATTTTCTTAATTAGTGATTGATGGGGGAGGGAGGGCCAAGTCCATGGTGGGTGGTGCCATCCCTGGGCTGGTGATGGTCCTGGTTCTATAAAAAGCTGGCCAAGGAAGCCAAGAGGAGCAAGCCAGTAAGCAGCATCTCTCCATGACCAGTTCTTGCCTTCAGGTAGATGTCTGGATTTCTTTTGGTATTGAATAATGATTTAGAGCCAAATAAACCCTTTTCTTCCCAACTTGCTTTTGGTCATGGTGTTTTGTCATAGTGATAGAAACCCTAACGGTAAGATTTTGGCCCGAATTGAGACCCTGGAGGTCCCAGAGCTGGTGGGGTACCATGGGCAGGAAACAGAATACGTCATTCATCATGCAGAGGGAGCTTGGGGAGTATGAAGTTTTATTTAGGAAGAGGATATTGGGGGGGGGTAGAGGGGAGGAAGGGAGATATACAGGGCGGGGGGGGGGAGAGGGAAGAAGGGGAGGGGAGAGGCAGAGAGCAGCCTCTTCAGAAGAAGGGAGGGGATAAAGGGGGCCAAGGGATCCTGCCTCAGTGGGGAGGGAGGGAGAGACAGAGATATCTGATGCCCTCTTCTGACTTCCAAGGGCTACTGCACACATGTGCTGAACATATACACACTCAGGCACACATAATATTTTTTTAAAAACACAAAGCAAAAAAAAAATACAATATGAAATACTTTCTTCACTTTTCTTCTAGAAAAATAGGTCTTACTATGTATCCCAGTCTGTCCTTGATCCTCCTGCCTCAGGCTTCTGACTGCTGGGATTCCACTTTTGTTGTTTTTTTTCCCCCTAAGCTAAAGTCATGATTAAATGCCTCCTCTTTTGGACAGGTATGCTCTCATGTGTGTGCACAGCACACACACACACACACACACACACACACACGTGCACACATGCATTCATGTGTGCTGATTCAGGACCTCATGCAGGTCAGGTGGCCTCAGATCCCCTCGGAGGTAGAAGATGACCCTGAGACCCTGACCACCCTGTCTCCATCTCTGAGTACTGGGATTCCAGCTGTGCACACCCCCCTCCATCTGTTTTTCTCTATTTCTGATCTTGCTGATGCTGCCTTGTACCAGCCTTCGTGTCTCCAGCCAAAGGCCTGTGTGTGCAGGGAAGCCCTAGAGTGAGCAAGTCAGACATCGCCTCCTGCTGGTCATCAGTCTTCTTGAGTGTGCAGACAGTAAGGGGCTTACTCCAGTGTCTTTGGGCTTGAAATCCAGAGACAAGGAGTCCACAGCCCAGGGGATGTTGGCAGTTTCCTTAGGGTAAATCCATAGGAAGGAGGCAGACGCTACTTGGGACCACACTAGCGTGGGCCTATGGACACATACTTTTTTGAACAGTTTCTCTTTTGTCAAGACAGGGTTCCTCTGTGTGGCCCTGGATGGCCTGAAGCTCACTCAGTAGACCAGACCTCAGAAACCCACCTGCCCTTTCCTCCCAAGTGCTGGGATTACAGTGGTGTGCCACCATGCCTAGCTAGCTGGACCACATTGTATGTACGGTGTATGAACTGGATTCATCTAGTTAGGTGGGTGTGTCCTTCTGGGTTGGATTTATCTGGGCCACTTCCCCTTATCCTTTGACTGATGGACATCAATGCCTGATCTGAAGAAACAGCAGCAAATCAAGAACCAGCTCCCGCAGGAACGGAGGGATGGCTCAGTGGGTGAAGGCACTTGCGGCCAAGCCCAATGATTGCGTTCAATCCTTGGGACTCACGTAGTAGGAGAACTGATTTTCACAAGTTGTCCTCTGACCCCCACGTGTACGCTGTGACACAAACACACAGCTTGCCCACATAAGCACACACAAAACAAATACATGTTAAAAACCAAAACAAAACAGCTCCCAGGCCAGTTCCTTCCCCATTTACCCGGCCATACAACTCCATAGCCATGTCATTGCCATTGCCATAGTTACTGAAGAACTATGTCCCCGCCTACATAGTCCATCCTCTCCCACAGTGGAAGTGCCTGTCAGCCCCCATAGGGTCCCACATCCCATTCCACAGTAGAGAAGGATTCTGGAGCAGATGCCATGGAGTGTCCTGTAATCCCAGATCTTTGGAGCCTGAGGCAGGAGGGTCTGATTTCTAGGTCAGCCTGGTCTGCATAAGGAAGTTCTGTCAGAGAAAGGAAGGATGGAGGAGAGAAGACAGAGGAAGAGGAAGGCGATGATGGCCCTGAAGCCTCAACTTACCTGTCTGTTAAATTGTTAAATCCTGTGTTCATTACTCCGATCTTCTCCAGGCACAGGAATTCTAGAATATGGGACAGTGTCTCCAGACGATTGTCCTTAGACTCAGGAGCTTACTAGACCACAGGCCACAGGCTGGTAAAACGGGGAGACACCGTATGTGCGAACACCCCTCCATTCACACACACTCACACACACACTCACACACACTCACTCACACACACACACACACACACACATCTTTCAGTGGGTTTATTACAAACTGTATTATATGAATGAATAACACAGGGCAGTCAGGAACAAGAGGTGCCAGCCACCGGAAACACCTCAGTTACGGGCTCTGCTGAACTACAGCCAGGCCTCAGATGCCATCTGAACAGGTGTGATATGCAAATTAGGGTTCCAATTCAAAGAGGGACTTTTATCCCATTGAACCGGGAGGTTTTAACAGTCTGTTGCTCTCACAATCTCTTAGGCTTGGGACAGTACAGGTCTCCACACAATGGGGGGACAGGGGACAGCCAGATTCCACTCCTTCTGTATCTCTTCCAGCACTTTCTCTGGGGTCTCGATACTGATACGTAGCCCAGGCTGATGGCAAAGTCAAACTCAGGTCCTCCTGCCTCGACCTTCCCAGTACTGGGGTATCAGGCTCCAGCCCTCCCCTCCCTCAGGTTGCTACCTGTGCCGAGCCCCACTGCGCCTCCTTCTTGCTCAGCTTCATGATGGAGAAGAGCTGCTCGCAGATGTGGGTGCTGCTGAACATGGACAGCATCTTGGCACAGTGGAGCCTGTATCTGGGGTAGCTGCTCCAGAGGTGCTTGTAGAAGTCCGGGATGCCCACCTTGTCGTACTTGGTCCTGAGCACCGTGTTGCACTGTAGGTCGATCACCTCCATCTGGAGCTCCTCAGGCACACTGTCAATCTTGACGGAGAAGGGAGAGCTCAGCAGGGTGAGCTCGTTCTCCCAGGCCTTGAAATCCGCCAGCCGCTTCTGGAACTCGCCCTTGAGTTCCGCGATCTTGGGTATGTAGTTAAGTCCGTCGCTCTCGCTCTGGGAAACCGACTTCAGCGTGGGAAAGTGGGCTAGGTTGTTGCTGGCCAGGTGCGTCTCCCAGAGGCACAGTTTTGTTAGGAAGGCCCGGATGAAGTCGTACATCTGTGTCACCATCTGTGAATGGCCTTGGAGGGAGGCGTCCAGTGTGTTGAGGTGTGTCGTCATGTCCACTAGGAAGGCCAAGTCCAGGATCCAGTCCTGGGAGCTGAGCTGGGGCACAGGTTTGCCCCGGGAAGACATGAACAAGTCTATTTCCTCCAGGGATTCGAAAAACCTCCTGAGGACCAGCCCCCGGCCCAGCCACTTGAGGGACGTGTGGTACAGCAGGCTACCGTATTGGCTGTCCAGCTCATAGAGCAGCGTCGTGAAGTCACCGTGGTTCATGCCACGGGAGCAGATACAGTTCACCGAGTCCACCACCACGTCCATGACGTGGCCCATCCGTAACTTCTGGGAGCACAGCCACTCGGGGTGGATGATACAGCACACGGACTTGAGGTCGGCCCCCTTGCAACATGAGGCTGCCCTGGCTCTGAGCTTCGTCACCAGCCCACTGTTGGCGTCCACCATGGCCGGGGGTACCAGTGGAGGCCACGCTCACCAGCTTGGACCAGTCGATACCGAACTTCTTGAGACTATTCTCTACGCAGAGAAGGATCTCATTCCCGGATTTGGCACCTGTCATGGGCACAGTGTCCAAAAGCTCCTCGGCCACGTCGAAGTTGTCATCTACGCCGCGGATGAAGATGGCCAGCTGGGTGGTGTCGTTGATATCTGTAATCTCATCGATGGCAATGGAGTACGCCACAAAGGACCGGATCTTCTGCCGTACTGTCTTCCATATGTTCCCGGCCACATCTTCCACAGGCGGTGCCACGGGGTTCGCAGTTGGACTTGTGTTGGAGCACGCTTGCTCAGGGCCCACAATGTCTGAGGTCCCCACGAGGTACTTCTGCAGCCCCGTTTTCAGTTCTTGCAGCTTTTCGTCCCGCGCCTGCCCCGAGTACTGGTCATAGTGCCGGCTGTGGTTGGTCTGGTAGTGGCGGCGCAGGTTGTACTCCTTGGACACCGACACGCTCTGCTTGCAGATCAGACACGTGGGGATGTTCTGCACCTCCATGAAGAAATATGCTCGCTCCCACTTTTCTTGGAACACTCGGCCCTCCTGGTCTATCTTCCGTTTTCCCACTTTACAGAGACAAGGAAAGGTGATTTCGCAACTTCCTATCCCTTACCCCGTTTTCTTGTATTTTTGAGAGAGGCTATCCTTATACCTACCTCCTCAGCTGGCCTCAAACTCACTAGGCAGCCAAGAACTAGGTAGCAGACCTTGAATTTTGATCCTCTTGCTTCCACTTCCTGAATGTGAGATTATTGGCATGTGCCACCATGCCCAGCCTCTCTATGAATCTCTCCACATAGCCCTGGCTGTCCTGGAAGTCACTCTGTAGGCCAGGATGGCTTCAAACGCAGAGAGATCCGCCCATCTCTGCCTCCTGAGTGCCAGGACTAAAGGCCTGCGTCACAATACCTGGCTCTCTTTCTCTGGCTTTTTTTGAGACTGCCTTAATCTGTAGCTCAGGCTGGCCTTGAACTCCTAGCGGGACTCTTGCCTCAGTTTCCTGAGTGCTGAGATCACAGGTGTGTGCCACCTTACCTAACTTTCCAAGAGAGATTTGAAATATTAAAGTAGGGACCAAGCAGAGGCGATATATGACTTAACCTGCTGTCGGTCTCAAAAGACCCAGGGTCAGGCCGGGCAGTGGTGGTGCATGTCTCTAATCCTAGCACCTGGGAGGCGGAGGCAGGCGATTTCTGTGAGTTCGAGGCCAGCCTGGTCTACATAGAGAGCTCTAGGACAGGCTTCAAAGCTACACAGAGAAACCTCGTCTCAAAAAAACAAAAACCAAAACTAAAACAAAAATAAACAAAGGTAAGTGGAGCAGTTACTGATAGCACAAATATGAAAATTTAAGAAAATGTAGTTGGGTAACCGGGTGTAGTAGTTATAGTGGCATATGCCTCTAATCTTAGTACTTGGGAGGCAGAGGCAGGTGGATCTCAGTGAGTTCAAGGTCAGCCTGGTCTATGATCTCTCAGAGTGAGTACCCGGACAGTCAGGGTGTCAGGGCTATACAAAGAAACCCTGTCTTGAAAAAACCAAAAAAAAAAAAAAAAAAAAAAAAAAAAAAAAGGAGGGGAGGAAGGAAGGAAGAAAGAGGAAGAAAGAAAGAAATTGTAGTTGGGGGCCAGGTGTGATAGAGCACTTGCTGACTATGCTTGAAGCCCTGGCTGATAATATCCAACACCACATAAAACCAGGTATGGTGTCATGAGTGTGTAATCTAGCACTTGGGAGGTGGAAGCAGGAGGATTGCTGTGAGTTTGAAGCCAGCCTGAACTACTCAATGAGTTCTAGGCTAGTCCGGGACCGCAGGAATGAGATGTCTCCCAACACCTAACAGCTGGGTGTGGCGATGCACACCTATAATCCCTGCACCCAGAAGCAGGAAGCAGAGGCAGGTGGATCTTCGGGGAGTTTCCAGGCCAGCCAGAGCTACACACTGAGACTGTCTCAAACAATAACAAACATTAACCAAACAAAAGGTAACCAAAGTGAAATAAATGTAAACCAGGGCTGTGGATGGAGATCAAAGGCAGGGTGCTTGCCTGGCATGTGGGCGACCCTGGGTGTCATCTCCAGCCCCACAACAAAACAAACATAACAAGCACACTTGAATGTTCACGCGCTCCACTGGGAGGCTCCAGGCTGCAGACATGGGACTCTGTCCCAAGTGCCCACCAAGACACTCCACAAAGCACCCCGTCCCGCAATGTTCTTACTTCGTACTCACCATTACTAAGTTCGAGTCCAGGAAGGGGTCTGCGGGGAGACACAGGAGAGAGAAGGGGAGCTCGTTTTCATTCTGCCCAGCTAGCTGCGTCTCCACACTTCTGGTGGGATCAACACAATGCTAGGCAAAGTTGGAAGTCAGGCCAAGGGGCGCTGCCCACGATGGTCAGCAAGATGCTTGCTGCCACGCCTGAGACCTGACTGTTCAATCGTGGCCCGCATGGGGGAAGGAAAGAACTGATTCCCGCAAGCTGCCCTCACACACGTGCCATGACAAGCCCCTCGTAAATAACTGCAATAAAAAAATAACACAAGGAACCGGACTAGAGACACAGCTCTGTCAAAGCGGAAGAGAGGGGAAGTCTTGGGACAGCTCGGCTCCCCATGCCGCTTGTCTCCTGGCCGAGTTCGTGCACTCGGCAGTTGCCCATGTCTAGCTGCGTTCTCACGTGGAGCTGGGATGCGCTCACCTGACGACGGTGAACTTGATGAAATCGGCTGCATCCAGGATCCTCCTCATGGAGCTGATCTCCAGGTACCCGGGGGCTTTGAACACCACTCCCGGGGGCATGCCGTCGATCACCACGCAGCCGGGGTTAAAGGTGATTTTCCTGTAGGGAACCTTCACAGGGAAGTCCACTCCTATGGCCTCCCCTGTGATGAGAGGCGGGGTGTAAACTAGGTGACTTTGGGGTTTACTTTTCTAAAACTCTGCTTTTTGTTCTTGGTCTTTTTTTTTTTTTGAGTCAGGGTCTATGGTGGCTCAGACTGGACTTGAATTCATAGCAATCATCCTGCCTCAGCCTCCTAAATGCTTGAATTACATGCCAGGTTGTCCATGCTTGGTCGTTAATGTCAACATCTGAGCTGGACCCAGAGGCACACACACAATCCCTGCTGCTTATAGTTGAGGAGTAAGATGTGACAAGCTGTCTCCAAACTCAATGACTGAGCTGAGCCTCGTGATACAGGCCGAGCTAAAGCAGGAGGGCTGAAAGCGCAGACTGCTTACTCTCCGAAGACTTTGGAAATACCTGCAAACGCACGGCCTGTACCTCTGGCACTTCTCAAGGGCAATGCAAACATGTCCTGAGTTCAAGGCCAGGCTAGGCTATCCAGCCATGTCCTGTCTCAAAAACAAATAAGTAAAAAGAAAAAGTATTTTGGTTAGAGACTAGAACAGGCCTAGAGTACGTTCAATGTTCAATGCTTCAAATGGGTGGAGGGGGTAAAGTTTACAAATTTGGGGGCCGTAGAACTGCAAAGATGACTCAGCAGTTAAGAACACTTATTGCTCTTCCAAAGAGCTGAGTTTGATTGCCGGTACCAATACTGGATGGGTAGCACCTGCCTGTAACTCCAGTTCCGAGGGGTCTGGCGCCCTCTTTTGGCCTCTAGAGACACTGAACTTGCATGTACACACCCGCCCCCACACATAATTTAACAAATACATACATTTCGGATATATAACAAGACAGAAGCTTACCAAATTTTCTGCTGAAGAGGTAGTTCACCTGCTCTCGAAGCTGCTTAATTTTCTCAATGCCGGACAGTCTCTCCTTCTCATTGTCTAAAAATAATTTGGAGAAGCAAACCAGGCTCATTCATACTTTTTTCCCTCTAAGACAGGTATTAGCAGAATTGCCTGTTGGCACTTTACCTGCTGTGGTGCTTTGAACAGGTATGGACCCCAGAGGCTCATGGGTTTGAATGCTTGGCCCATGGGGAGTAGCACTATTAGGAGGTGTGGCCTTGTTGGAGGAAGTATGTTACTGTGGGGGTGGGCTTTGAGGTCTCATATGCTCAAATTATGCCTAGTGTGGTACACAGTCTCCTGCTGCCTGTGGGTCAAGATGTAGAACTCTCAGCAACTTCTCCAGCACCACATCGGCCTGCACCCCGCCATGATGATAATGGACTAAACCTCTAAAACTGTGAGCCAGCCCCAATTAAAAGTCTTCCTTTTTAAGAGTTGCTGTGGTCACGGTGTCTCTTCACAGCAACAGAAACCCCAAGGCACCTATATTACCTGAGCACAATAACTAAGCATTTGGGAAATTCACAAAATGGAAGCCATCACAGATGATAATTTTCCGAATGACAACCCTATCGAAATATACCCCGTATTACTTTTTAAAATGTATTTGTATCTATGTGCATGCCACATGCATGCAAGAGCCCTTTGATGAGGATAGGGGCTCCCCTGGAGCAGATGTGGGATGGGAAACAAACCCAGGTCCTCTGCAAGAGCAGTAATCCGCCCCTCTCAGCCTTGGGCCGCCTCCGGTCCCTGCTCATGCTACGCTTAGGAGCACCGTCAGCGCTGCACGAGGCCACTGCCTTCCATGCTGTGGCACAGACCTCAGACCACACAACACGACAACGAAAGAAGAATACATGATACTGGAACTAGAAGGGAACATTTTCAATACTTCAAAATCTATTTTTTTAATTAAAGTTTTGTGTGTTTTTTTTTTCCCCAGACAGAGTTTTTCTTTGTAGCCTTTGCTTATCCTGGAATTCACTCTGTAGGCCAGGTTGGTCTTGCATTCGAGATCTGTGTGCTTCTGCTTTCTGAGTGCTGGGATTAAAAGTATGCCCCACCATGCCTGGCTCTTATTTTAAACAAAAAAAATTTTAAAATTGGTGTGGTAGACACACCTTTAATCTTAGTACTTGGGAGGCAGAAACAGGCAGATCTTTGTGATCTTGAGGCTAGCTTGGTCTACAGAGTGAGTTCCAGGACAGTCAGGGCTACATAGAGAAATCCTGTCTCGAAAAAACAGAATATAGCTGGGCAGTGGTGGTGCACACCTTTAATCCCAGCACTTGGGAGGCAGAGGCAGGTGGATCTCTGTGAGTTCAGGCCCAGCCTGATCTACAGATCTGTAGAGCCAGTGCCAGGATAGGCTCCAAAGCTACACAGAGAAACCTTGCATCAAAAAAAAAAAAAAAAGGAAAGAAAAAAAAACCAAAACATAAATAAAAATAAAAAATAAATTTTAAAAGGTGGAGGGTGGGAGTGGCAAGGGAGAAGACTCAGCAGCTAGAACACTGTTGCTCTTGCAGAGGACCTGGCTCCTTTTCCAGCACCGACATGGTGGTCACCACCATTCTACCCTCATCTGAACTCCACGGGCAGCAGGCATGCATGTGGTGCACATGCATACACACAGGCGAAACTCATACATAGAAAACAAAGACATATCAAAAATAAATAGAATCTTTATGTCAGGTGTGATGGTGCATGCCTTTATTTCCAAAAGTCAGAAGGCAGAGGCAGGTGGAGCACTGTGAGTTCAAAACAACCTGAGTCTTGAGTCCCTGCTTCAAAAAGAAAAAAGAAAAAAAAAAAAAAAAACAGAGTTCAAGGCCACCCTAGTCTACATAGTGAGCTCCAGAATAGCCAGGGACACACAACACAGTCTGTCTCCAAAAGTAAATAAATACAGTTGTCAGGGTTGGAGAGATGGCTCAGTGGTTAAGAGCACTGGCTGCTCTTCCAGAGGACCCGGGTTCAAGTCCCAGTACATACATGGCAGCTCACAACTGTCTGTAACTCCAGTTCCAGGAGATTGAACCCCCTTACACAGACATACACATGCAGGCAAAATACCAACGTACATAAATTAAAAATAAATAAATTATTAAAATAAATAAATAAATAAGCAAAATACTCAAAACTTTTCATTTTAACTATCTTGGGGGGGGTATCATGTGGAGAGCAGAGGATCCCTCCTCCTACCATGTGGGTCCTGGGGAGGAACTTAGATGGTTACTGGTCAGGCTTGGTGGCAAGTACTTTACCTGCTGAGCAATCTCATCAGCCCTAATTTTACTTCTGAGTAACTAAAACAGTTGAGTGGCTCAAAATTCAAGAAGTATAAAAGTGTGTATTAAAACAATTCTGGGGGGGGGGCTGGAGAGATGGGGGGGGGCTGGAGAGATGGCTCAGAGGTTAAGAGAGCATTGCCTGCTCTTCCAAAGGTCTTGAGTTCAATTCCCAGCAACCACATGGTGGCTCACAACTATCTGTAATGAGATCTGGTTCCCTCTTCTGGCCTGCAGGCGCACACACACAGACAGAATATTGTATACATAATAAATAAATAAATAAATAAATAAATAAATATTTAAAAAAAATAAAAAATAAATAAAAGAATTCTAGGGGGCTGGAGATATGGCTCAGTGGTTAAGAGCACTGGCTGCTCTTCCAGAGGTCCTGAGTTCAATTCCCAGCAACCACATGGTGGCTCACAGCCATCTATAATGAGGTCCTCTTCTGGCCTGCAGGCACACACGGAAGGAATGTTGTATACAAGATAAATAAATAAATCTTTAAAAGAAAAAACCAATTCTGGGAATGGGGCTGGAGATGACTCAGGGGTTGAGGGTGCTCACTGATCTTGCAGAGGATCCAGGTTTAGTTTCCAACACCCACATAGTGGCCGGTAGCCTCCTATGACTCCAATTCCTGGGGGATCTGACATCTTCATCCAACCTCCATGGGCTCTTACATACATGTGATGCACACACACATATTCAGGTCCACATACTACACATAAAATAAAAAATAAGTACTAACACACACAGTAAATTAAATGTAACTAGATACTGTCCACCCCCAGCTCAGTTTCCTACTTTGAAGTAACCATGTAACTAGACTGTTTACGGAGGTCCCATACAGAGCTTCTATGCACATGGTGAAAAGATGATTTAAATGACCAGACGCCAGTTCTGACTGCCTGGGAGCATGAAGCTGACTGTAGGAAGAGATTTTCTATGTAGAACCTGGGCTTGGCTGATGTGAGTCTGAGATTTGTTTGGCGTGTGGCACCTGCAGAGTACTAGAGGCTCACAAATTCTCACTCTTTAGTTATGGTAAACCAGGAGGAGACACAGCACCATGAGACTAACACATGTTAGAAAACTAAGACAAAAATGAAGACTGTAACACAGGGCTGGAGAGATGGCTCAATGGTTACAAGCATTTGCTGGGTTCAGTTCCCAGCACCCATACAAGGCAGCTCACAACTGCCTGCAATTCCAGCTTCACAAGATCCAAGGCCCTCTACTGGCCTCCACGGGCACTGCACTCACATGGCTCACACACACACACACACACACACACACACACACACACACACAAAATTAAAAGAAAACAATCTTTACAAAAAGAAAAATATTTAATCCCAGAATTTGGGAGGTAGAGGCAGGTGAATCTCTGAGTTTGAGGCCAGCCTGGTTTACAAAGTGAGTTCCAGAACAGTCAGAGCTGTTACACAGAGAATCCTGGTCTCAAAAACCAGAAAAGAAAAGAAATACGATACAAATGATGAGAGTAAATGAGTGTCCTACCTGGAACTGTCACCTGTACGATCCTAAGATCTTCAACGCCTGCTGCAGAGTTTACAATGTTGGACAGATTTGTCTTCCCTTAAGAGACAAGAGTTAGGATGAACAGAGAACCAGCAAGTCTCTAAAAACTACCTGTTGTTGGATGAGAAGTACAGACTGGATGTTTTACACCCCAGAACAGTGAGTGACAGGGTGGGGTGGTGGAGGGATGGCTAACCCTGAAGATCTGAGGGTGCTTCCAGGGGTTTAGCTGAGGGAAGCTCCACCCTGATATTGGGGCTCCACCCCATGGGCTAGGGGCTCAGGTTGAATCAAAAGAAGAAAGTGAGCTGAGCACCAGCATCCATCTCTCTCTGCTTCCTGACTGTGGATGCCATGTGACCAGCTGCCTCAGGCTTTGGCTGCCGTGCCTTCTGTACCGTGAAAGACTGTATCTCCTCAAACTATGAGTTAGAAGACATGCTTCTGCCTTTAAATTGTTGATTTTCTTAGAAAGAATCTGTTTGTTTATGTGTATGAGCGTGCGTCTATGCTGGGATCTGTTTATGTGTATGAGTGTGCATCTATGCTGGGATCTCTTATTTATGTGTATGAGCGTGTGTCTCTGCTGGGATCTATTTATTTACGTGTATGAGCATGCGTCTATGTTGGGATCTGTTATTTATGTGTATGAGCGTGTGTCTATGCTGGGATCTATTTATTTACGTGTATGAGCGTGCATCTATGCTGGGATCTGTTATTCATGTGTATGAGCATGCGTCTATGCTGGGATCTGTTTATTTATGTGTATGAGCATGTGTCTATGCTGGGATCTTTTTATTTATGTGTATGAGCATGCGTCTATGCTGGGATCTGTTTATGTGTATGAGCATGCGTCTATTCTGGGATCTGTTTATTTACATGTATGAGTGTGCATCTATGCTGAGATCTGTTTATTTACGTGTATGAGCGTGTGTCTATGCTGGGATCTGTTTATGTGTATGAGCGTGCGTCTATGCTGGGATCTGTTTATTTATGTGTATGAGCGTGCACCTATGCTGGAATTTGTGCAGCTGAATACAGTGGAGGTCAAAGAGGGCATCAGAGCCCTGAAGCTGGACTTACAGACATTGGTGCCGGGAACCATACTCAGGTCCTCTGGAAGATCAATGCGCACTCCTAACCTCTGAGCCATCTCTGCAGTCCCTTTAGGCAGGTATCCTGCTGCAGCTGCGACAGTACTAGCATGCCAGGTGGATGGCAGGGGCTGGCACTGCACTGTGCAGCTTAACAGGATGACCAAGGAGAGAGGGGCTTTATCTTCCTCTAACCTGACGCTCCCACCATTCCATGGACACCCGCTTTCTTTGCATGTGTTCTTAGGCTGGAAGGATATATTTTCTTCATTTTTAGAGGTACCCTGTGAAGCCTGAAGCCCCACTGCTTAAGGCTGAGAGAACGCGGTCCTTTCCTGTGTTCCAGCTCCGCAATCAGAGCTGGTTTGGAGAAAGCCCCAGAAAAGCCACATGTGCAAGTTCCTCCAGCATCACAGCCCTGTCTAGGACCTTCTGAGTGAGTGCCAGGCTAGCCCCCTTCTGCTTAATGACGCACATGGTGACATCTTCAAAAATGACTGATTCTTGAGGCTCACCCCTTAAGGAGACAGCTGCTATCACTACATTTTTTATTCTTGTTGTAAAGGTCAAACTACCAGGACCAAGGGCTCCAACTGTTCTTGCTAGTTTATCACAAATGGAGGGTGAGGATACCACACAGTGACCCCCATAAACCAAGCCCACAAGTGTTAATTCTAACTACAATTAAAGAAAGAACTATTAATCATTCATATCTGGGGGCCAGAGATGGCACAGTGGGTAAGGGTACTTTTTCTGCAAGGCTGGTGACCTGAGTCCGGTCCTCAGAACCCACATAAAAGTAGAAGAGAAGGGGCTGGAGAGATGACTCAGCAGTTAAGAGCACTGACTGCTCTTCCAGAGGACCGGGATTCAATTCCCAGCACCCACATGGCAGCTCACAATGGTCTGAAGATCCAGTTCCAGGGGATCTTCATACCAATGCACATAAAATAAAAAGTTAAATAAACTATAAGAAATATTTTTTTAAAAAAAAAAGTGAAAGAGAGGGGCTGGAGAGATGGCTCAGAGGTTAAGAGCATTGCCTGCTCTTCCAAAGGTCCTGAGTTCAATTCCCAGCAACCACATGGTGGCTCACAACCATCTGTAATGAGGTCTGGTGCCCTCTTCTGGCCTGCAGGCATACACACAGAGAGAATATTGTATACATAATAAATAAAGCAAGAAAGAAAGAAAGAAAGAAAAGAAAAAAAGAATAAAAAGAGGGGAAAAAAAGTGAAAGAGAAGTGGCTCCACAGTTGTCCTCTGACCTCCGCATGCACTGTGGCATGGGATCTGTCTCAGTTAATTTTCTGTTGTTGCCAAGGTAACTTATAGAAGAAACAGTTTATTTGGCTTATGATTTCAGAGGGTTAGAGTTCATGACTACGACAGGGAGCATGGGGCAGGCAGGCATGGCGCTAGAGCTGGAGCTCACATCTTGACCCACAAGCACGAAGCAGAGAACTGGAAATGGTTCTGGAACTTTTGAAATCTCAAAGCCCACCCCCAGGGCCACACCTCCACCACCAAGGCCACACCTCCTAAACCTTCCTAAACAGTTCCACCAACTGGGGACCAAGTATTCAAACATATGAGCCTGTGGGGCCATTCTCATTTAAACCACCACAGCACCCAACACACACATGAACGTGAGCACACACTCTGGCTTCAATCACCATCCTACACAAGTCCTTTCAGAAACAGTAAAAGCCACTCTGACCATGTGACAATCACAAGTGCTTTTGGGGACTCACCTTCCATTTTCACATCAGCCTCAGGATCCTCACTTGTTTCTGAAGAGACCAGTGGAGTGGACTCTTGAAAAGAAAAGGTCTAAAATGACATTCATTATTAAGTAATCTCAGGTGCCAACAGTTTACTGTTCGTATCCCACCCCCCTACACACCTGTCCTCAACCCTGGGGTTCTGTTTTGTTTTGAAGCAAGGACTCACTCTGCAGCTCAGGCTGGCCTCATTTTAGAATTTTAAAAAGGATTTGTTTTATGTGTATGAGTGTTTGCTTGCATGCTTCTATGTTCATATGTATGTGCAATTCATGCAGAGGTCAGAAGATGTCAGGTCTCCTAGAACTGGAATTATAGCTGTAAGCAGTTGCGAGCGTGCTGGGAACTGAACCAGGTCCTCTGGGAGATCAGCAAGGATTGTAACTGCTGAGCCATCTCTCCAGCCTCCAGCCTTGACATTTTATTTTTTTAAATTATGTTCTGTACATACTAAACACACAGTGAATTTTGATTTTGTCAGAGGTAATCAATCATCAGGCACCGATGGACAATTTCAGGACAAGGGACTTGGCTTGGTTAGTAGAAGGTTTGCCTACCATGCACCAAGCCCTGTGTTCCATCCCTCGAAGTGCACAAGGATCAGAAGTTGAAGGTCATCCTTAGTGACACAAGGAAGTCTGTGGCTAGTCTAGGCTACATCAGACCTGGTCTCCACAAAAGTAAACATCATGAATTCATATGGGATTCCCCTATTAAGGATGAGGGGAGACAGAAACTCCCACAGATTACTAAACAATATCAAACTCTTCATATCCATGGACACAGTGTTATCACACAGCATACAGCTGCTCACATCCATGGACACGGGGTATTATCAAACAATATAGAGCTGCTCACATCCACGGACACGGAGTATTAGCATACAATACACAGCTGCTCACATCCATGGACATTGAGTCCTCAGCTTAATATGGCAGGATTTCACACGGTCACAGTGTTTCTTAATTTTGTAATGGATTACTTTGGGGTGGGGAGGGGCTGACGGAGAGATGATTCAGTTGCTTTTTGTTTTTTTGGGGTTTTTTTTGGCTGTTTTTGTGTTATCTATCTATCTATCTATCTATCTATCTATCTATCTATCTATCTATCTATCTATCTATCTATCTGTTGGGGGCAGGGTTTCTCTGTAGAGCCCTGGTTGTCCTGGAACTCACCTTGTAGACCACACTGGCCTAGAACTCATGGAGATTCACCTCCCTAAAGGTTGTGTAGCACCCTCCTGTCCCCTACTGAGATGACAGCCAGAGTAACACAGAGGAATCGTGTCTGGGGAACAAAAAAAGGCTTTGGGACCCTCCTCCTGTACTCAGAGGACTGATGCAGGGCTGAGGCCAGTGACTACACGGTCAGTCAACAGACAAAGGCCTAGTGCTATAGCAGGACCATAGGCGGCGCTGGTTCCCACTTACAGACCGGGCACTGGGGGAGCACACAGCCCTTACTGCTGCTTCCTAGGACAGGCGGGCCAGGAAGCCACTGTCTTTATTTCCCACATGGTTAAGGGAGGAGATGCTTCGTTATCTAACCTGCAGACGGCAACTCCATTCCTCTGACATCACTGCTGGTGGAAGAATGCTCGGTTCCTGAAAGGAGAAGAAGCAACCTACAGTTCAGTGAGAACTGCAGCTCCTTCAGACGTCACTGGAGCCGCAGGATGGCTCAGCAGGTAAAGGCGCTTGCAGCCAAGCCTGATAACCTGAGTTTGATTCCCGGGACCCATATCATGAAAGGGGGGAGCTGACTCCTGAAAACTGACCTCTGATCTCCGCTCAAGCACTATGGCACTTCCCTCTTTTCGCCGCCAATAAATAAATAAAAATGTGATATAACATTAGAACAAAACACAGAAGTCTCTGAATGCAAGGGAAACATTTCAAAGACTGGGGTACACTCAGCAGGCAGAGGCTTCCCAGTGTGCAGAAGTTCTGTGCCCAGCCAGCACCACAGGACACTGGGAGTGGTGCCCACCTAGAATCCCAGCACTCAGGAGGTAGAGACAGGAGGAGCGGGAGTTCAATATCATCCTCTAGGACACAGTAAGTTTGGGGCCAACCTGGGCTATGTGAGACCCTATCTCAAACAAACAAAATAAAATACAATAAAAAGGAGGAGTTACAAAAGCATGGGTGACCCCAAAACACTTACATCACTACCAAAATCCTATTTTTTTCCTATCTTAAAAAATTATTTTGAAAAAAAATATTTTGGGGGCTGGAGATATAGATGGCTCAGAGGTTAAGAGCACTGGCTGCTCTTCCAGAGGTCCTGCATTCAATTCCCAGCAACCACATGATGGGTCACAACCATCTATAATGAGGTCTGGTGCCCTCTTCTGGTTTGCAGACAGAACACTGTACACATGAACAAACAAACAAATGAACACATTTTTAAAAAATTTATTTTTATGATGGATGGTGGTGGTGGTGCACGCCTTTAATCCCAGCACTCAGGAGGCAGAAGCAGGTGGATCTCTGTGAGCTCGAGCCAGACTGGTCTGCAGAGAGACTTGCAGGTTGGCCAGGGTTACACACAGAGAAATCCTGTCTCAGAAAACCAATCATCATCATCATCATCATCATAAGTATTTTACCTAATTTATCTATTATGGGTATGCAAACATGTAGGAGTACAAGTCATAGTGCATGAAGGTCAGAGGTCAACTTGTAGGTTTGGTTCTCTGCTTAGAACATGTGGGTGCAGGCAGGCTGGGCAGCAGGCACTTTACCCATGGATCCTCTATTTTTTATGTTGCTGTTATGGAAAACTGTTTATTTTTGAAACTATCTTAATTTAGAAACAGAAAACATCTTAGGAGGAGGGCAGGAGAGGACACAAGGCCTACAGGCAAATCTGCACGTCACGGGCTTCTCACGCCTCACTTGTTCACTAGTTTCCATCTGAGGATGCACTCAGCCACCCACAACAGGGTTAGTTATAGGCGTGTGGACCAGTGTCACAAGGAAGCCAGTGAATCTTATTACAGAAAAATCCTATTGCTATGCCCACAACAATCTTCTGGAACTATTTATTATACACCATGTTAAACCCCACTTAATGTCTACAGAGTTTTGTCTGCATGCACATCTGTAGACCCGAAAAGGGCATCAGATTCCATAGGTCCACAGTTATAGACGACTGTGAACCACCATGTGGGTGGGGGGAGTGAACCCAGGTCCTCTGGAAGAGCACACAGTGCTCAGTGCCATCCCCAGCCCTGGGACTCTTTTCTGGGAGGTTTGGTGTATCTTTTAACCAGCTGAACTGGGTCCTTTACAAACTGCTGACTTCGCTCAATGAATTGCATTATCTGATCAATCCACGATTGTACACAGGATTTTGAGAAGCCTTTCTTAAATTTTTGTTGTTGCTGCTTTGTTGTTCAAGGCAGAATTTCTCTGTGTAACCCTGGCTGTCCTGGAACCAGGCTGGCCTTGAACTCAGATCCACCCGCCTCTCCCTTCCAAGCACTAGGATTACAGGTGTGAGCCACCACTGTCCCTTTTCTTAGTTTTTTTTTTTTAATTATTTTTTTCATATGTATTGGGGTTTTGCCTGCATGTATGTCTATGTGAGGGTGTCAGCTCTCCTGAAGTTACAGACAGTTGTAAGCTGTCATGTGGGGGCTGGGAATTAAACTCAGTTCCTCTGGAAGAGCAGCCAATGAGAATTCTTAGGCATGGAGTCATTTCTCGAGCCTGATTTTCTTCATTTTTGAGATAGGGTCTCATGTAGTGTGGGCTCGAACTTGCTATCTAGTCAAGGATAACCTTGAGGGGGGCTGGAGAGATGGCTTAACGTAAGAGCACTGGCTGCTTTTCCAGAGGATCTGAGTTCAATTCCCAACACCCACATGGTGGCTCACAACCATCGGTAATGAGATCTGGTGCCCTCTTCTGGCCTGCAGGTGTACATGCAGTGCACTTGTACATAAAATATAAATAACTTTAAAAAAAGAATAACCTAGAACTTGTGATTCTCCTGCCTTTGCCTTCTGAGAACTGGGGTTATACGTGTGTCCCACAAATGTTCCACTGGATTGAAGATAAATTCAATCCATCCAATAATTAAAAAGACAATTTTTGTTAGTGTAGGTCAACGCACATACATCTGTGTTCCTCTTTTTGTGATGCAGTATATTCCCATGTATGTGGGTGTGTGTGGTATATTCACACGTGTGTGTGTGTGTGTGGTATATTCACATGTGTGTGGATGTGTGTGGCATATTCATACGTGTGTGATATATTCCCATGTACGTGGGCATGTGTGGCATATTCACACATGTGTGTGGGTGTGTGTGGTATATTCACATGTATGTGGATGTATGGGGCATATTTACACATGTGTGTGGTATATTCATATGTGGTGGGTATGGTATATTCACATGTATATGTGGGAGGTGTGGTATATTCACACATGTGTGGATGTGTATGGTATATTTGCACTTGTGTGATATATTCATATGTGTATGTGGGGGTGTGGTATATTCATACATGTGTGGATGTGTGTGGTATATTCGCACGTGTGTGATATATTCACATGTGTATGTGGGGGTGTGGCATACTCACACACGTGTGTGTGTGTGTGTGTGTGGTATATTCACATGTGTATGTGGGGGGTGGTACAGACACACGTGTGTGAGCACAGGTGTCCATGTACACGCACAGAGGATGGAGGAGGCTATCTGGTGTCCTGCTCTATCAATCTCTACCTTATCCCCTTGAGACTGGGTTAGGTCAGTAAGCCCTAGGTGATGGAGGAGGGTTATCTGTCTATTGTGTTAGTTTCATTGGTCAATAAAGAGACTGCCTTGGCCCTTTGATAGGACAGAAAATTAGGTAGGCGGAGTAAACAGAATAGAATGCTGGGAAGAGGGCAATGAGGCAGACGCCATGGAGCCAGCCACCAGGTCAGACATGCTGAATCTCTCCCGGTAAGCCACGACCTCGTGGTGCTACAGATTATTAGAAATGGGTTAATATCAAGATATGAGAGTTAGTCAGTAACTAACTCTCTAGAGATAATGGGCCAGGCAGTGCTTAAATGAATACAATTTGTGTGTTGTTATTTCTGGGACTGAGCTAGCCGTGCGGGAGCCAGGTGAGGCAAAAAGCAGGCCTGCCCGCAGCCCCTCACTACACCTAGGGATTTTCCTGTCTCTGCTCCCCAGAGTGCTGACGTCATAAGCACCTGTAGCCACACCACGCTTTCTGCATGGGTGCCGGGTCCTGAGCTCAGGTCCTGTGCTTGCACAGCAAGTGGTCTTGCCCACTAAGATCTTCCTGTCCCCTCTGTCCCCCTTTATCACCTATCACGTGAGTGGGGTCCACCATTTCGGTTGTGAAGAGCCCGGAACAGCATTACCTTGCACGTCACACTGATAGTAGTTAGGATCCTCTGACTCTGTCTTGACTAAAATGGCTGCTGCCTTTGGTGAAGTACCTGGGAGAACAAGAGATCACAGTGAGGGCTCAGGTAACCACACCAACTAATGAAACATCTGGTTTGGTGGGAATGCTGGCACAAGCCTGCCATCCCAGCACTAGGGAGGTAGAGGCAGAGACAGGAGAATCAAAAGTTCAAGATCCTCTTTGGAAGCAGGGTACTATGGCACACACCTTTAATTCCAGCATTCCAGAGGCTGAGGCAGGCCAATCTCTATGATCTCTATGAGTTCAAGGCCAGGCTCATCTGAATGACAAGTTCCAGGCCAGCAAGGGTCTGGTCTTAAGGACTGAGTCTTAAAAATAGAATCCTCTTTGGCTAAGAGTAAACTGAAGGTCAGTCTGCAGGGGCGTGCCTCCATGGCCTGAAGACTTCCCAGAAGACTCCACCTGCAAAGGCCCCACCATCTCCCAGTGCAAACGTGGGGAACATGTGTTTAACGCTGGCTCTGTGGGGAACATGCAGGACCAAACTCGAGCAATAGCTCCAGGCTAAAGAGAAACAAAGCCAAGAGGAAGAAATGAGCCAGTGTCACAGCTGAGCAGAACGGAGCTGGGGGCATGCACCTCAGTCCCAACCCGGTGGCTTTCAACTCTCAACTCTTTCCCAGTTAACCCTGGTGATGGGTGCTTCTCTAGTCTCAGATGTTGATGGCTTGTGTCTTGGGTGATCAGAGAATTTCAAAAACAAATTCCCCAAGGCTACGCGGGGGCTGGAGGTACAGGCAGGTAGTTAAGAGCATGTGTTGTGTACTCGGGAGGACTGAATTCAGGTCCCAGCACCCACAAAGCAGGCCAGGTGCCCCCCCCACACACTTGTTATACCAACTCCAAATGGAACAGAGACAGGAGGATTGCTGGGTCTTGCAGGCTTCCAGCCTCGACCAGAAAATGTGAGCCTTGGGTTTAGGGGGAGACCCTGCATCAAGGAGCGGCTGGAGAGAGACAGAAGAGGCCATCTAATGCTTTATTACGGCCCCAGAACACAAAGGTGTGCACACCTGCAATCCTATATTATTTATTTAGTTAGTTAGTTATGTGCCATTTTCCCCTGCATGTCTGCACACCAGAAGAAGGCATTGGATCACAGGGAACTACTGTTATAGAACATTGTGAGAAATCATGTGGGTGCTGGGAATTGAACTCAAGACCTCTGGAAGAGCAGCTGGTGCTCTTAACTGAACCATCCCTCTAGCCCCATAATCCCACATTTTAAGCCTGTGCTATATATAGCAAGACTCTGTGTCAGAAAAAAAAAATCCTAAATCTAATAAAATCTAAAACTGAACATGCTTTTGGAACCAAACTTTACTTATTTTAATCTAAGCTTTTTCTTCTGGATTTATTTTATTTCATATGCACATGCATGCCTGGTGCCCGTGATGGTTGAAAGGGCATCTGATCCTCTGGAACTGGAGTTATAGATGAGTGTGACCCACCATTTGGGTGTTGGGAACCAAACCCAGGTTCCCCGGAAGAACAGGAAGTGCTCCTAATGGCTGAGCTAGCTCTCCTAACCTTCATTCGTTCATTTTTCTATTGAGTGTGATACATGTGCCATGGAGTGCGGTGTGTGGTGGGCAAAGGATGGTTTGTGGGCGCTGGCTCTCTTCTTACAGGATGGGTATCCTGGGCATTCTACAGGCAAGTGTCTTTAATAGCTGAGCCAGCTCTCCAGCCCCCTTAGCTATTCTTATAAAAGACATAAGTCATTTTTATAAAAGTAAGTAAAAAGAAGTCGGTCAAGTGGTAACCTGCTAACATTAGGTGGTCAGAGCATCAGTGTACCTACCAGAATCTTCCATGGGTTCAGTTTTCACACTGATGGGGCCACAGCTGCAAGGAGAAGGGAATCCAGGTCAAGAAAATCAGTGGAGCTGGGCATGGTGGCACACACCTTTAATTCCAGCACTCGGGAGACAGAGGCAGGGGGATCTCTGTGAGTTCCAGACCAGCCAGGAGAGCCAGAGTTACATAGTGAAACCCTGTTTCTTGTGTCACACACACACACACACACACAGGCACATAGAGGCACACAAGTGGTATACATACCTACATGAACACATAAAAAATTAAAAAAAACATTCTTGACTTTTTTTGGGGGGAGGGGAGGTTGAGACACGGTCTCACGCAGGCTGTCTTCAAACTCACTACGTAGCCAAGGGTCTTGGACCTCTTGATCACCTTGCCTCCCCTCTCTATCCTGGGATCACAAGGCTTTGTCACTATTTCTGGTTTATTATTCGTTCTATGCCTTTATTATTTATTTATTTTGTTTTTTCAGAGACAGGGTTTCTCAGTGTAGTCTTAACTGTCCTGGAACTCGATCTATAGACCAGGCTGGCCTTGAACTTCTAGATCCATCTGCCTCTGCCTCCCAAGTGCTGAGTTTAAAGGCATGAGACACTACTGCCTGGTTCATCCTATGTCTCTATTTTATTTTTTTAAATTTATTTATTATTTTATGTGCATTGGTGTTTTGCCTACAGGTATGACCATGTGAGGGAGTCAGACCCCCTAGAATGAAGTTACTGACAGCTGTGAGCTCCCATGTGGGTGCTGAGAATTGAACCCATTCTATGCCTTTATTACTGTTTTATTTATTATTATTGTTGTTTTTTACCTGTCATTTGGTGGTCGTGCCAGCCTCTCGGCATCTGTCAACATCCCAAGACCACCTGTGCAAGAACAATAAGATACACGTTAGTCTCTCAGCCCTGTGGGACAGGGCTCACAGTCAAGGACACATCGTTTGAAATCAAAGAAAGAACGAAGACCTCTCAGCTCAAGGCCATCACAGACCACTAGTGGGGAGGAAAATGGTCAAAACAACCCTGTTAGAGCAGCTAGTGGGGTTTGCTGGAAGTGAGCAGGCAGTGCCAGGAGTGTGGGTGTCCTGAGCGAGTCAGTACACCGGCTCTCTGCTTCTTCATGGGCACAGTGAGGCTTAGCGAGAAGTCGGCCCTCCACAGCCAGTGGTTCCCAACCCCCAGACCCCCAGCCCAGCCTGAGAGGACTCTGGGAAAAACCAATGTCCTGGACATGAAGAGGCTTTCTGTGTCACCATTATCCCCTTAGCAATACACTGATACCTTTTGGGTTTCACTGTTGGATTTATTTTTCAAGATAGGTAGCTCAGGCTGGCTTGAAATACCCTGGGTACTAAGGATGACCCTGAACTCCTGACCCTCCTTCCTCCACCCACAAAGCACTAGGCTTTCTTCTCTCCTTCTTGCTTTTAAAATGTCTTTCCTCATTTGGATTAGGACTTTTATTTTCCTAATTTATTTTAAGTCTTATTTTTGGTGCTGAGGATTGACCCCGGAGCAGGACCGAGTACATGCTAGGCAAGTGCCCTACCACTGAGTTCCGTCACCTTGGCTCTTTTCTTGTTTGCAATGAACGCTCATCATGTAGCTTGAGCTGGTCTGGAACTCATTCTAAGGCCCAGGCAGGCCTCAAACTTGTTATTCTCCTGCCTCAGTCCCTCCAGCACTAAGATGGCAGTCCTTGGTCATCATGCTGGTCAGTCTAACCCTTGCCACTCGTCCATGGTATTGGGTGTCCTAAGTGGGCTGGACTGGAGTAATGCATAATGTACAGAAGGGAGCTGGCATCCAGGAACCTCGGAGTCCTCACATGGGGTTCCAGTGCTGACATCCCACATGGACTGAGGAACCAAAGAAGAGTGTCACCGCGGAAGCACTAAATGTCAGTTGCTATGTGTGACTGTTGTTTGATAAGAAAATATGAATTATTCTGGGGTGACAGTCACATGGTCTCCTGTCATTCAACCACCACACTAAGGTTTTTCTTTGGATTTTCATTTTTATTTATTCATTTCTACTTTTTTTATGTGTATGTGCCAGTATGTATGTATATATTTGTGTGTGTATGTATATATATATGTATATATATGCCTGCATATATATATATATATATATATATATATATATATATATATATATATATATATATATATATATCACATGCATGCCTGATGCCCTTCAAAGCTAGAAGCAGGCATGGATCCTATAGAGCTAGAGTAATAGGCACTGTAAGCCACTGTGTGGTGCTGAGAACTGTGCCCTGGTCTTCTGCAAGAGTTATTAACCACTGGAGCATCTTTCCAGTCCTTTCTTTGGATTTTTTTGAGACAAGATTTTGCTATGTAACCCAGGCTCGTCTTGAACTCTCAACTCTCCTGACTCAGTCTCTCAAATGCTGGGATGACAGTGTGTACTACCACACTGGACACCAATTCCCTTCTCTAATAGGAGCCAGGGACCACAAGGCCCTCAGAGAGATCCCACAAACAGGTAGCCCAGAAGGGGACCACAGATAGGTACATAGCAATGGGAGGACCACAGTTTCCAACCCTGTAACTCCTTCCTCTACCTGTGTTGTCAATCAGGATATCCCCTTTAGGCATCAAAGTTTGTAAACTACCAGGGGTACAGGGCTCTAGTTACATTTCAAAAATCATAATTTAAGAAAATAACATGGATGGATTTCTTCATTTCTTTTCTTTCTTTTTTTAGACAGGGTCTTACTATGTAGCTTTGGCTGCTTAAGGGTTTCACTAGGTGGACCAGCCTGGCTTTGAACTCAGAGATAGCCCTGCCTCTGACTTCCAAGTGCTGGGATAAAAACATTTGTTATTATGCCCAGCCATAGATGGGTGGATTTTTTTTAAATATTCATTTATTTATTATGTATACAATATTCTGTCCACGTGTATGCCTTCAGACCAGAAAAGGGCACCAGACCTCATTACAGATGGTTGTGAGCCACCATGTGGTTGCTGGGATTTGAACTCAGGACCTTTGGAAGAGCAGGTAATGCTCTTAACCGCTGAGCCATCTCTCCAGCCCAGATGGGTGGATTTTTAAATGCTTTTGGCAGAGGTATTTGATATGCACGCGTGTGTGTATGTGGGGGTGGGGTAGGGGTAGGGTCCATTCATCGCTGTGAATCAAGGGGACGGGACATCTGGGTTCCCACAGGTCTGAGGATTCTCCACCACACAGCTTTGTTATCTCATAGGTACCAACCCGATGAGTCGTTGCTTATTGATTTCTTAAACTTTTGTCTCTTTGAGGCAGGTTCTTTTTGGCCTCGAACTCACAGAGATTTGCCTTCTTCTGTCTCCCAAGTGATGGAACCCAAGGTGTGCTCTATCACCGCTCGATTGAGGCAAGGTCTTGCTATGCTGAACTTGAACTTGCTACATAGTTCAGGCTGGCCTTACCTCCTGAACCTCTTGCCTCAGCCTCCCCCGTGCTGAGACTACAACAGTGGTCCACCACCCCAATGAGCCCTGCTTATTATGAGAGCCATATCACTGTGAAGGTTTTCAATCAAGCTGTCCCAGCCCCATCCCAACCCCACGGATGATGCTGACATTCTAAGAGCACCTCTCTTTGCCTGGTTCTTCGCTAAACAGATCATTACTTCTCCTAGACCTGAGTTTCAGAGACAAAGGAATGAATCCTTGACCCTCAAACCATCAACCCCTGGTCCATGCAGAGCTGGTACTCACAAACCAGCAGTTGACTCCCTACGTCCTCACACCCCTCTGGAAGGCCAGGTGGGTGTCACTACAGAATCCCCCTAGTCTAGGCTGTGATGAGTCTCCAGATGTTGTCTCTTCCTGCGCTGGCCTAGCTCTTGAGAGTCATAGGTTCTCTCTCTCTACTTTGTAGTGTTGATGAGAGAACTGTGGGTCTGATGCATGTTACGCAGGCACCCCTCACTGTGCCCCTGAGCCACACCCCAGCCTCTCACTGGGGGATTCTAGGCAGGGGCTCTACCACTGAGCCCATACCCTGAGCCCCCTCACTAGGGGATACTGTATTAGATTTTTCCCACTGAGCAACGGCTCTAGAACCTCAGCAATGGATCTAGGCAGGTGCTCTACCACTTAGCCAGGCTACCAGCGCATTGGGGGATTCTAGGCAGGTGCTTTACTATTGAACCACACACTCAGACCCTCACTGAGCAACCTCATAGGTAAGAGATCTACTTTCAAGCTGCCACCATCCCCAAGCACAGGTTGCCTCCTTGATGTGGTAAAATGAAGGTGAATATCAAAACAAGCATTATCATCATCATAATAGCGGATGGGTTCAGTGGCTCTGGGCAGTCACCGAGGATCAGAACCCGCTACTCACCCAGATGGCTCTCTGCACCTCGGAAAGGTCTGCAAGAAAACCAACACCATTACCCAACAGGAACACAAGCAGAGCAGTCACACACTGTGAACAACCCACTTTGCTGCAGTTCTGGGCCTAGAACCCAGGACCTGGTACATGCCAGAGGAGAGTTCTAGGACTCAGCTAGGGCTTCAGATCATGATAATCTTACGTATTTGTTTATTTTTGAGACGGGTTTCAGTATCCACCCCAGGCTGTCCTTGAACTCACCATAACCCAGGCTTGCCTCAGTGACTCTCCTGCCTCGGTCTCCCGGTACTGCGATTGCAGGCCTGTGCCTCCATACTTGCTGTCAGTCAGCTTACTTTTGAGTGAATTATTAGAGGACACGGAGCAGATTACCTGTTTACGACGAATGAGATCCCTGCTTTGTTCTCCAGAATCCACCTCAGGGTTTCAGGACTGTAGTTGTCGGGGTGCTGAAAGGCCAGGCCTTCCGGAAGGCCCTGCACCAGCACAGCTGCCTCGTCCTGGAGCATCTGCTCGTAGGGAACAGGGACCGTAGCTGTCGTCCCCAGTGCTTTACCTGGAGAAGGAGGCGAGAGATGGCGAATGAGAGCTGCAGAATTTCAGCCAGCCAGCGTCACCCGGGCAATCAGACGCTGGGATACGCGGCTTGACAAAGTGTGCTCTCCTTCTGCTTCCTGACTGTGGCTGCAGTGTGGTCAGTAAGCTCCCTGCTTCTGCTGCCAGCCCTTCCCTGGCTGTTGCCATGACTTCCCTGCCATGATGGACTCTACCCCTCTTGTGATGGCTAATCTTGCTTGTCGACTTGAATGCATTAGGAATCAACTAAAACCCAAGAAGCTGGGCACAGCCAGGAAAGACTTTCTTGATTGGATCATGGAAGATGAGGTGACTTACCCTAAATCTGAGCCACACCTTCAGGTGGCAGTCCACATTAAAAGGACATGGAAGGAGGAAGCTTTTGCATTTTGCCTGCTTGCCCTCAATCTCGCTGGCAAAGTAATCTATCCTGCTGCTGTGGCACGCCTTTGCTGGTATTAGAACCTGCTCCTTTGGGAATCCAACACAGCCTGAAGACTAGCTAAGACATCCAGCCCTGTGGACTGAACAACTGCCAGGTCCTTGATCTTTCTGTCAGGAGACAGTCATTGTTGGATTAGTTGGACCATAGTCTGTAAATCATGCGAATAATTGGTTATATATACACATATAGATGTATATATTTATATATGTGTATATAAATATACACACACATATCCACATAGATGTGTTATGTATACATTAATTATGTCTGTATACACACACACACACACATACACACACAGATGTATACGTACATATCCAGCACATACACACACATGAAATGTATGTCAAATAAACTGTGTCCTCCCCAACTTGCTTTTTTATTTCCTCCTTGTTTTTTGAGACAGGGTTTCTCTATGTAACAGTCCTGGCTGTCCTGGAACTTGCTTGGTAGAACAGGGTGGCCTCTGCCTCCTGAATGCTGGGATTAAAGGTGTAAGCCATCCACTGCCTGGCTTTTTTGTTTGTTTATTGAGACAGGGTTTCTCTGTGTAGTTCTAGCTGTCCTGGAACTAGCTCTGTAGACCAGGTTGACCTCGAACTTACAGAAATCCACCTGCCTGCTTCCCAAATGCTGGGATTAAAGGCATGCACCACCACTGCTCGGTTTCAACTTGCTTTTTAGTATTGGTATTTTATTACAGCAATAAAAACCCAAACAATGACTACACACACACACACACACACACACACACACACACACACACACACTCATTCATTCATTCTATTGTTATGTTCCTCTAGAGAACCCAGAGCAATACACTTTTAAAACAACAGGCCAAAGTAAACATTTTCTCATTTAAAACAAAACAAAACAAAACAAGGTGGGGGGCACAAAAGAGATAGCTCAGCGGTTAAAAGCACTAACTGTTCTTCCAGGGGACCTGGGTTCAATTCCCAACACCCACATGGTGGCTCACACCTGTGTGTACTTCCAATTCCAGAAGATCCAACATCTTCTGACCTCTTTAGGCACCAGGCACAAATATGTGTCGACATACACGCAGGCAGAACACACATACACATAATTTTTTTTTTAAAAAAGGCACAAAGTAGCTTTTACTTCTCTACCCTAAAAGATCAATACAATTCCCAATCAAAGCTGTAAAATTATGGCTGAAGATCAGCACATATAGTGTTTGTTTGGCAGAGACAGAAGCTCGGGGTTACTACCCACCACTGTATAAAAACAGGAATGGTGGTACATACCTGCACTGCAGTGCCCACGTGGTGGTACACAACCATCCATAACTCAAAAGGATCTGTTGCCCTTTCCTGACTTTCATGGGCATTAGACACACACACACAGGGAAAAAACGGAGAACAACAGGCCTGTTCTTCCATCCTCTGGTGGCTGAACGGTTCAGTGGTGCCTGCCTCAGGTTGGTCTCTATAGAGAGCACTCCAATCCAGAGCTTGACTGAGACATTGTTAGGTCAGTTAGTTGGCCTGGTGTGAGTTCACTCACCATTTGGAGCTTGGTCATCAGCAGGGGCGGAGGCCCAAGGCACTAGAAGGCCACTCCTCACAGGGAAGTGTCACTTGGGACCCCAGGCACTTATGCTACAGAAATGCACCAGGCTGTGTGGGGTGGGGAAGGGAGGCCCTGAGAAACTGAGGGCAGTATACTGTTGTCGTACTTATGGTGATGTGTGATGTCTTTAAGTCAGTCTCTTATTGCACATGCTCGCCTTGAACTCCTTACCCTTCTGCTTCAACCTGCTGAGTGCCAGGATTACAGGTATGTACATCCATCCCAGCCCCTTAGGTTGTTTTCTTTTCCTGGTTTTCCATTTCTTCTCTTTCTTATTTTTCCTGCCCTCCAACTCAGAGATCCACCTGCTTCTGCCTCCTGAATGCTGGGATTCAAGGTGTGTACCACCACCAGGCTTGTTTATTCATTTATTATTATTTTTTTTTGAGACATCCCCTGTGTAATGGTCCTGGCTGTTCTGGAACTCACTCTGTAGACCAGGCTGGCCTCAAACACACAGAGATCTGCCTGCCTTTACCTCTCGAGTATTGACATTAAAGCAGAATTTTTTATTCCTGGTGTATAAAGTATATGCATGTGAGGCTAGAAAGATGGCTCAGCAGTTAAGAACACTGGCTGTTCTTCCAGAGGAGCTGAGTTCAATTCCTAGCAACCACATGGTGGCTCACAACCATCCGTAATAATATCTGGAGCCCTCTTCTGGCCTGCAGTCGTACATAATAAATAAATACATCTAAATAAATAAATAAATAAATAAAATGTGTGTAAACTGGGCGGTGGTGGCACATGCCTTTAATCCCAGCACTCAGGAGGCAGAGACAGGCAGTTCTCTGTGAGTTTGAGGCCAGCCTGGTCTACAGAGTGAGTTCCAAAATACCCAGGGCTATTACACAGAGAAACCCTATCTTGGAAAAAAAAAAGTGTGCATGTGTGCGTGTACCATGTGGCTGTGCAGGTGCATATACCTTCACATGTACACATGAAGGTGGACAAAGATACTGAATGACTTCCTCTATGCACTTGCCTTACTTCAGTAAGACAGGGTCTCTCAAACTGGACATGATAGCACACGCCTTTAAACCTAGCCTTGGAAGACGGAGGCAGGTGGATCTCTGTGAGTTTGAGGCCAGCCTGGTCTACATCCTGAGGTCCAAGCTACCTAGGGGTACATAGTATGAGAAGTTCACCATTTTGGCTAGCCTGGCTGGCCAGCAGCCTCCTGGGATCTGTCTTTGCACTGCAAAGTTGGGACTACAGGCACATGCAGCCATGTCTGACTTTGTACATGGGTGCTGGGGATTCGAACTCGGATCCTCATGCTTGCACAACAGTAGTTACCACTAAGCCAACTGCCTAGTTCTTTCACTTTTTTTTTTTTTTTTTTTTTTGAGACAGAGTCTCTGTGCAGCCTTGGCTGTCCTGGAACTCACTCTGTGGACCAGGCTGGCCTTGAACTCAGAGATCCTCCTGCCTTGGGGTCCTGAGTGCTGGAATCACAAGGGTGCTCCACCACATCCAGCTGTCCTGTGACGTCCCTACATGGACACATCTACCACTGTACTTTCTCCACACTTGTACCCATCACACTCCCCTTTCTGCTGCACAGCCACTGGGTGATTTACAGGTGTGGGCTGTTTTTTTTTTCTTTGTGATGCTGATGACGGAGCTAGAATCTATCACCCAGTGAGGGGCTGGAGGTGTGGCTCAGTGGTACAGCACCTGCCAGGCAGGCATGAGACTCTAGGTTTCCCCCACCACACTGCAAAGGAAATATATAAATTAATGAGTAAATGAGTTCATAGAATCCTTAGTCATCAAGTTGATACAATTACACAACTCCTCCATGGCTATTTAGAGACCGAGAGAGGGTTCAGGGGTAAAAGAGCTTACTGTGCAAGCATGGTGACCTGAGTTCAATCAATCTCCTGAGCCCACAATAGAAGAATACCAACTTCCTGCAAGTTGTTCTATGGCCTCCAAGGGTCCTGTATGGCACGTGTGCACCTCACTCACTCTCTCTCTCTCTCACACACACATGTGTGTTGGGGATGTATGGAGGCGGTACCCATGCTCCATCAGGACTTACGGTAACAAAGGCAGAAATGGTCCTCTACTGCTTTCCTGAGCAGCTGGGCTTCTCCATCTTCAGGACACAGTGGTTTCTCTTCAGCCAGCCCTTCCCCCTGGCCTGCAAACACAGGATGAGCATGGGTCAGAGCAAGCATTCTGTCTGGCCCTTCTATCCGTACTTTTGGTACTGAGGGAAAGGAGGGAAAAAAGGAAAAGTCATAAAATGACCCTCTTACGTAAAGAAATAAAGAGGGATCTTTTTTTTTGTTGGTTTTGGTTTTCGTTTTTCGAAGGATAGAAGCCAGAGTTTCTAGAGAACCACTCTACTAACTGAGCTGTTTCTCCTAGTCCCTAGAATAATCTTTCCAAAAAGGTTTATTTATTTATTTATTTATTTATTTATTATGGATACAGTTTTCTGTCTACATATATGTCTGCAGGCCAGAAGAGGGTACCAGATATCATCACTGATGGTTGTGACCCACCATATGGGTGCTGGGAGTTGAACTCAGGACCTCTGGAAAAGCAGCCAGTGCTCCTAACCGCTGAGCCATGTCTCCAGTTCAAATACAGTAATTTTTTTTAAAGAGTTATTCTTATGTGCATGTGTGTGTGTGTGTGTGTGTGTACGACACATGTGTGTGGATACTCTTGGAGGCCAGAAGAAAATATCTGATCCCTTGGTGCTGGAGTTACCAGAGGTTCTTACAGATCTGATGAGGATGCTGAGAGCCAATCTTGGGTCCTGTGTAGGTGCAGCAATTCCTTAACCACTGACTATCTCTCCAGCCCCAACAGAATGGCAGGCTTATAAGATGAATAGGATCAAGCCTGGCGGCCACCCCTGAAATGAAGCTACTGCTCACTTGGGAGCAGCACTTGGGCGTCTGAGAAAGGAGGGCCAGCACAAGGGCAGCAATGACTACAGTCTCACAGGTGACCCCATCTCAAAATGACACAAATAACAAGAAAAACCCTCAAATCAGCAACTAAATCCTACACCACCTCAAGAATCCATAGCTGGGCATGGTGGCACACATCTACAATCCCAGCACTCAGGATATCATCAGGCTAGGCACGCTAGGACGTGTTGTCAATCCCAGCACTCAGGAGGCAGAGGCAGATGGCTCTGAGTTCAAGGACAGCCAGGGCTACCCAAAGAAACCCTGTCTTGAAAAAACAAAACCAACCTGTAGTTGGTTTGTTTAATTATTTATTTTTAACTCTTTTGGCTCTTTGGGGCCTGTCACCCAGCTCCCAAATAAATTACACAGAGGCCTATTCTTTTTTTTTTCTTGTTTTTGTTTTGTTTGTTTGTTTTTGGAATTCCCTCTGTAAACCAGGCTAGCCTCAAACTCACAGACATCCACCTGCCTCTGCCTCCTGAGTACTGGGATTAAAGGCGCCACCACCGCCTGGCCACAGCAGGTTTTTTTTTGTTTTTTTTTTTTCTTTTCTTTTCGAGACAGGGTTTCTTTGTAGACCAGGCTGACCTCGAACTCACAGAACTCTGCCTGCCTCTGCCTGCTGAGTGCTGGGATTAAAGGCGTGCACCACTACAGTCTGGCAATTATTCTTAATTCTTATAAATTCCCAGCCTTAGCTTAGTTTATTTTTAGCCAGCTTTTCTTAATTTAAATCACCCTGTCTATCTTTTGCCTCTGGGCTTTTATCTTTCTCTTTCTGTATACCTTTCTTTACTTTTTATTCCATGGCTGGCCGTGTAGCTGCCCCTGAAGTCCTTTCTCCTTTTCTTGTCCCTTGATCTTTTCATCCCAGATTACTCCTATTTATTCTCTCTGCCTGCCAGCACCACCCATCCTCTCTCCTGCCTGGGTATTGGCCATTCAGCTTGTTAATAGACCAATCAGGTGTTTTAGGTAGGAAAGTGACACAGCTCACAGACTTAAACAAATGCATCATAAAAGAATGCAACACACCTTTGCATCATTAAACAAATGTTCCACAGCGTAAACGAATGCACATCTTTAACTTATATTCTACAACACCAAACAAACAAACAAAAAACAAACAAAAAAAATCAATAAATGCAATACATCGTGTTAACAGAATGCTGAGCAAAAATCCTATCATCAGTGTGGTATATGTTTTAATCTTGGGAGGCAGAGGCAGGAGGATCTCTGTGAGTTCAAGGCCAGCCTGGTCTAGACAGCAAGTCTTAAGTCAGCTAGGGCTACATAATGAGACCCTGTCTCAATTTTTCTTTTTTATAAAATGAAATATGAGGCTAAAATTGGGGCTACAGGATACAGTTCAATGGTAAAGTACTTGCCTAGCATGTGGGAGGACCTAAATTCAATCCCCAGTGTAACACCAACCAAACAAACAGCACCAGGGAAGACACAATACAGTGCTGGCCACCTACAGTGCTGTGCGAAGTCTTTCTGGAAATCCTGTCTGGCGTTGACAAAGGCACAGCCTCGATCTGTCCCCACCACGTACACCTCCGCCTCATACACAGCGATGCAGGCCACCTCGGCCTTGGACTTGGCCAGCTCTTTACACTGCAACAGAAATGCAAAACAATGGTGGATTCTACACATGCAGGACTCAGAGTTGGTTAGGTGGGCTGAGGAGTCCTACTAAAGGAACAAAAGGAAAAATCAAGTACAAGAAAGAAGGCACACACCCACGATCCCAGCACAGGGAGGTGGAGGCAGAAAGATCAAAGTCTCCCTGGCATAGCAAGTTCAAGGTCAGCCTGGGCTGGATGAGAATCTGTCTCAAAAAACAAAGCAAAGAAGGGGCAGGTACCAAGAGACTTTCTCCCAGATGCCCAAAGTGCTCACTCTCTCTCCCTTAAACATTTCTTTTCATATTCTCCTTTTCACTTTAGTATGAGCAGCAGTAGTAATGTGTGTGTGTGTGTGTGTGTGTGTGTGTGTGTGCTCATGCGCGCACATGTGTTTCAGCATGCCCACATCACAGGACTCGTGTGAAGGTCAGAAAACAGCTTGCAGGGGTCAGTTCTCTCCTTCTACTCTGTGGGTCCTGAGAATTGAGCGCAGAGTCAGCGTTGTGTCAGCTCCTTTGCCTGTTGAGCTATCCTATTGGCCTACTTTACAGTTATTATATTTACCTACAGAAACACATACACTTAGGATAGAAGGCCTGTGAGGGGGCCTACTCTGCCCTCATGCCTTGCACCCCAGTGTCTAGAAGACTGGATTGTAGGGGGCCCATCATGAGTGCTTGTTTTTCAAATGCAGGAATGGATCCATTTCCATTCCATTATTTTGGGGGCAGATATTTCTAGTTTTCTTTCTTTCTTTTCTTAGGGGGTAAAGAGGATGATCTCATGTGTCCCAGACTGGCCTTGAACTCAATGTTAGGCTAGCAAGACAGCCCGGTGGATAGCCTTACAACCTGAGTTTGATCCCCAGGACTCACAAGATGGAAGGAGAGTACCAGCTTCCCAAAAGCCACCCTCTGACCTTGGGGTGCATTCTATGGCCTGTACATATCACATACACTAAATGTTTGTAAAAAGATCAAAACAACCCTGACCCATGCCCTTACTGACCTTGAACTCCTGACCCTTCTTTCTCTACCTCCCAAAGTGCTAGGGTTTATGGGTGTGTACCGCCACTCCTGGAATGAAGAATACCCTCATATAGACAAGATGAGGTACATGAGACGTGACCCTGAAGTGTGTCGCCATCCCTCAGCAATGGTCTGAGAAATTGGCAGAACCAGAGCATCTCACCATGGACTCCAGAGCAGACATGAGGAACGTCACCACCATCCTGCTGTCTGAAGACTCATCTCCAGTGGGCACGGTGGGCACTGCTACCTGGGCCATTGCTCCTGCAAAAGAGAAACAAGAATGCAAGTGGTGTCAGTGTCCTTGTGATCACATGACTACAGCTCCGTGAGTTCATGGACTGAGGGGTCATCATGGTTTAAAGTTTTGATCCCCAGGCTGGTGCAGGATGGAGATGCCAGTAACTCTGGGAGGTGAGGCATCCTGAGGACATGAGGGTACCCTTGTGGGATACCCAGACTCTACCTAACCGGAAGCTCCCACAGCAAAGATACAAGATGCATGGAGGAATGTGTGGTTGAGGTGGGTCCCATCATGATCTACCAGGAAGTTCTTGAGAGAAGAGTGCTCCAGTTATCTTTTTAAAGGGTCTCATAAAACAGCCTCTGGCTGGCCTGGAACTCATCAATAGACCACGCAAGCAGGCCTCAAAATCATGAAGATCTTCCTGTTGCTGCTCCCTGAGTATGGGATTAAAGGAATGTGCCACCACGCCTGTTTCTATTTTATTTTATTTTGCAGAAGGGTCCTATGCAGCCCACCCTGCTGACTGACATTGAACTATGTGGGCAACGATGACTTCCTGACTGACCCTCCTGCCTCTATTTTCCAAGTGCTAAGAGTACAGACACATACCACTATGCTTGGCTTAAAACATTGACCTTTAACAAAGAAGGAAATGACAGGAAGAAAGGTGGGGGCTGATCTAAGGGATTATCAGCTGTCATCCATTCTGCACTAACAGTAATGAACAATCAACAGTGTCCGACTAATTATGCTTTATTTGTATCCTGTATACAACAAAGAGGGAGGCAGGGAAACTTTCTTTTCTTAAACTTGCTTTTATTATCTTTACTTATTGTATGTGTAGGCATGTACACCAAAGCACACACATGGAAGTCAGTGGACAACTTTTTCTGAGGTTTTGGTTTTATTTCTCTCTCTCCCTCCAGACAAGGTTTCGCATAGCCTTGAACTTACCACAGAGCTGAACTGGCCTTGAATTCCTGAGCCTTCTGTCTCCTCCTCCCAAGTGTTCAAAGGAAAGGCAGGTGTCACCACATTGGGCTCCCGGTTTTCTTTAAAAAATGTTTCTGCTTATACATAGGCAAATGTGTGCATGGGGGTGCCTCCAGGGGCCAGAAGAGGGGCTCAGATCTCCCAGAGCTGGAGTTAGAGGTGGCTCTGAGCCACCTGACATGGGTGCTGGGAACAAACTCAGGTCCCCTGCAAGAGCAGCGAGCGCTGTAATCACTGAGCATCTCTCTGGCCCCATAACCACCATTATTAGCCCTTCTGAGAAAAGGGTACATTATGCAGGAGCCCAAGCTAACCTCAAACTCACGATCCTCCTGCTTCAGCTTGCTGAGGCTTAGGGTTGCAGACATAGACCACCAAACATAGTGGAACTAAACACTTCAGGCCATCAATAAGCCCCATAAAATATAATCTCTAATAGGTCTTAATAGTAAAAGCCCAGAGTCAGATATAGGGAGAAATGCTGAGAGATCGGAGAGATGAAGAAGCAAAACCACAGACACCTTACCTACTCAACTTCACAGCCAAAAGGAGACTGAGTTCCTTTTTCCTTCTGCCTCATCATCTCCTCTCTGCCCAGCCATATCACTTCCTGTCTGTCTGTACTGACCTCCAGACCTCTATGATTAGCTAGTGGTTAGCTCCGCCCTCTTATTTTCAAGCAAGCTTTATTTGTACAAACAAGATATCACCATAAAGTTTGATCCAGCAATTCTATTCTTTAATGAACACCCACAAGAATCCAAAAATAAATACCCATATCCAACACACAGAAATAAACACAGTGGTGTCATCCACCACAGACAAAACGCGCCTTACTTATTTATTCTCCTACCTTTAAAAGATAATTTAGTCATATGTGCATATTGTGTGTGTGCACACTCACGTGCATACACTGAGGTGCCTGTGGAGGCCAGAAGAAAGTTTTAAATCCCTTGGATCCGAGTTACAGAGGGTTGTGAGCTCCCTGCTATGGGTTCTCAGAATTCTACTTTGGTCCTCTGCAAAGGCGGCAAGCACTCATAACTGCTGAGCCATCTCTCCAGCACCTCCACTTATTGTTATAAACAAATAGGTCTTATTTACTAGGTTCGCAGAAAATGTTAACTGTATAAAACTTACAGCGAAAAATGACTACATTTGAAAAACAGCTCCATGGACCAAAGGAGAACACAGGACTGTAATAAGCAGAGTCCTAGAACATAGTTAAAGAGGTTTGCAGAGTCAGAGCCTGGAACTTGTGGGGTCAAATTCTTAATTACTGATTTATGCTCCATGTTGCCCTACTGGCAGATATCCTCACTCTTCAAAGGACAAAGAGCTGCTATTCTGGACTGAAACCAACATTTCTAAATTAGAAGTCTTGATCACAGCACATCTGGATTGTTGACCACAACTATAGAGTCTCCGTCTTACCTATGTGGCAGGTGATATTGATAGTGCACAGACAAAAGGCCGGCAACCAATGCACTGTGCATCTTGGGGACATAAATGAGGACTTCAGATTCTTGGGACAGATAGTTATGGGCATCTTTACTAAAACATTCAGACAGCAACACTGCCTCTCTTATGCTTTTCTCTCATAATGAAGCCAACTCCAAAGGATCCACAAAATGTCTTTTCCGAGCCAGGCGTGGAGGGCACATGCCTTTAATCCCAGCACTCAAGAGGCAGAGGCAAGTGAATCTCTGTGAGTTCGAGGCCAGCCTGGTCTACAGAGTGAGTTCCAGAACAGGCTCCAAAACTACACAGAGAAACCTTGTCTCAAAAAAAAAAAATGTTCTTTTGGGCTATATTATTTAATAAAGAGCCAGCAGGTCTATGACTCCTCAACACCTTCACTTGTAGTAAAATGTCTCTCAGAACACCATCTTTCAAAATTTCTCGCCTTACGATAATTTCAGAACAAATGTCCCTTACTGGCAGCACCTGCTGAAGAGCCCAACCGTCCAGAGGAGCCGGGACACCTGTGGAGGGGCGTGCTTGGAAGAGCTCTTTCATTAGAAGTGTGTGTGTGTAAAAGTGTTTTTCCCACATGTATGTATACCATGTGCATGCCTGGTGACGGAGGAGGTCAGAGAGGATATTGGATGCCCTGGAACTGGAGTTACAGGTACTGGCGGTTTTGAGTTGCCAGATGGGGGCTGGGAATTGAACCCTAGTCTTTTGTAACAGCAGTACAAGCTCTTAACTCCTGAGCCATCTCTTCAGCCTCCTCTCTTCCATTTATTTATTCATTTATTTGTTTGTTTGTTTATTTATTAAAGGAGTACCTGGATATGTACTTTTATCCTGTAACTCTCTGAAATCCTCCTGCCTCAGCATCTCCAGTGCTGGGCTGACTGACACGTATCTGTTACCCTATTAGCCTTAAGTTATGTTTTTCATTCTATTCTATGTTTTTATTTTACTTTGGGCGGAAGTTCTTTTTCTGACTTGTGTTGTTATTAATATTTTAAGGGGTGAATTTTTCCGTATCTCAATAAAGCTGTTATAATTTATTTAGAGACAAGGTCTCACTGTGTAACCCCAGCAGGCTTGGAACTTGCGATACAGACCAGGCTGTCCTTGAACTCAGACCACCTGAAGACAGGTACCACACTGCTAGTTCATTCCTGATTCTTTACGCTGAGTACATGCTAGAATAATGTTTTGGAAACAATAAATACATTACTGAAGTAAATTTCACTTAAAATTTTTTTTGGTTGTTGCACTAAGTGTTATGGCCATAGGTCACCTTGTACTCTCAACCAGACCGGACACAAGCCACATTCTGGAGCCTGTGTCCTTTCCTCTGCTTGCCTTGAGCACAGACCCGTCCCCCAAATCCTGGGGCCAACTGGAAAGGCGCGACATCAAGGGCGGAGCCAGAGCACCGTTACTAGGCAACCGCGATGGCCCCGCCTCTCCCCTTAACCAATCAAATGCTTCCACAGCCAGCGTAGGCACGTCGGGGACCGCGTGACCTCCTTTCCCGCCTCCGCCAATCAAAACAGAGATTCTGGTGTGCGCCTGGCGTGCGCCGGTCCGGTCGCCCAGCAGCGCGTCTTCCCCGCCCCACCCCCCACTCCGCAGGGCCTGCTCTTGGTTCGGTAAACGGGGTTCGGAGCCGGCCCCCGGGCACCTGAGTGTTCCGCCACGCGCCCCGAGACACGTCTCTTCCCCGGGGGACTTCCGGAAGGGAAGTCGTGAGGGAAGCGGCAGCGGAATACGCACCTGAGGGCCCTGCCGTGCGGGCCGCGCCGGGGGTCTGAAGCCTGGGCTGCGCGTGCGCAGCGGCCCTGGTCTGGCGGCGGGAGCGCGCACGGAGAGGGAGGTTGGGCTGGCGGTGCCTCCTCTCCGCCGGCCTCTTTACTCTCCTTTTTTCCTTTTTTATTAGATTTTTTTTGTCTTTTTTTTTTTTTTGCCCTTATGTTTGCTGTCCAGAAGGTCGGTTTTCCGCGAGTCTCCTAAGCACCCCTAGTGGGGACGGCCACTTCCGGTGCGCTGCGGCGCTGTTTCCGCGAGGCCGCCAGCTGGAGTGCGTGACGCGGACGTGTCCCCGCGCCGCCTCCTAATGTGCTTGGGCTTTCTTGATACACGAATATCTTTAAATTTGGCTTTGAGTGCTCTCACGTGCTTGTGGAGACCAGGACGTTGCCTTTCCTTTAAAAAATTGTTGCTAGTGCCTGGAATATGTAGATGTGTGCGCGGATGCATGCCTCGGGAGCTATTCCCAAGGCAACGTCTGCTTTTAAGTGTTTTGCCAGTATGTGCGCGTGCACCACGGGAAGGCTAGGAGAAGTCTCGGGGATTGGCACCGGAGTTAAAGATGGGTGTGGAGTTGTGTTATGCCATGTCAGTGCTGGAAACTGATCTGGGGCCCACAGCAAAAGCAGCAAGTGTTCTTAACCACTGAGCCACCTTTCTGGTCCCATTTTATGAGGGTTTCGGTTTCTCCGCTTTAAAGTTTATATAAAAAGGGGCTGGAGAGATGGCTCAGCTGTTAAGAAAGACCAGAGTTGGATTCCTAACATCCATGTCAGGCAGGTCACAAATGGCTGTAACTCCAGCTCCAAAGGATCAGAAGCCTCTGGCCTCTGCAGGCAATCACAAGTGCTTAAAATATGGACTCTTAAAAAGTATTTTTTAAAAAGGTTTAATGCTGGGTGTGGTGGTCCATGGCTTTAATACCAGCATTACAAGGCCAAAATAGGTAAATCTCAGTGAGTTTGAGGCCAGCCTAGTCTACATAGAGAGTTTCAGGCTGGCCACCCCTACATAATGAGACCCTGACTCAGAATAAAATAAAAAATAACACCTCGTAGATATCCGGAAAAACTGTATGTACAGTCTCCAAAGTTAGTATTTTCCCATTTTTTTAAAAGATTTTATTTATTATGTATACAGTGTTCTGTCTGCATGTACACCAGGTCAGAAGAGGGCACCAGATCTCATAGATGGTTGTGAGCCACCATGTGGTTGCTGGGACTTGAACTCAGGACCTCTGGAAGAGCAGTCACTACCCTTAACCTCTGAACCATCTCTCTAGCCCCTTGCCCATGTTCTTGAGCCAGCTATAATGAATTCTTTTCTCCCAGGTCACAGGTGAATCCCGTCACTAGATCCTGTGGTTATCCCTCAGGCTGCAAATCCCTTGCTCTCCAAACTTGTCAAAATCAAGTCACTCACCCTTGCAACATGTGGCCTTCCAGGACAGTGATCGATGGTGGTTCTTGCTCCCACAGCCCTCTTTTCCCCACTCTCTCGGTACTTCAACATTCCTACTTTCTGTCTCGAGTCTGTGGTTTACCCCCAGTCCTTGACTCATCTTACCTAGTTTAAGGATTGTTAAACACCGTTTACATAATTTGTATTGTTTTTTTGTTGCTTTTCAAGACACGGTTTCTCTGTGTAGCCTTGGCTGTCCTAGAACTTGCTCTGTAGAGCAGGCCGGCCTCGAACAAACGGAGATCTGCCTGCATTTGCCCTTAAGTGCTGGGTTTAAAGACCTATGCCACCACTGCCCAGTCTAGACCCTTCCTCTGAACTTCAGATCTATGTAAACAACTGTCTGTTTTGAAATCTCTGCTTGGGAGATGATCAGCCTGTGGAATGACATGGCCCACCCTCTCCCCATCTCCAGCAGTCCTCGCTATCTCAGCCAGTTTTAGCCCATGATGCTTGACCCCACTGGCTTAGACAACTTCCTGGGAGTAGGAGCAAGTGCCGGGGGACCTGTTTCATTTCCTGATAGTCAGGAAGCAGAGGAAGGGAATAAGAGAGAGAAAAGGGAGGGAGGGAGAGAAGGAGGAAGTAGAGAGAGGAAATGAGAAAGGAGAGAAGAGGACAGAGGGGAAAGAGGGAGGAGGAGACAGAAAATACAGGCTGACATTGGGGCTGGAGAGATGACTCCAAGGTTAAAAGTACCAACTGCTCTTCTGAGGGATCCAGGCACCCACACGGCAGCTCACAATTGTCTGTAACTCCAGTTCCAGGGGACCTGACACCCTCACAGGCATACATGTAGGCAAAACACTAATGTTCATAAAATAAAAATAAAAATAGTCATCAGCTGGGGATCAGGTTTTCAATACATGAGCTTTGGGGGAAGATACTTTATTTACCCCAGACCACAACAGCTGGTTTATTTTTTTCCTGTTTTCTTTTTTTAAATTTGTTTATTTACTATGTATACAGTATTCTGCCTGCACATATGCCTGCAGGCCTTCAGGGCACCAGATCTCATTTCAGATGGTTGTGAGCCACCATGAGGTTGCTGGGATTTGAACTCGGGACCTTTGGAAGAGCAGCCAGTGCTTTTAACCACTGAGCCATCTCTCCAGCCCGCTTTTTTCCTGTTTTTGAGACAAGGTCTCTACTTAGCTCTGGCTGCTCTTAACTCTGTAGAGCAGGCTGGCCTTGAACTCACAGAGATCTATCTCTGCCTCCTGACTGCTGGGATTAAAGGTTTAGGCTACTACACCTGGGTAGATGTGCACACACACGCACCTGCACACACACCCCCTACATCTCAGGAGGCAGAGGCAGGCCAATATCTGAGTTCAAAGCCATTCTGGTGTACACAGCAAGTTCTAGGTCAGCCAGAGCTACATATGGAGACCCTGTCTCAATAGTAATAAGCTACGCAATGCAACCATAAAAGATCAGTCTCAACAAGAAAGGACCAAATAAGAAAAACAAATAATGTTTAGCAACAAGCAGTGTGCAGGGCCCACTCGGGCCGATGCCCGACACCCTCCATGACACACTGGTGAACGCTGCACTAACGAGCAGGAGGGCTCAAGGTTGTCAATGCCGTTTATATAGTGTCTCTCAGTTAGCTCATCAATTAATGAAACCCCAGTGAGAAAACCCAGTGGGACTTTTTAAAAATGCTGCTTGACAAGATGACGTCTTAGCTTATATGCAAGTAAATGTTATGAATAGCAAAGTCAGGTCTGTGAGAACAGAACAGAGATCAAAGCAAGGGGAGCTGAGTGACAACCCAAACACACGACACAGCAGCGGAAACCTTGTCATAGAATTGCTGAGCTTTCCCCTCCACCTCTGTTGTTTTGAGACCAGGTCTGATGTAGCTCAGGCTGGCCTCACATTCATTATGTAGCCAAGGATGACCAGGAAGTCTTTACCTTCCTGCCTCTACCTCCCAAGTGCTCGGATGACAGCCTTGCATCCCCTTGCTCAGCTTCGTTGTGGCATTTCAAACACTGAGGTTATGTTTATGGTAGATAATAGATTATTTGGGGGTGATGAAGTATTCATTTGGCCTCATGCAGTGGCACACACCATTAATCCCTGTTGGGAGCCACCTGGAGGCACAGGTGGTCCTGCAGTTTGGAGGTAGCCATGTGGGGCTGAGCACCCCTGCCTGCACCCTTGCCTGCACATGCTCAGACCAGCAAAATGGCATTAACCAATCAGGACAGCGTTCAAGCCGCTCCACCGTTTAAAAGCAGCTGCCTCGGGGCCCAACGCTCTCTCTCTAAGCTTTCTCTCGTCCCTGCTCTATCTTCCCTTCCCTCAATTTTCCTCAAGGAAATGCTCCAAATAAAGATGTGACCAGAGAAGGAATTCTCGTTTTTGGTGGCGTTCATTCCTGCGGGACAGGATGGCCCCCCGCAAATCCCAGCACTTTGGAGGCAGAGACAGAATCACTGTTGAGTTCCAGGCCAACCTGGTCTACGCAGTGAGTTCCAGGCAAGTCAGGGCTATACAGTCAGGTTTTGTTCCAAAAAGAAAGGAAAGTGTATGAACAGTATTAGTTGCAGGGCGGTGAGATGGCTCAGAGGGTAAAGGCACTTGTCTTTTGAGTATGAAATCCTTGGAAACTACACGGTGGAGGAAGAGAAGCAACTCTCAAAAGATGTTCTCTGATTTTTCACACCTGTGCATGCACCCCCATATACAAGTGTATAAATGAAATGTATTTTATTATTTTTTAAATTGCGACTGGGCTTGGAAATCCTTGCTTGTACTCCTGGCTCCCAGGAGGTAGAGGCAGGAGGATCAGGAATTCAAGCAACATAGCAAATTCAAGGCCAGAGGCTACATGAGATCCTCTTTCTTTCTTTCTTTCTTTCTTTCTTTCTTTCTTTCTTTCTTTCTTTCTTTCCTTTTCTTTTCTTCCCCCCTCTCTCTTTCTTTCTTTCTATTTTTCTTTTTTAGTTTTCCGAGACAGGGTTTCTCTGTGGCTTTGAAGCCTGTCCTTGAACTAGCTCCTGTAGACCAGAGCTGGCCTCGAACTCACAGAGATCCACCTGCCTCTGCCTCCCAAGTGCTGGAAGTAAAGGTGTGCGCCACCACCGCCCAGCTGAGACCCTGTTTCAAAAAATAACACAAATGTTTACTTTTGTGAGGCTGTGGAGAGAACTCCGGCCTTGCATGGGCTAGGCAAGCACTCTACCACTGAAGTACACTTCTGTAATTGTAGGTAGATCTCACTCTGAACCTGCCTATTGTGATCTGTCTGGCGAACGGGAACAAAATTGATGGGCAAGCACTGCCACCTAGTGGCCACAATTCACAATGTACCCGTCCTCTTGTTTTCAATTTTTTTTTGTTTTGTATTTTTGAGACAGGGTTTCTCTGTGCAGTCCTGGCTGTTCTGGAACTCACTCTGTAGACCAGGCTGGTCTCTAACTCACAGAGATCCACCTACCTCTGCCTCCCGAGTGCTAGGATTAAAGGCAAGTGCCACCATCACCTGGCTAATTTTTAAAGAATTATTTTTATTTATGTGTATGTGTGCATGTCTGTATGAGTGAATGGCACGTGTGTTCAAGATCCCATGGAGATCAGAAGAGGGTGTCAGATCCCCTGGAGCCGGAGTTACTGGTGATTGTGAGCCACCTGATGTGAGTCCTGGGAACCAAACTTGGGTCCTCTGTAAGAGCAGCAAGCATTCTTAAAAGCTGAGACATCTCTCTAGCCCACCTTCCCGTCCCTCCCCCCCATTTGAAATAAAGTCTCACCAGGTAGCCTTGGCAAGTCTGGAACCCACTGTGTAGACCAGGCAAATCTATATGTGCCTCCTGAATGCTGGGATCAAAGGTGTTTAGCTCCTTGTTCCTAATTTTACATTTTACACCAAAGACTTCTTTCTTTTGGCCTCTTTTTTCTGATTTTTCTTTTTCTTTCTTTTTTCTTTTTTTTCCTTTTTCCTTTTCTTTTCTTTTCTTTTCTTTCTTTCTTTCTTTTTTTTTTCCGAGACGGGGTTTCTCTGTATTCTCTATAGCTTTGGAGCCTGTCCTGGTGAAAGACCTGGATAAATCCAGACCCCTCTAACAGAAAAAAAATAGAGCCAAAAATCTAAGCAGGGAGAGAAGATTCAAAAATCTAGATTAACCCGTTCAGTGACTGTTTCAGGAACTAGCTGAAGATAAAGTTAGGTTATAATCTCGAGAAACAGGGAGTTACCCCCTTGTGATTATCATTGGTATTTTCGGAATTTTCCAATGACACACTCCCTACCCCCTTTGGATGGTTGCTCCCCTTAAATACTCCTTCTCCCAGCTATTCAGGGTCGAACTCTCTACCTCTGCATGGGAAATGAGTTTCGGCCCCAGTGCACTGGATCCTGTCCTGTCAATAAACCTCGTGTGATTGCAGCAAGGAACCGTCTCTTGTGAGTTCCTGGGGGGTCGTGTTATCCCGAGACTTGAGTGAGAGTCTCCCTGATCTGGAGGTCTTTCACTGGAACTAGCTTTGGTAGACTAGGTTGGCCTTGAACTCACAGAGATCCGCCTGCCTCTGCCTCCTGGGGGTTAAGATTAGGGTCTCACTACGTCAACCTGACTGGCCTGGAACTTGCTCTGTAGACCAGGTTAGTCTTGAACTCATAGATTTGCCTGCCTCTGCCTCCTGAGTGCTGGGATGAAAGGTGTGCACCACCACCGCTGGGTTTTCCTTTTGTCAGATAGTCTTTGAAATCCTGATCCTTGGGCTGGAGAGATGGCTCAGAGGTTAAGAGCACTGGCTATACTTCATGTTCAATTCCCAACAACCACATGGTGGCTCACAACCATCTATAATGAACTATGGTGCCCTCTTCTGGCCTGCAGGGACTTGCAGGCAGACCACTTATTATTTACTTAATAAGTAAATAAATCTTAAAAAAAAAAAAGAAATCCTGATCCTCCCTAAAGGCATGGCAGATGTGCACCACCATACATGGCTAAGAGCTATTTATTTAATTATTTATTTTTAGATTTATTTATTATGTATACTGTGTTCTGCCTGCATGTATCCCTGCAGGCCAGAAGAGGACACCAGATCTCATTATAGATGATTGCGAGCCACCATGTGGGTGTCAGGAATTGAATTCAGGTGCTCTGGAAGGGCAGCCAGTGCTCTTAACCTCTGAGCTCTCTCTCCAGCCCCGAGCTGTTGATTTTTAAGTTTTCTTTGCAGTGCTCAGGCTTACAGATAGTGGGCAGAATGCTCTATAGCTCAGCCATGCCCAGTTCTTCACTGGGGGATTCTAAGCAAGGACTCAACCACTCAGTCATATCCAAACTCCAAGTGAGTTTGAATAATTGCTTTGATATTGTCCCATGATGTTGCCCAGGCTGGCCTGGGACCCTTGATTCTCCAGTCCCAGCATTCATAATGCTGGCATGACAGGGGTGTGCCATCACATCTACTCTACACTCATTCATTGGTCCCGATTTTTACATCATCGTCTCACTTCATCTTCCTAATCACACAAGAATGAGCACCTTGACAGGATATTCAGTCAGGAAAGACACCTTGGCATCTGTGAACTGTCCTCACCCCCTTTCACTCTGTCCTCCATAAGCCACGTCTTTTGTTGTTGTTGATGGTGGGGTTTTTTTCCCCCATATGTAAAAGCAAAGAGCCTTTATTTTAATCAAGTTTGCAAACTCGGTCTCTCCACAAGTCCAACATATTGGAATATCCAGAGAGCCCTGAGCTCAACTAGATTTTGTTGTTGTTTTTCCCAGACGAGGTTTCTCTGTATTTCTCTGGCTGTCCTGGAACTTTGTAGTCCAGGCTGGCTTCGAACTCACAGAGACCTGCCTCCCTCTGCTTCCTGAGTGCTGGGATTAAAGGCATGTGCCACTACCGCCCATCTCATGGTCCACATCTTAAGGGGCACATGTATCCTCCCATCTTGCCTTGGCTCCTGCAGGGTTGGATTAACTTTACTTTCAGTGTGTACCAGGAAGTGAGGCCCCTCCTTATGAGTATTGAGTGTCTTTCTCTGCCAAGCTCTGCTCTACTGAGACCTGACCAGAAGATTGACCTAGAGGCTATAAACGGAGGCTGCCGAATCTTGTGTCTGTGTCTGTTGGGAAGCATCCACTTTGTGGACGGGTTTTACCTGTTTTCTAAGCAGCAGATGGCTTCTCCTTGTTTTGCATAGGCAGCATGTTCATAAAAAGCAGAGGCCAGCTGGCTACTCACCTTCTCGGTACTTTGTATCCCACTGCAGTGCAGAGCTCTGTCGAGCTCTTTCCTGGCTACCCCACCTTTTTATTTACTTTGCATCGATTTTGTGTAAATGTGTGTGGACACGTCCATGATCCGGAGCCGGTTTGGAGGCCAGAGGACAACTTGCAGGAGTCAGTTCTTCCCTCTGCCATGTGGATCCTGTGGTTTGGATCTCACCTGTCCCCAGTTTATCCCCTTATCTTTCTTCCTCTTCTTTTATTTATTTATTTTTTGGTTTTCTTGAGAGAGGGTTTCTCTGTGGAGCCCTGGATGTACTGGAACTTGTTCTGTAGATCAGGCTGGCGTCAAACTCACAGAGATCCTTCTTGCCTCCTGAGAGCTGGGATTAAAGGTGTGCACCACCACTGCCCAGCTATCCCCATATCATATTGGTGGACTTTCCTTTATAAAACAGCCCCACATCCCAGAATATTAAGTACATAATGGTAGATACACACGGTCTAGATATGTAACATATTCTATACACTTTGAGTTTATCTTGGGATTAGTTAAAATTGGATGAATTATGGGGCTTCAGATGTAGCGCAGCCGACAGAGTGCTGGCTCAGCATGCAGGATCCTCTGGGTTCTGTTCCAGGACTGCATCAGCTGGGTGTGCTGGTGCACGCCAGTACCTCTAGTGCTGAGGATAGGTGAGAAGATCAGGAGTTCAAGGCCATCCTGGGCTACCTAGTGAACTTATGCTCAGCCTGGGCTGCATGAATCCCATCTGAAGAAAGAAAATAAGTTCCTGTTTATCAAGCAATAAACAGTGAGGATGAGCAGAGAGAGCCAGGGAGGAAAAGGTTTGTTCTCTGCATTAGAGCCTGGCATTTGGGATGCCCTGTCATGGACTTTAGCCCTTTGTTGTTGTTATTTTAATTTTTTTTACTGTGTTTTGAGACAGGTTTTCTCTGTGTAGCTTTGGTTGGCCTTGAACTCACAGAGATCTGCCTGCCTCTGTCTTCTGACTGCTGGGATTAAAGGCAGGTACTGTTTACAAAAACAATCTCATTTCATAGACTGAAAATTTCCGTTTAGCCTTTCATTCTGAAGCTGAGATCCAAGGGGCTAAGAAAGACACACAGAAGTTAGGTACAGTTCAACCAGGGTTGGATCTGGCAGGGTGGCATGGGTCTGTAATCCCAACACTGAGGCTGAGGTAGGAGAATTGCAGTGAGTTAGAGGCTAGCCTGGCCTACAGAGTGAGACCCTGTCTCAAAAAAAAAAAATCAGAGAGTTGGAGAGGGGCTCATCAGTTAAAAACATTGCTTTGTTTCCCCGAGGGCCAGGGTTCTGTTTCTAATATTCAGATGGGCGCTATCAACTGTAACTCCAGTTCCAGAGGATCCAATACACACATGGTGCACAGACATACTTGCAGGCAATACAGCCATATACCTGAAATAAAGTAGCCAAAATAAAATACATCAACCAACCAGCGCTGGGTGTAGAGGCACACACTTTAATTTCACCACTTGGGAGGCAGAGGCAGGTACACATCTGAATTTGAGGCTAACCTGCTCTACATAGCAAGTTCCTGGCTAATTAGGGCTAAATGAGACCCTGTCTCAAACAAGCAAGCAAAACATATTAAAAGATTTCTTCTCTTCCAGGCTGGCTTCCAATTTGCAGCAATTTGCCTCAGCCCTAGAACTGGGGTTACAGATGGGGTTACAGGCTACCTTTCCCATTTTAGCTTCAGTGAGATAAGCATCTAGGATGCTTCCTCTAACTCATTTCAGTATTTATAAAAACAATTCGTGGGGCTAGGAGAGTGGTTCAGTGTTGGCCTATACCCTAAATATGTGTGAGGCCCTGGGTTCAATCCCTAGCAAATTGAAATTTCTAGAACTTGAAAAGGGGCAGGAAGAAGCATAGGGCGGCAACACTTCACAGGCATCTTCAAATAATACCGGGACACTCATTTAAGTCCTCAGCCCACGGATAACGATGGTAAAGCTATAGATTTCCCACAGTGTTTGCTTTCATCTAGGAGTAGCTCTGCTAGGACCTCCTCAAAGACTTTACCATCTTCCAATAGTAAATATGGCTGCATTTCCCTAAGCGCTTCGCCTTCAGCCAGTAGTAAGTATGGTCGCATCTACTTCCGCCAGGCTGGGGGTGGGTGGGTCAAGGGTGATGCAAGATGGCGGCGCACATAAGCGGCTAAGGCGTGGAGTGGAGAATGCTGGCGGCGGCCGGGACTCTTCTGGGGCGGCGGCTGAGATGGCCGGCACCGGCCCGCGAGCACTGGAGAGCGGCCGGGAGCTCACGGAGCCGGCGTGAGGCGGCCGAGGCCGAGGCGGACGCGCCAGTGTTCCAGTATGTGGGTGAGCGCGCGGTCCGCGCCGATCGCGTCTTCGTATGGGGCTTCAGCTTCTCGGGGGCTCTCGGAGTGCCCAGCTTCGTGGTGCCGGCCTCGGGGCCCGAACCCCGCGCTGGGCTGCGGCCCCGACGCAGAATCCAGCCGGTACCTTACCGCCTGGAGCTGGACCAGAAGGTGAGGGCCCCGGCATCCTTACGGCCTCCCGTAGGGGACATTCTTCCCTAGGTGGCCGGACTTCCGGGAGCTTGACCTCCTAGTTCTTGGCATTTGTTGGGGAAGGCCAAGAAGATTGTTTATCTCAGTCCTCTGCTTTTGACTGCTGAACTTGCTTCGGTGTCTTAGCATTTTGTGTGTGTGTGTGTGTGTGTGTGTGTGTGTGCAGTTTGCTTGTGGCTAGAGAAAGTTTTGGTCTTCGTTTATTTTTCTTGCCAGATTGCATAGGTTGACAACCACATCAGCTGTTCTGCACATCTTGGATTATTTGCTCAGCATGCCAGGAGTCTCGCCTCCAGTTACGGGGATGAAAGGGGGTCCCAGAGAGGTTAAGAAAGGCCCAAAGCCCCCTCAGCTGTTAGCGTAGAAATGGTGCTATTTGTACTCAGGCTAGAGAGACGCCGTGAGGTCAAGAGATGTGTTGACTGGAGTAAGTGATGAACAGCTAGGAAAGGAAATGTCAGTGAGCAGTTGGCGAGAGAAGCTGGGAGATTGCTCATGGTGCCTCTGAAGGTGCTTACATTTGAAAAGGGCTCAGTAGGTCTGCTGTGGTGGCCAGACCTGTAGTCCAGGACTGGACAGTTGAGACAAGAGGATTGGCACAAGTTGCAGACAGGCTTGGGCTACATAGTGAGACCCTGTCTCTACCTACTTTCAGAATGCTGAGATTACAGCTGTGTGCCACCGTTTCTGGTTGGAGTGGTGCTGGGGATGGAACCCAGGGCTTTATGCATGCCCTGCTAGCACTATATCAGCTGAGCTACATCCCCAGCCTGGATTTTTTTTTTTTTTTTGTAAACAGTGTGAGATGAGGGTCTCCATCTTTTTGCTTGTAGCTACCTAGTTGTGCTAGCATCTTTAGTTATAAAAACAAACCACCCTTTCTTTTGGGATTATTTATTGACATTTTATAGAAGTACAGTTTTGTTATTGTCTGTAGTGGTGGGAATCAAACCCAGAATTGTGTCATGCTAGGCAAGCATTCTACAGTGAGCTATACCTCCAGCCCTACAGGTTTCTTGTTTGTTTCCTTTTGGTTTATTATTATTTTATTATTTTGGTTTTTCAAAACAACAGGGTTTCTCTGTGTAGCTCTGGCTGTCCTGGAACTCACTCTGTAGATCAGGCTGGCCTCAAACTCACTGGGATCTGCTTGCCTCTGCCTCCCAAGTGCTGGGATTAAAGGCATGTGGCCACTGCTACCCAAGTGGTATATAAGTCTTCTACTTTGTGGCGTTGCTGAACTTGTTAAAGGTTCTATAGGTTTTTAAAAAATATATATATTTATTTATTTATTATGTATACAATATTCTGTCTGTGTGTATGTCTGCGGCCAGAAGAGGGCACCAGACCTCATTACAGATGGTTGTGAGCCACCATATGGTTACCGGGAATTGAACTCAGAACCTTTGGAAGAGCAGGCAATGCTCTTAACTGCTGAGCCATCTCTCCAGCCCGGTTCTATAGATTTAAAAAAAAATTTTTTTTAATGTGTATTGTAGCATGAGGGCCGGCTTGTTGGGGTTTCCGTCCCGCCCGGTACCCCAACAGCCGGCAAATCCCAAAGAGAAATTACACACACAGAGAACTCTATAAGTTATAAAGCTGATTGGCCCATTAGGTCGGGCTACTTATTAGTTCTTATAACTTATATTAACCCATTATTCTCATCTATGTTAGCCATAATGGCTCCGTACCTTTCTCAGCTGGGCAAGTTACATGCTGTCTCTTCGGTGGTCTGCGCAGGAGTGGCTGAGGGCTTCTGCTTCCCAGAATTCTCCTGTTCTCATTGCATCACCTCTACTTCCTGCCTGGTTTTCCCACCTATACTGCCTGCCTGGCCAATCAGCATTTTATTAAAATATGATTGACAGAATACAGACAATTCTCCCACACCAGTGTATGGTGTTGCCTGTATGTGTGTCTGTATCACTTGTGTGCCTGGTGTCCATGGAGACCACAAGAGGATGTTAGAGCCTGTAGAACTGGAATTACAGATGGTCGTGTTTTGTGGAATATTACTTTAACTATGTAAAGATGTATCACATTTGTTTATGTTGCATTTGTTTAACATGTAAAGATGTGTGGCTTTGCCTGCCTAAGGCACCTGATTGGTTTAATAAAAAGCTGAATGGTCAATGGCTGGGCAGTAGAGGGATTGGTGGGGCTGACAGACAGAATAAGTAGGAGAGAAGAGAGAAAGAAGAGCACGGGAGATCCCCAGGGCCAGACAACTACCAGCCAGCCGGCCAGACATGGAGTAGGAAATACAGAATGAAAGAAAGGTAAAAAGCCCCAAAGCAAAATGTAGATGAAGAGAAACAGATTATAAGTTATAAGAGCTAGTGGGACAAGCTTAGGATAAGGCCGAGCATTCATAACTAATAGTAAGTCTCTGGTTATGATTTGCGAGCTGGTTAGTGGACCAAAAGAAAGCCTGCCGCAGTTGTGAGCCTCCATGATAGGTGTTGGGAATCAAACCCAGGTCCTCTGAAAGGACTAGAAGTGCTCTTAACCACGGAGCCATCCATCTCTCCAGCCTGTTCTTGGTTTGTTTATTTTGTTTCGTTTTCTCTATTATGTAGCTCTAGGTGTCCTGCGATTCACTTTGTAGACCAGGTTGGCCTAGAACTCACAGAGATCCACCCAACCCTGAGTGCTGGGATTAGAGGTGTGCTTCATTAGACCTGGCTCCAGCCCCTGTGCTTACAGACTTTTGTGCATTTCTTAGTGTTTTCTATGTGCAGGTGGCCTGTGGATAGAGGTAGCTTTCTGTCCTTTCTAATTGAACGCTTCATTTCTTTTTCTTGCTTGACTTAATGGCGTGGGGGAAACTTTCAGTATAGTGTTAAATTGAATTAGTAAAAGCTAACATTTTTTGTTTTTACTTTGAGACAGAGTTGATATGTAACCCAAGTTGGCCTCAATCTCAGGGTGTAGTCCAGACTGACATTAGAGTTGTGATCCCCCTGCTTCAGTACCCTCCGTGCTACCAGACGCAGTCTTGCCTAGTACAATTCTTGCTTGTTGGGCAAACATTTATGAACCTCTCCGCAGACTGTGGCTGAAGTCCCCTCCTGGTGTGTCGTCCTGTCAGGCTCTCACTTTAGCTGACTCTGCTAGACTCTGGTCAGCGCCTTTCACACGTGAGCATATTAACTGAAGCCATGAGCCCGCCAAATATTTGTTGAGTGTTAAATAAATAGGCATCACTAAGCATGAGACTAATCTTCATGTGCTGAGTATAGTGTTTTTTTTTTTTTCTTTTTGAGACAGAGTTTCTCTGTATATAACAGCCCTGGTTGTCCTGCCTTAAACTCTAAAGAGAGAGTTCCTCCCAAGTGCTGGGATTAAAGGCATGCACCACCACTGCCTGGTTCTGGGCATAATTTTTTGTTTGTTTTGTGTGTGTGTGTGTGTGCTTTGCTTGTGCGTTTGTCTGTGTAACGCTTGCATGCCTGGCGCCCACAGAGGCCAGAAGAGGGCATCGGATCCCTTGGAACTGGAGCCGTGGCCCATTGTGAGCAGCCACATGGTGCTGGGAACGGAGCTCGGATCTTTTCCCTTTTCTCTCGTGCAATCCAGTTAGCTTCAGCCTCCCATGTGGGCCATCTCTGTGGAGCTCAAGCCGTGTCAGAAGTTTGGTGGCTCCAGGACGCTAGAAAATAAGGGTTTTGAGCAGAAGGACAGTACTATACATGTCTTGTATGAATCTTAGAAGGGAAACTGTCAGACTGCAGAAGTGGTTCAGCGGTTAAGAGCACTTCCTGAGTACCTGGGTTCATTTCCCACCACCCACATGGCAGCTTACAACTGCCTGTAATTCCAGTTTCAGGGGATCGGGTACTCTTACACCAATGTATGTTGAATAAAATAAATTAAAAAAAAAAAAAAAAGAAGGGAAACTCATAAGGTGAAAAGAGGGTCATGTCACTTTGTTCAGTTGTGGCTGTCCTGGAACTCACTCTATAGACCAGGCTGGCCTCAAACTCAGAGGTCTGCCTGTGCTGGGATAAAAGCTATGTGCACCACTGCCCTGCTGACCTGTCACTGTCATTTTTGATGACACGATTACACAAAGCATCAACAATTTTTTTTCTAAGTTGTTTTTTTTTTTCCAAGATAGGGTTTCTCTCTATCGCCTCTACTGTCGTGGAGGTCAGTCTGTAGACCAGGCTGGCCTCTGTTTCCTGAATGCGGAGTTCAAAGGTGTGCACCACCACCACCTGGCAACATATTTTAATAACAAATTTAGCTAAGAAGTTGTGGAGACGGTTGAGCAGGTAACAGTGTGTACTGCCGGAGAGCACCTGAGTTCACTTCCCAGTACCCCAGCGGGGTGGCTCACAGTGTGACCCCAGCTGCAGAAAGTCCAGCACCTCTCCTGCACTCCGGGGGTACCTGAATGTGTGTGTGCATAGGCACGCACAGACACATCAATGAACGTAATAACTAAAAAGAAGTAGTTAGCTAGAACTAAAAACAAAAAGTATGCCTGGCCGGTTGTGGCTCATATCTGCAATGGCAGCAGTTAGGAGGCTGAGGCAGGAGGATTAGGAAGAGTGATACTCTTGCATTTTTGTTTAGGATCCAGTGAAATTCAGAGGGGTTCTCTGAGGGAGTTGGTGGGTCTCTGATAAACTCAGCTGCTGAGAGATAGTGGGGTGACACTAGGCTGGGAGCATATAATATGGGACATCAGGTGTGAAGTCGAGGGCAACCCTTGCTAGCTTGGGGTGTAGCTGCTGTGGGTCGTGTGGGCTGTGGGTTGTGTGGAGACGATTGATTTTAGAATGAACCCCTGGGTTCGGGTTACTTCTGGCCCCAGTTAGACTTAGTGCTCCCACTAGAAGTGACATTTCCTTCCCAAGCTGAGTTGCCCCAGTCAGTGAAAGTGAGGACCGGTGATGGTTTGGGTGAAAGACTGAACAAAGATGTGGGCGCTGTTAGTGTGTCAAGTTCACAGTAGCTATGACAACACCTTCTCTGCAAGGCCACGGGTTGAGGAGGTAGCAGCGTAGCATGGGCAGCGCTCTGGAATGAGACCCTGCACATTGTTGGCGAAGTCCGATGCTGTCTCCCGGAAAGGCTTTGGATGTATGACAACAACCCGGAGAGGAGGGCTTCTGTCATATCATTTTGTGTGCCTGTGGGTGAAGAGGTGTGTGCTCGTGGATGCATGTGCCCACGCATGCACATGCAGAGGCTGGACTGTCTTCATCTGTAGCTCTCTGCATTATTCTCTTGAGGTAGGATCTCTCACTGAACCGGAAGTCCTCAATCTTGCTGGACTGACTGGCCACTGAACTACTGGGATTTTCCTGTCTCTGCCCCATAACTGAGATTACAGCTACCACATGTAGCATGCCAGACTTTCGCATGGGCTGGGGATCTGAGTTCAGGTCCTCAAGCTTGCAGAACCAGCCCTCTTACCTACCGAGCCATCTCTCCAGCCCCTTATTTCCTTTAAAAAATTTGAACATTTATTCATTTTTATATGTGTGTGTGTGTGTGTGTGTATAACACATGCTTGTGTGTCATGGCACACTTGTAGAGGTCAGAGGACAGCTTGCAGGAGTCCGCCCTCTCCTTCCACCATTTCAGTTCTGGGGACTGATCTCAGATCATCAAGTTTACGTGGCAAGTACCTTTATCTCTTAGGTCATCTGACTCAGCCTTGTTTTTCTCTTTTAGAGAGGACTATCTAGAGAGGATAAATAATCCCTCTCAAGATATGCAGCTGGTAGGGGGTAGGCCAAGAGTCACACTAAGCTGCCATGCTGGGCTGTGTCATAGTGAGCGGGATGAAAATGCCCAGTGTGCGATGTGCGTACAGAAGGAGAAAAGAGACGGCTAGCATGGCATGGGGGTGACTCCCGGTCGCTGTAGGAGTACATGAGTGCATGTAAATAGCTCGTCACTTTGTTTGTCTTGTTTTTCTTTTCTTTTCTTTTCTTTTTTTTTTTTTTTTTTGATTTTTGAGACAGGGTTTCTCTGTAGTTTTTGGTGCCTGTCCTGGAACTAGCTCTTGTAGACCAGGCTGGCCTCGAACTCGCAGAGATCCGCCTGCCTCTGCCTCCCAAGTGCTGGGATTAAAGGCGTGCGCCACCACCGCCCGGCCTTTGTCTTGTTTTTCAAGACGGGGTTTTTCTGTGTACCTCTGTAACCTGTCCTGGACCTCTCCTGTAGACCAGGATGGCCTCGAACTCACAGAGCTCCACCTTCCTTTGCCTTCCAAGTGCTGGAATTAAAGGCACCACTGCCCGGCAGTTTGTCATTTCTTGCTGAAAGAACTGACATCACAAATCAGTCCGTGGTACATTGTGGGAACTCTTTTTCAGATTTCCTCTGCTGCCTGTGGCTATGGATTCACACTGCTGTCCTCCAAAACCAAGGACATTACGAAAGTTTGGGGCATGGGACTCAACAAAGATTCTCAACTTGGATTCCACAGAAGCCGGAAGGATAAAAGTAAGCAGGTATCCTTGCCATAAGCTACAGCAGCAAACGAAGAGGGGTGTGTTAGTGTATGCCTCTAATCCCAACATAGGAGAGGCTGAGGGAGGAGGAGAAGCTTGAGTTGGAGGCCAGTCTGGGCTACATATCAAAGACTCAAGGGTTGAAGCCAGGGCTTGTGGGCTATTATTTTAACTGGGCAAAGATGTGTTACATTTGTGCTGCAAAAATATTACTTCAGCTGTGTAAAGGTGTGTTACTTTTGTTTCTGCTGCGTCTGTTGCAGATGTGTTGCGTCTGTTTCACCTTATTTGCCTAAAGCACTTGATTGGTCTAAGAAGAGCTGAATGACCAGTAGATAGGCAGAGAAAGGCTAGGAGGGGCTGGCAGGCAGAGAGAATAAATCGGAGAAGAAAAAGAGAAAAAACAGAAAGAAAAGAGGAGAGAATGAGGGACATGTCCGGGGCAAGAAACCAGGCAGCCAGCAGCCAGCCAGACGGGAGAAACAGCGAAAGTAAGATATGGGAAAGAAAAGTAAAAAGTCTTGAGGCAAAAGGTAGATAAAGGGAAACAGGTTAATTTAAATTAAAAGAACTAGCCAGAAGTAAGCCTAAACTAGGCCAAGCATTCATAACTAATAGGAAGTCTCCGTGTCATGATTTGGGAGCTGGTTGGTGGACCAATAGAAGAAGCCTGGTATAAGGTGTAGTGTGCACACCTATTTGAAATCCAGGATCTGGCGTTCAGAGTCATCCTTAGCCTTATAGTGCGTTTGAGGCCAGTCTGGATTACCTGAGACCTGTCTTAAAACAAGACAGCCACCCAAACCCAAATTAGATGAAGTCTTGGGGGATGTTTGCAACTCCTGGATTAAGTCATTTTTCAGTCTCTTTGGTAACAACATGGAATGGTTAGACAAAAAGTGTAGTGATATTTCATTTGTATTTTAATAAATAAAGCTTGCCTGAAGACCAGAATGTAAAGCAGCCACACGAGTCAGCCATACAGGCCAGGCAGTGGTGGCACACACCTTTAATCCCAGCAGCCACACGAGTCAGCCATACAGGCCAGGCAGTGGTGGCACACACCTTTAATCCCAGCAGCCACACTCGTTAGCCATAGAGGCCGGGTGGTGGTGGTGCACGCCTTGAATCCCAGCACTAGAGAGGATTATAAAATGGGATGAGACAGGAACTCACTCTCTTTCAGTCTGAAGATTTTGCAGAGGCAAGAGCTCTCCAGTGGCTGGCTGCTCTGCTTTTCTGATCTTCAGGTTGAATCCCAGTATCTGTCTCTGGGTTTTTATTAATCGTGCTACAGAAAAGAGGTAAGCACTTGCTGACCTGTGTGTCGCTTAGCATTTTGAAGTGCCTAGAGTGTGGTCTGTTGATATGACTTCAGTGGGTCAAGACCCTTGCTGCCAAGCTGGAAAACCCGAGTTTGACCTGGGACCCAGGCGGTGGAAGGAGAAAGCTGACTGCTCTCCCTGTCCTCTGACTGACGCCACATGCATACTGTGGCATGTGGATGTCTGTATTCACACGCTAAGTAAAATCCAAAGTTTAAAAGACCGAACGAAGTCATTACTCCCAGCGCTGGAAGCTGATTGTCATGTTAGGAAGAAGGCCTGCAGACATCGCTCAGCAGCTGCTGAGCTTGCACTGTTCTTCTCGAGAACCTGAGTTTGGTTTCTAACACTGTTAAGCTGCTCAAAACACTCCAGCTCCAGAGGATCCAGCACCCTCCTCTGCTCTCCACAGACACCACACTCACGTGCACGCACACAGAGACATGCACATACACATAATTAAAAATAAATCTTTAAAAAATATTAGAAATGGCCAGATCATAGTGATGCAATCTTTAATCCCAGCATTTGGGAGGTAGAGGCAGGCGGATCTCTGAGTTTGAGCCAGCCTGGTCTGCATAGTCCTAGGCTAGCCATGGCTACGTAGTGACACCCTGTCTCCAAACAACAACAATAAGTTAGAAATAGTTTAAAGTGCTTTTTTAAAATTGTGTTTGAGACAGGGTCTCATTATATAGCTGACTGGCCTGGAACTTGCTGTGTAGCCCAGGCTGGCTTTGAACTCCCAGAGAGCCACTTGCCTGTTTCCGGAGAGCTGGGATTGAAGCAGGGCACCACCACACCCACTCAGTATAATGGTCTGGCTGTGCTGTAAGAGTAGCAGTAGAGGGTTGTTGCTGTGACTCCGGTGGTAAGGTCCTTACCCAGCATGCACCACATCCTGGGTTTCATCCCTGTGCAGCCTAACTGTGGGTGAGCATCTGCAGTCCCAGGGCTTGGGAAGTGGAGGCAAAGAGGATTTGCTCTGTAGATGAGGTTTCTGTAAGAGCTGATGTGGCTGAATCAGTGGCTGCCTTGTGACGGGCGCTTCTGTTCAGCCAGGGGCTATGAGTACGTTTTGGAGCCCTCGCCTGTCCCGCTGCCCCTCGACAGACCTCAGGAGACAAAGGTGTTGCAGGTGTCCTGCGGCCGAGCACACTCCCTTATCCTGACAGACCGAGAAGGTGGTGAGTAGTCTTGCTGAGGGTGTCTGTGAAACCAGTCTTGCTGTTGGGCATGTCCTGCTTGATGTGGCGTGGAGTTCCCCAGCAGATTCACTGGGCGGGGGCTTCGGAGGGTGGTGTTGGCGGACTTGTTAACCCTTGTGCTCCCCACGGTGCCGGAAAGCTGCCACCTGCTCTACCACTAAGCTTTGTCTCAGCCCTTGCTCTTTTCTAAGATTTATTTTTAATTTTTATTCATGTGTATGTGTGTCTGAGTGTATGCTACATACGTGTCGTCTCTGCAGAGGTCAGAAGACCGTATCAGATCTCTGGAGCGGGGTGGTTGTGATTGCTTAGTGTGGGTGCTGGGAATTGAACTCGGGACCTCTGGAGGAGCAGCAAGATCTAATGGCTGAACCATCTCTGCAGCCCTGCCTGTTTTTGTTTTCCGTGATTTTATTTTTAATTGTGTATGTTTATGTCTGAGTATGTATGTTTGTGGGTTCTGAGCGTGCTAACAGTGGTCACTGCGGAGACATTATTAGCCTCAAACGCCCAGCTGAACAGAAGCACGTCTGTCGATGGTATCTTCCCCATTGTAGTTTTCCTGGGGTCATAGCAGTTAATTTTGACCTTCAATCCCTGGAGGTAGAAGTGGGTCTGGAAGAAAAGCCCTGCCACTCTCATGGGGCGGCTGCAGGGGCTGGGGTGTGGGAAAGGGAGATCTAGGGCTAGTGAGGGTGAGCAGGCCAGGACCACCCATGTTAGCCCCTCTAGTCCTGATGTGGTGGGACCCTGGAGCCCTCAGAGCTTACCTGACGGCCGGGCTATGCTTCAGTCTTCAGCATGGGGAACAATTCCCACGGGCAGTGCGGACGGAAGGTGGTGGAGGACGAAGTGTACAGGTGAGTCCGATAGTGCTGCTTTCCCCACAGTGGGGGACTCTGAAGGCTCCTAATTACCCTGGGTGTACACCTGAGTGTAGGACCTGGCCCTTAATGCTGAGGAGGGAGTGCTTACCTCAGCAGAAACTCCCATCGTTTGTAGGGTGAGGTCATAACGTGTAAAGCTGTTAAAACTTTTTATGTTGTGTGTATCAACGTGCGTGTGTATACACGCGCATGTCCTCATCATGTGTGGTGGTCAGAGGACAACATGCAGGAGTCAGTTCTCTCCTCCCACCATGTGGCTTCTGGGGACAGAACTCAGGTTTGTTGAGTTTGGTGGCAAGTGCCTTTACCCACTGAACCATCTTGTTAGGCCCCACAATTCTTTCATTTTTCTAGAGACAGATTTTCACTGTGTGTCCTTGATTGGCCTGTAAATTTCTGTCTCAAGGTTCAGTTGGCCTTGAACGCATAGAGATCCACTTACCTCTGCCTCCCAAGTGCTGGGATTAAATGTGTGTACCATTATGTCTGGCTGTTCTCAATTTATTTTTGAATTTTTTTCACTTTATCAAATTAATCTTAAAAAACTTCCCTCTATTTAAGTCTTTTTAATTTAGTGTTGGAAGTATTTTCCCCGAGCTAGGCGTAGTGGTGAATGGCTGTAATACCAGCATTTAGGAAGTACAACAGGAGAGTTGAAATTCTTGGCCTGGCTGGGCAGTTTATGCAGACCTTATCTCAAAGATAAAAACAAAGGGTTATGGGTAGGGTGTGGTAGAGCAAGCCTCTGGTCCCCGCACTCAGGAGGCAGAGGCCAATGGATCACTGAGGCCAGCCTGCTCTATAGAGTGACTTCCAAGATAGCCAGAGCTGTGTAACCAAGAGGCCTGTCTCAAAAACAAACAAACAAACACACACAAACTGCCCCACATTTGATCTTGAGAGCTGTTCTAACTGTTTGTGCCGTGGGGACCTGACTGTGCAGGTAGGACTACAGGAGGGAGGGTGCTGGGTGGGGCCCAGCCGGCATGGTGCTCGTGACTGCCTCTGTTGTTTCTCCCCAATTTGTTCCTGGCTGCAGTGAGAGTCACAAAGTGCACAGGATGCAGGACTTTGATGGACAGGTGGTTCAGGTAAGAGGCTTGAGCTGAGGCTCTCTAGGCCTGTCTCTGGGGTGCTTTTGGAAGGGTGCAAGGTGTACAGGATGATGTCACATTTGTTGTTGGATTTCTCTGCATGTCTTAGGGGCACTGTGATTGTGATGAAGCACCATGACCTTAAACAATTTGGGAAGAAAAGGTTTATTTGACTTAGGCTTCCATATCACTGCAGGGAAGGAAGTCAGGACAGGAACTCAGACAGGGCAGCAACCTGGAGGCAGGAGCGGATGCCAGAGGCCATGAGGGGGTGCTGTTTGCTGGCTTTCTCCTCATGGCTTGCTTAGCCTGCTTTCTTACAGAACCCAGAACCATCAGCCCAGGGGTGCCCACAAGCTTGCTTAATAGCACATTCTTTGTTTTTTTCAGATAGGGGTTCCCTGTGTATCCCTGGCTGTCGTGGAACTCACTCTGTAGACCAGGCTGGCCCCAGACTCACAGAGATCCTATCCTCCTGTTTCTGCCTCCCAAGTGCTGGCATTAAAGATGTGTTTCACCATGCCAAGCTAAGCCCAATCTTATGTTGGAGGCTTCCTCTTCTCTGATGCCTCTAGCTTGCATCAGGTTGACCTAAAACAGCACACTGGATGAAGAGATTAGTTGAAACTGACTTACCACAGGCCAGAACCGATGCTAGAATGTAGATGCAGGGTAGAAGTGAGGGGATGTAGCAGGATTAGGGCTAAGGTTGCAGTAGAGTGGAGTTCTTCTTGAACTGGCTTCATAGGCCCGGGAATGTGAGTTCAAGTCCCTGTTTCTCCATGTAAGTGACTTTGGGTAGGTGACTACACTTCGGTGGTTCCATTTGTTAGGGCATCTCGACTGTTGCCTTAGCACAGCTCCTGGTGCAGAGGCTGTCCTGTGAGTTAGGAAAAGAAGTGTGGCATCCTACTGTACTGTAGATAGTCAGTCCTGTGGTGTGGAGGCCCAGGAGAGCCCTGGGGTGTGGATGGTGCCTTCCAGAGAAGTGCGACGTGGCCAGACATTCCATTCCAACAGGGAAGGTTACAGAGTGGAGGTGGGGAGGGCAGATGGGAGGTTAGTGTGGGGGTGGAGGAGGGGGAGAATCCACTGCCTCCCCCCCCCCCCCCTGCACAGGTTTGGCTGCCTAGGCACAAACAACACTGTGTCTCTGTGTCTGCCAGGTTGTCTGTGGTCAGGACCACAGCCTGTTCCTCACGAACAAAGGGGAAGTGTATTCTTGTGGATGGGGTGCCGATGGACAGACAGGTAGGTGCTTTTGCCCCCTTGGGGAGGTGAAAGATCTTGGTCTATGGCCTCTGCAGTCATTGTGGACTGCAGGGCTCATGGTCTAGATTTGGGTCTTCTGGGGACTGCCTTCTTTTATGTCCTTTCCTGTTCCTTTTGCTGCTGGTTTCCATAGAAACGAACCAAGACGGTGTCAGAGGTTCCTCGGCACTGTTGTCAGTAGCAGAGCCCTGGGCCTCATTCATCCCAGCGATTGGAGTCTGGAGGAGCAGGCTTGTCTGTTGCCTCTGCTGACTCATGCTAGTAGTACCCGATCCCCTCAGGGGCTTAGTGACTTGATTATGAACTCGTGTTTTATTGAGTTTAATTTGTGGGAACCTTCAGAACCTGCATCAGAGAGCATTCCTCTAAAAGGCATTTCATTGGCCCTGGCCTGGTACCAGGGCTTCTGCTTTTCTGAGATCCTGGTTTACCCAAGAGTCTGTGGTTCAGTGCTGTGCTTTGGCCAGCTGCCTAATAAGGTCTTGTGCTGCCTGGGTGGCATCTAATTCCTGGCCTAAGTGGCCTCTTCCCTTCGCCTGCTGAATCTACATGTACATGAACCTATAGGTGCATGCCACTGTGCCTGGCTTCTGTATCTGCTAGCAAGCCCACAGAGTGTTAGAAACTGCTTCTCACTGGGCCAGGATGTAGCTCACTGGTAATTCCATCCCAACAGCACATAGAAGAAAGGCTGTAATTGCTTATAATTTATGCAAGCTCTAAGAGCTTCATCATATAATGCTAGTTCATCTTCAAAATTTTTTAACTTGACTTTTGGGGATTTTGTTTGAGGGTTTGCTCTTCTTTCTTTCCTTCCTTTCTATTTAGTCCTATCTATCCTGGAACTTGCTGTGTAGCTCAGGCTGGCTTTGAATTCACAGAGGCCTCCTCCTTCTTCCTCCTGAGTGCTGGGCATAAAGGTGTACACCACATTTGTAGAGGATCTGTTCCTGAGGCTGTCCTGGAGCTACAGTATAGACCAGGCTGACAGTGTAGCCCAGGCTGTCCTGGAACTTGCCATCCTCCTGTCCTCAGTCTTTCCACTTAATTTAGACCTAAAAATTCCTAGGGTGTTTAAAGTAGACCAGATACGACTTTGTTGTTGTCCTCTTTGGTGCAGAGTGCTACCCATGTGTCTGTCTTTCCCTAAGTCTCCTATGTCTGTGAGCTAATGCATGTTTCCTACTGTGCAGGCCTGGGTCACTACAACATCACCAGCACACCCACCAAGCTGGCCGGAGACCTTGCTGGGGTGACGGTTGTTCAGGTTGCCACCTACGGTGATTGCTGCTTGGCTGTGTCCTCAGATGGAGGTGTCTTTGGCTGGGGAAATTCTGAGTACCTGCAGCTGGCCTCGGTCACAGACTCCACTCAGGTGTGTAGCCTGGTGTCACACTGCCTCTGCTCTGCTGTCTCCTTAGCGTCCCAAAAGAAGAGGAGGTCTGAGGCCACTGCGACTAGCTGGCCCTGGCTTAAGACTGTTGTTTTATTTTTATGTGCTTTTCGTTTTTCTGTGTTGTGTGCTGTGTGTGCATGTTTTGCGTGTGTGCACATGTGCATGTGGAGGCCTGTGGTTGATCTTGGGAACCATCCTTGATTATCCTTCCATCAGATTGATTGAGGCAGGGACTCTTAATCAGACTCAGAGCTTATCAGTATAGTTTGTCTTGCTGGGCAGCTTGCTCTGGGTATCCCCCATGTTGGCCTTTAGAGGCTGGAGTCACAGGCAGCCTACTGGGGATCCAGTCTCGAGTCGTCAGGCCTGCAGGCAAGCACTCTAACCACTGAGCCATCTCCCCAGCCAGTATGTGTGTGCTTCGAGACAGGGTTTTGCTGCACAGATCTGGCTGGCCTCAACTTGTAACACTGTTCTTGCCTCTGCCTCCTGATTGCTGCCGTCTCAGGCAAGTGCCACCACATCCAGCTAGGATAGTGCATTAAGTTTATCTCTCCTCCTATTCCTTCCTTCCTTCCTTCCTTCCTTCCTTCCTTCCTTCTTTTTTTTTTCTTTTTCTCTTTTCTGAGACAGGGTTTCTCTCTGTCGCCATGGATCCTGTCCTGGAGCTTACTCTGTAGACCAGGCTGGCCTTGAACTCACAGAGAGCCACCTGCTTCTGTCTTCTGAGTGCTGGGATTAAAGGTGTGCACCACCACCGCCTAGCTTCCCCCACCTATTTCTAAAAGGCATATGAGACAGTACGCATGTGCCCACAGTGTCATAGAGTGTCTCTGCCCTAGGGCAGCATATATGTAGCTAGGCTTGGTGACAAGTTGGAAATTAGCCTAGCTGTGTAGTGAAACAACAGAACAAGCCGGGTGTGAAGATGCACACCTGTAGTTCCAGCACCCAAGAGTTCAAGTCATCTCGGCTACAGTTTGAGGCCAGCCTGGCTACGTGAGACCCTGTCTCAACAAGTTAAAGGAAAATACAGGCTCCAGAGCATGCAGACCCTAAATATACAAGCTGTCCCTGAGGCTGGACTTGACTCATGGTCTATCTCCCCAGTGCTGGGAGTACAAGTGTGTGCTGCCATGCCCAACTGGCTTTAACAGTTTATTAAGGACTATTTTGAACATAAACAAAAAGTAGAGATTATTTTGTAATTAACATCTTTCTTTCTTTGTTGTGTTGTATGTGTGTGTGTGTGTCTGTCTGTCTATCTGTCTGTAGGAGGATCGACAACCTCAGTTGTCAGACCCCAGAAGCTCTCCACCTTATTTTTTGAGACAGGGTCCCTCACTGAGACCTGGGCTCATTCATAAGTCTGTGTTCGCCTTCTCTGTGCTTGGATTACAAGAGCACACCCTGATATCCAGCTTTTGTGTGGGATGGGTTAGAGCTTAGGTCCTTATAGCAAGCACCTTCCTGACTGAGCTGTCTCCCCAGTCCATAACTAATACCTTTCTATTCTTCACTGACATTACTTGCCTGTGGCCAGTTCTTGGCATCTAATTTTTTTCTTTTCCTTCCTTTCCTTTCCTTTCCTTTCCTTTCCTATTTATTTATTTATTTATTATGCATACAATGTTCTGTCTGTGTGTATGCCTGAAGGCCAGAAGAGGGCACCAGACCTCATTACAGATGGTTGTGAGCCACCATGTGGTTGCGGGGGAATTGAACTCAGGACCTTTGGAAGAGCCAGCAATGCTCTAACCACTGAGCCATCTCTCCAGCCCCCTTATTTATTTATTTTTGAGACAGGGTTTCTCAGTGTAGCCCTGGCTATTGTAGAATTCTCAATGTATACCAAGCTAGCTGAACTCAGGGACCAGTCTGCTTCTGCCTCCCAATTGCTGGGATTTAAGATGTGTACTATCATGCTTGGCATCCTAATGGCCAGTTCTTAATAATGAAAGTATAATTTACAAATTGTTATTCACCAATATGAAGTGTGTGCAATTTATTAATTTTTTTCCTCCAACATAATATTTTTATTGATTCAGTTTAGTAGGTTTTGATTCATTCACAAAGGTTGCAGGCTGATGCCATAGCTCAGCAGATAGAGGGACTTGCCACCAAACCTAACGACCTGAGTTTTATCTCTGGTGAAAACAGAGATCTGACTCTCACAAGCTGTCCTCTGCCCTCCAGTGTGCTCTGTGTCATGTGTGCATGTGTATATACACATCGATAATAGATACATAGAATAAATTAATAAAAATTAAGCAGCTTGGCAGTGGTAGTGCACTCCTTTAATCCCAGCACTCGGGAGGCAGAGGCAGGTGGATCCCTATGAGTTTGAGGCCAGCCTGGTCTACAGAGTGAGTTCAGGAGAGCCAGGGTTACACAGAGAAACCTGGTCTCAAAAACCATACAAACATGGGGCTGGAGAGATGACTCAGTCGTTAGAGCACTGGCTTCTCTTCCAGAAGACCTGGGTTCAATTCCCAGCACCCATATGGCCGCTCACACTGTCTGGAACTGTTCCAGGGGATCTGACTCCCTTACACAGACATATATGAAGGCAAAACACTAATGCATATAAAATTGAAAACAAATAAAAATGATACAAACAAGAAAAGAAACCATAAATTTAAACAAAAAGCTTATAGCCTTCTCCCAAAGGTTTTTACTACTCTCAAACTCCCAAAGCATCTTTATCAACCCCCATAACTCACACTGCTAATGGCTAATATCTCTCCTTCTGTTTCTCTGCCCAGGCTTTTTGCTTTTGTGGTTCTGGGAATGGCACCCAGGACCTTGAGTGCACTAGGCAGGTGCTGAACCACTGAGTTGCACTCCCAAGACTTCACACTTTGTGTGTAACGGTAGGTCAGGAACCTGCCACGTGCAGCAGGTTTCTTGGCCCTGAACCTGTAACCAGGTTTCACCAGGAAAGAGCTGCTTCCACCCTTCCTCTGATGGCGGTTGTCAGGATGCAGGCTCTCTGCTGGACCAAGGCCCTGGGGCCTCACTGGATGTTGGCCATTTGATAACTGCTGGCCAGAGCTTTCTTGATTCCTTGCCATGTGAACCACTCCACTCTGGAGGGGCTGTGACAGTGTGGCAGCTGGCTCCATTAGATCAGCAGATGAGAAGGCCATGTTGGATCATTTGAAGTGACAGTCCCTTACTTCTAGGATTCTGTTCAGTAGAAGCAAGTCACCTGGGTTAGCCCAAACCCAAGTTCACCTGTGGGTGCGAATAGCCGGAGATGCAGCTCCCTGGGAGCCACTGTGGAAGTGGCCAATACAATTTTGATTTAGTTTTGCTGTTGTTTTGCTTTGAGATGGGATCTTTCTTTTTTTAGCCCTGGCTGTTCTGGAACTTGCTATGTAGACCAGCCTGGACCTGAGTTAATAGAGTCTGCCTGCTTCTGCCTTCTGAATGCTGGGATCAAAGATGTATACCATCACACCCAGCTTATTTTAATGTTTTTACACTCGTTTGTTTAGAGCATGTATGTCTGTGTGTGCCAGGGCCTGTGTGTGGTCAGAGGGCAGCTTGTAGGGGCTGTTGGTTCCTGGGCCTGAACTCAGGCACTCAGGCTCGTCAGCAAATGGCTTCCTTTGCTCAGCTATCTCACCAACTCTTGTTATTTATTTGTTTAGGTTTCTTGGAATAGGATTTCTCTTTATAGCTTTGGAGCCTGTCCTGGAACTTACTCTGTAGACCAGGCTGTCCTTGAACTCATAGAAATTTGCCTGCTTCTGCATCCTGAGGGTAGGGCTTAGGGGTGTGTGCCACCATGCTTTTCTTTTCTTTTCCTTTCCTTCTTTCTTTCTTTCTTTCTTTCTTTCTTTCTTTCTTTCTTTTTTAAGTCAGGGTTTTAATTTATAACTCTGGATGGTTTGGGACTCTCTATGTAGGCTAGGATCTCAAACTCATAGAGAATCCACAGCTTCCGCCTCCTGTGCTGTGATTAAAGGCATATGCTACCAGTCCTGATCTCTTAAAGAGTGGGCTGTCCTTGTCCTGTTCCCTTGGTACATCTCGTCCCATTGGAGGATGCTCCCTTCTCCCCTTGCATGCCCTATATACCCTTCAGAGCTCAGGAAAAGTGACGCCTCTTCCCTCCCCCATGTCAGATCAGCCTCTTAGAGACTCCGGGAAATCCCTTCCACACTTTGGTCTAGCACAGATGTAACAAGGGGCAGAGTCTGACATCTGCCTTCCAGAAGAGTGGGAACTGGGCCCCCCAGCTCCCTTCTGTGTCCTGAGCCCTTGGTTAGGAAGCTTAGTAAGTGAGACATACTGGGGAAATCTTTGACTTTAATAAGTGAGCTGGGACTTTAATAAGTGCTTCTGGCTCCTTTGTTTTCCTAACCATGCCCACCCTTTTCTTTGGTGCAGGTTAATGTCCCTCGGTGCCTGCCTTTCTCTGACGTAGGCAAGGTGAAGCAGGTGGCTTGTGGTGGCACGGGCTGTGCTGTATTGAATGGTGAGAGCCACTTCTTGCATTCCTTGAGAAGCACTGAACAGATCAAACAGGGAACAGGACAGTTTGTGTGCTTCAGGTTCCTAGACTGTAGATGCATCCCGAAGAGGGGAGTGTGGCTGTGGGAGCATCTAGTTGCAGTCATTCAGTGATTACGGGGTAGGGGTGAGATTCCCAACAGGTTAGTAGCTCATGATGTAGATGTACAGACAACCATGGGGCTTTGTCATTTTATACCAAACATCTGGATCTTGGAGATGGGGATCAGACACAGGCCCCTGTCCATGCTAGGGGGATTCTAGGCAGGGGCTCTGCCACTGACCCACACCCCAGCCCCTCACTGGGGAATTCTAGGCAGGTGCTCCATCACTGAGCCACTTGCCCAGGGTCTCATGCATGAGAAACCTGCTTTGTCACTGTGCTCTACCCTGAGCCTCGGTCCTGCACTTGTTACAGCCAGGGCTGCAGAGTTCAGTGATAAAGCACTTATGCATGAGAGCCAGATACTGTCCTTAGCACTGTATCAAAAAGAAAGAAGGGAGGAATGGGGGAGGGGTGATGAGAAGAAAGGAAAGACGGGGAAAGGGAAGAAAACTGGACATTGTGGTATAGGTCTCTGATTCCTAACACTCAGGAGGCTGAAGTGGAGGATTATAAATTCCAGGCTAGCCTGGACTATATAGCAAGACTGTGTCTTAAAATACCTGGAGCTGGAGAGATAGCTCAGTGGTTAAGAGCACTTATTTTTGCAGAAGACCCAGGTTCAATTCCCAGCACCTGCATGGCAGTTCACAATCATCCATAATTCTATTCCAGGTAATTTGATACCTGTTTTGACCTCAAAACATCAGGCACCCATATTGTACACAGATATACATTTGATCAAAACACTCATAAACAGCCGGGCAGTGGTGGCACATGCCTTTAATCCCAGCACTTGGGAGGCAGTGGCAGGCGGATCTCTGAGTTTGAGGCCAGCCTGGTCTACAAGAGCTAGTTCCAGGACAGGCTCCAAAGCTACAGAGAAACCCTGTCTTGAGAAACCAAAACAAACAAACAAACAAACAAAAACACAGAAAAAAACTCATACACATAAAATAATTCTAAATCTAAAAAAATAAAGACAAACAATCCCACAGCAAAACTCAAAATTTCTACTCCCCTGAAAGCAAGTTAAAAAGCATTTTTAAAGTGTGTGTGTGTGTTTGTATATTTGTGTATTTGTATGTGTGTGTGTGTTTTGTTTGAGACAGAGTTTTCTCTGTGGCTCTGGCCTGTCCTGGAACTATGTAGACCAGGCTGGCCTCGAACTCAGAAATTTGCCTGGCTCTGTTTCCCAAGTACTGGAATTAAAGGTGTGTGTCACCACCCAGCTCATTTCTAAGTTTTAAGAATCTGGTCAGAATGGCTTGTGTCTGGTATGGCTCCGATCAGTGTGAAATTGGAGTTGTTGGTGGGAAAAATGTCCAAGATTTTGTATGCCAGTGGGTTTTATGGATACCCTCCCCCCATTACCCTCAAGAAGTTGGTTGTTTCTGCTGAGTTTGACTTCCTCCCTAGCCAGACTCCATAGACAAGTATTTAATTTTCAACCTGCTAGCACAGTGTGTCTCTCATATACCAAGGTGATACTCCTGCCTCCACCTCCTGAGTTCGGAGATTACAGGCGTGCTCTGCCATGCCTGGTTTCTAGGGACGAACCCAGGGCTCTGTGCATCCTAGGTATGCACTCTACCAACCGAGCCCCTCCCCAGTCCCTGTAGTGTTCATGTCCAGGAGGGCTGTACCACTCACAACCACTGTTTTTGTTGTAACATAGAAGAAGGACATATCTTCGTCTGGGGCTACGGAATTCTTGGGAAAGGACCAAACCTCTTGGAAACGGCTCTTCCAGAAATGATTCCACCTACGCTCTTTGGCTTGACGGAGTTCAACCCCGATGTCCAGGTTTCCCAGATCCGATGTGGCCTTAGCCATTTTGCTGCACTTACCAGTAAGTTACCCTGCTGGGCATACAGGCCAAAATCTGTTCCTTCTCAAACTGGGACAGCTCTCAGCTTCTGTTGTCAACCTACATCCATTTATAGCCATCCATTTATCCACCCATGTTTCTGTCTGTCCTCCCCTCCATTCTGCTGTCTCTATAGCTATTCATTTCTGTCCTCTAGCCTTCCCTCCCTTCCTCATCCATCCTTCTGTCCGTCTATCTGTCCATCCATCTATCCATCCAATAGATTGATGTCTTCATGGGATAAGTAAAGAGGGAGGCCATGTCGAGGTAGTCCAGTCTGTGTTGTAAGACACATACCTTCCTTTCATGCTGGCATTTTGGTTTGGATTCTTTGTTTTGTGACTAGGCTTATTGTGATCTCTTAGGAGGAGCCTATTGAGGGAGAAGGGTTTGGTAATGGTAGTGAAAACCAGGGAGGTTTGGGCCACATACGGGTGAATGATGCGGAAATGAGTGTGCAGCGTGGCAAGTGGCCTACCTTACCTGTGGTAAAGCTCAGAGCCTCCACGGTGCTGAGGAGGGGTTCCCACAGAGGCGGCTGGCTGGAGACTGACTGGACAGGTTGTAGAGCCATGAAATAGCAAGTAGCTCCACAGGCGTCTAGACAGACCGTGGTCTTCCTCATGTTCTGCCACCACGCCTCAGCTCAGGCAGCTGCTCTGCAGTCCTGGACAGCGGTTACTGTGTGCATGTCACCGTAGTGATTCCCAGGGATTTGCTGCTTCCTTGCCCATCAAACGTCTTCTTGAGAGAAAAGCTTAACTTTTCCTTTTTTCTTCTTATCAGAGCCTAAATTTGCTTTTTCTGGTACTTTTAGTCCGCCATGTAACTGACCTCCATGCCTAACTCAAACAACACGACTCCTTTTCACTCTGAGGCTCCCACTGTGACTCTGTAATAAGCTGCTCTCTAAAACTGAAGTTTTTTGTGACTTGAGATGTGACTCGCCAGTAGAGCTTCTGCCTAGAATCCCCCAGTGAGGGGCTGGGGTGTGACTCAGTGGTAGAGCCCCTGCCTAGAATCCCCCAGTGAGGGGCTGGGGTGTGGCTCAGTGGTAGAATGATTGCCTAGACTTTGCCAGTGAGGGACGTGGCTTAGCAGTAATGCACTTTCTTCAAGGTGTAACCATTGTATTTATTAGTTTGTTCCTTTGTTCATTTTGACTCTTCTACTAGGTGAAGTTCATGAGGACAGGAAACATGTTTGTTCAGTTGCTGTCCTGTCCCCAGTACCCAGCACACAGGCATAGCCCGACATAGTTAGGAACCTAGTTGCTCTATAGCTCCTCACAGAACACACCTACACGCTGAAACTCAAGCAGAGCTGGTTGTCTTGCCTCACTGTCAGTCAGAGAGGGTAGAGCTATGGGTGGCAGCAGACCGTCAAGATGAGCAGAGAGGGCTGTGCATGGGAGCCTTGGGGTTTGCTTCACACACAGACTTGTCTCCCTAGGCTGCTTGGCAGAAGGCCTTGCCTGGGACCTGGTTTATGGATAGAACATCTCTAAGGTGCTTTTCTCTGAGATTCAGTTCAGAGGCTAAATTGAGCAGTAAGTTCTGTTTGTCCCTGACTCTTGGAAGGCCGTCCTCTTGATGATCTCCTTCTGTAGCTCCAGCCAAGCCTCTTTCTTCCTTTCTTTGCAGATAAGGGGGAGCTGTTCGTGTGGGGCAAGAATATCCGAGGGTGCTTGGGAATTGGACGCCTTGAAGACCAGTACTTCCCATGGAGGGTAAGACCATGTGGCGGGCAGGGGGATGTGGAGGGTAAGACCATGCAGGGGTGGGTTGTGGAGGGCATGCCAAGAGAAGCAAAACCAAATACAGGACAGAGTCCAGGACCTATTGTGTATTGCCATCTAGGATGGACACCAGGGAGGCTTGTGTGGAGGTGATGGGCGGGGCTGGATGTAGTACCAGCCTCCAAGTGTGCAGGCCTTCAGCCTTTCTGCTCTGTGCAGTCAGTGTATCCCAGGAACTGCTGCACCTACTCAGTGGTCCAGTCCCTGGTGAGAAGCTACCATGTGGGCCAGAGATGTGACTTTGTTGATAGAGTAGTTGCATAGCAGGCATTAATCCTTGGGATCCATCCCTAGCACCATGTAAATTTAGTGGGGTGACCCACACCCCTAATCCCAGAACTACACTTGTAGAAGCAGAAGAATCAGAAGTTCAAGGTCATCCTTAGCTAAATGGACAGTTTGAGGCCAGCCTGAGTTGTGCAAGACCCAGTCTTTAAAGATCACAATTTAGGAACATTATCAAAATCCAGTCTTTCAAGGAACTATGTATACAAACATAATGTGCATGCAGATTCCCCTGCAGACTATTGCTGGTCTTGTCTGGAGTGCCAGCACCCCCTTCACAGCCGCCCCCTCCCCTCTTGTCATCTTTTCTTTTTGAGTGTGGCCTTGGAAAACAGTGGAAACAGTTGGGTGTTGGAACAGCAAACGCTTCCCAGGCCTGTCACCTATAGTGTGAGTGGGTTAGTTTCTTCTCTTGTTGCTTTGACAAAAGCAGCTTAAGGGAGGAAGGGTTTCTTTTGGGTCTCAGTTTGAGGGTCTAGTCCATCATGGCGGCGGACATGGCAGCAGGAGCATGAGGCGGCTGGTCACATGACACCCACAGTCAGGAAGCAGAGAGAGATGGACGCTGGTGCTCAGCTCTCCTTCTCTTCTTTCTTCAGCCCAGGACCCCGGCATGTAGAGTAGGGTCATCCTCATTCAGGATGGGTCTTCCCATCTCAGCTAACCAATCTAGAACTTCCCCAAGCCAAGCCAAGGAGTTTGTCTCCTAGATGACTCTAGATCTTGTCATGTTCACAATCAGTAGTCACCATCACAGCTGGTTACCTGCTGAGGCAACTTGGCAAAGCATAGCTGCTGGGGAAGAATCCATGTCTAGGCTGCTGGAACCTGATACCTCCCTTCTCAGCACACACCCTCTTGCACTTAGTCAGCCAGAGGAATGGCGTCCTGCTGGCCGTGGGCTTTCTGATACGCTTTCCTGCTTCAGGGATGAGCCTGTCTGTCCTAGTGACCACTCTGTTGGCAGCACCCTGTTGTCCACCTTCTTGCACATTTGGTGAGCCCCAAGGGGTCATGCCAGGCAACTACACTGTCTTTTGTCACGTTTTGATTAGATGAAGGGGAGGGCTTGACAGATTCTTTAGTTTTTCATTCTTGTAAAAAAATGCCTGGGATCATCCACTTAAGAGGCAATGTTTAATTTGGTTCCTGGTTTTATAGAAGCTTTTTTGGTTGTTGTTGAGCTTGACGGCAGCCAGAGTCATCTGAGAGGAAGGAACCTCAGCTGAGAAAATGTTTCCATAACATGGTATAGGCAAGCCTGTAGGACATTTTTTAAATTAGTGATTGATGTGGAAGGGCCTAGCCCACTGTAGGTGATGCTACATAGGTTGGTGGTCTCGGGGGTATAAGAAAGCAGGCTGAGCAAGCCATGTAAGCAGCATCCTCCACAGCTTCTACCTCACTCCCTGCCTCCAGGTTCCTGCCCTGATTTCCCCTGGGGATGGACTGTGACATGGAGGCGTGGCCAAGTGAACCCTGGCCTTCCCAAGTTGCTTATGGCCGTGGTGTTGGCAATGGAAAGTTAAGGCAGCTCCAATCCCCAGTCTAGTAGGCTCCACCCTTATAGATTTCTGCCATTTCCCAGTAGCACCGAGCTGGAGATCCAGCTTTCAACACATGGGCCTTCAAGGCATACTTGAGATCCAAGCCATAGCCACAGGGTGGCGTGCGGCTCCCATAGCACAGCCCGTCTTGCACAGTGTGAGCTATGAGACCTGAGGTGGAGCCTGAGGTGGAGCCTGTGAGGTCACACATACAAGTCTTAGGTGAAGCGTGGTGCACGCCTCCAGTCCTAGCCACTTGGAAGGCCGAGGCAGGAGAATCAAGTCAGCCTGGGCTATATAGTGAGGTATTCTTTCTCTCTCCCTCTCTCTCTGAAGAAAAAACAAGACTTGCTTATCATGAAAGCAGCCCTAGGTTCAAGCTGTAGCAGCACATAAACCAAGTATAGTGGAGCACACCTGTAATCCCAGGACCTGGGAGCCAGAGGTGGAAGTAGAAGGATCCTAAGTTTAAGGTTATCTTCAGATACACAGGGAGTTTGAGGCCAGCTTGGGCTCCGTGAGACCCAGAGACCAAAAATCCCCACATGACTGGGGACAGGCTTATTGTGGAGTCATTTTAGAGACCTGAGAGACACATGCCAGGGGGCACTGGAGTCTCAAGAACCACTGCTGTTCCCAAAAGTCCTTGATGGCCATAGGTCCTGGCCAGCAAGCAGAGACCAAACAGCTTCCTGTGCTTTGGGCTCTAATGGCCTGAGCATCTAGGGAACGGCACACAGGTGCTTAAGTGCAGTGGGCTGGCTGCGGATGACCATGGCAAGGCACTTTCCCAGGGAAGGTAAATAGATGATCTCAAGGGGCCTGAGAGGTTGCTAAGAACCCACCTGGCTAGGTCATCAGGGGGCAGCCGGCCACTGCTGTTCTGGGGCAGCGTCGGCAGCTCCAGGCTGCCTCTGTCACCTGGGGCCCATTTCTGTTTGCTCAGTGGTCTGTGTGGCAGCTTTTTCCAAGGTGTTTTGTTTGGGGAGGCTGTAAGACAGCGTGGCGTGGTTCCTGCCTTCATTTGCCGTCACCGGCAGCCCCTAATGGAGATGAAGCTCCATGGTCAGCACCTGCCACTTCGGTGCTTTTAGGGCAGGCCACCTGTTGCAGGCATTCATTTCTGTCCTACTGCCCAGGCAGTCAGCTTCTCTGCAGCTGCCAGCAGGAAGGACTGCTGGATAGGGATCTGGCCAATTGATCCCGCATCCACATCTAGGTGAGGGTCTGAAGGCACAGTTATGCAGGGTGTGCCCAGGGAGCCACAAGGCTGGCATGTGCCCTTCTGCATTGAGAGCCTGTGAGAAACACAAGATTTGATTTAAGTAGTTCTCAGTAGGATGCAGGGCATAGGGTGATTGGGTTATTAGGAGGTACTCGACACCTGTGTATTTATTTATTTCGACAGGGGCTCATGTAGCCCAGGCTAACCTCAAACTCATTGTGTAGTGAGGAACTTCTGGTCCTTTTGCTTCTACCTGCCAAATGCTAGGATGAGAGGTGTGAACCACCATGCCTCATTAATAGGGTGCTGGAGATGGAACCCTGGGCCTCATGGTCATTGCTTTCCATTGTACGTCCTTTTACAGTATAGCATTGCTTATTACTATGTATGTATCATAGTAATAAATACATTACTACGATAATAGAAATAGTGGTTAAAAAAAAGAGAAAATGGGCATGGTGGTGTATACGTCAGCTTTCTGGAAACTGAGGCAGGAGAATGCTGCAAGTTCTAGGCCAGCCCAGGCTATGTAGTGAGACCCTGTCTGAAAACTAAAACAGTTCAGTGTATGGTGGCACACACCTTTAATTCCAGCACTCAGTAAACAGAGGCAGGCTGACTTTATAAGTTCGAGGCCAGTCTGGCTTGCATAGTGAGTTCCAGGCTAGCCAAGGTTACATAGTGACATCCTGTCTCTAAAACAAACAAAAGGGAGCTGGGGAGATGGCTCAGTGGGTAAAATGTTTGCTGTATCAGTATGAAGATTCGTGTTTGGGTACCCAGTGCCCATGAAAAGCTCTGCTCCACCATGTAGTCTGTAGCTCAGTGCCCCATAGCGGGGAAGAGTCAGAGACCTTGTCTCAAATAATAACGCGGGGAGTGTTAGAGGAGGACACCCGAGGTCAGCCACTGTTTCCACACTCCACACACACTGCACAGCACACACCCACGCCACACACCTCATCCACACACTGCACAGCACACACCCACGCCACACACCGCATTCCACACACACCGCACAGCACACACCCACGCCACACACCGCATTCCACACACTGCACAGCACACACCCACGCCACACACCTCATCCACACACTGCACAGCACACACCCACGCCACACACCACATTCCACACACTGCACAGCACACACCCACGCCACACACCACATTCCACACACTGCACAGCACACACCCACGCCACACACCGCATTCCACACACACTGCACAGTACACACCCACACCACACACCGCATTCCACACACACTGCACAGTAAACACCCACGCCACACACCACATTCCACACACTGCACGGCACACATCCATGCCACACACACCGCATTCCACACACTGCACTGTGCACACCATACATAGTACATTTACACAGTATAACATAAACACAACAAAAAGAGGAAGAAAAAAATAAAAAATAAATTTAGAGCCTGTGAAGGCCCACTGGGTATAGGTACTTGACACCAAGCTGGACTACCTGAATTTAATAAATCCTGTTTCCATAAGGTGGAGGGAGGGAACCAATTCCTGAAGATTGTCCTCTGACTTCAAGTGCACTGTGGCATGTGTGCACGCTTGAGCGAGAACAAAATTATAAGGATTGAAGGAACCAGCGCTCTGGGAGGCCCAGTGTAGCTCTGAAGCTTGCTTGTACTGGTAGTCTAGGGAAGGGAAGGCAGAGAAGGCTCTAAAACAGCGAGGCTGACAGACTCTGTGACAAGATTGGGAAGGAGGCTAGCCCCCTGCTGTGCTGAAGGCGAGGTCTTCCCGGAACAAAGACTGCAGACAGGCAACTTGGCTAGTTGGCTGTGGTAAGACCCTAATGTCTTTTTTTTTTTTTTTTTTGAGACAGGGTTTCTCTAGCTTTGGAGCCTGTCCTAGAACTCGCTCTGTAGATCAGGCTGGCCTTGAACTCACAGAGATCCCCCTGTCTCTGCTTGGGCTACCAGTGCCCTCCCCTAATGCCTTTTGAGATGTAGCAGAAACTCTGCCTCTCAGATGGTCATGGTGGGGGACACATGGGATCCAGCTTATGGCTGCAGATGGGGTCAACCGGTAAAGTGACAGAAGCCACTGTGCCAGTGTGTCCTTGTTCCCGCACTAGACCCACTAGGAAGAAGCCTTTCTTGCACTCTTGGGAAGTACTTGGTGACCCACAGAAAGGTCACCGAACACTCATCTGTAGACAGAAGTTTCTGTCCCACCTGGTCCCGCAGATGTCAGTTCCAAAGAAAGACATAGAGGCTTATATTAATTATAAACTGTTTGACCTATTAACTCAGGGTTATTATTAACTAGCTCATTTTTTTGAAAAGATTTATTTTATTTATTATGTATGCAGTGTTCTGTCTGCATATTTGCTTGCAGGCCAGAAGAGAGCATCAGATCTCATTATAGACAGTTGTGAGCCACCATGTGGTTGCTGGGAATTGAATTCAGGACCGCTGGAAGAGCAAGCAGTAAATGCTCTTAACTTCTAAGTCATCTCTCCAGCCCCCTATTAACTAGCTCTTATAACTTAAATTAACCCATAATTCTTGTCTGTGTTTAGCCATGTGGCTTGGTGCCTTTTCTCAGTGCAGCATTCTCGTCTTGCTTTCTCTGTGTCTGGGTGGCAACTGTGTCTGTCATTTCCTCTTCCCAGAATTCTCTTAGTCTGGTTGCCCTGCCTATACTTCCTGCCTGGCTGCTCACCAGTCAGCATTGTATTAAACCAATACAAGTGACAAATCTTTACAGTGTACAAGAAGCATTAGCCCAGAGCAATCAGCCTTTAGGCAGGGAATCTGGAAACCATTGTCACAGACAATGGTACCAGGAACATATGTGTTCTCCAGGGTCACCTCTCCAGGGTAGCTACCAGAGGTGATGCCATTGATGGGCAGGGAGGTAGGGTGGCTGTGGATTAGTGTGGGGCTGAGGGTGAGGCCCAGTAGGTGGAGTGCTTGCCTAGCACACACAGAGCCCTGGCTAGGGGCTGTCTCCAGTACCATAAAGCACATGTGGGACTCATGTCTGTAAACCCAGCACTTGGGAGGTAGAGGCAGGAGGGTCAGAGGTTCATGGTCAGCCTCAGCTACATAGGGAATTAGAACACCCAAGTCCCTGTCTCTCCCAGATGCGCTCCAGAGCCTGCTCACCCTTCCCCTCACTGTGTCCTGGGCCTTGTTTTCCAGGTGACAATGCCCGGTGAGCCTGTGGACGTGGCATGTGGTGTGGATCACATGGTAACTCTGGCCAAGTCATTCATCTGAATCTCTTTCCGGGCCCATCCCAGGCTGGCCCCAGTGGCTGAACTATACCGACAGCAACAGCTTGGCAGAGGCAGGGTGTGGCCAACCAGCAGAGCTTCTGAGGATGCTGGGAGAGGGCCAGGACCTGTGTGGAGCAGGGGGCTTACTCTGTGTCCAGTGGGGACATAATAGGAGTCTGTGGACAAGACCTTTCCCTGCTGCTGAGGCTCCTGACCTGGTGTGCTCCTGAGGAGTACCAGGGCATAAGGCCCTAGGATGGCCTGGCTCATGTCCTTTCCAGGTAACACGTGGTGCCATCTGGGAATGCATTTTGCCAGAGACACTTTTCTTAGGGGAAGTTCGTTATTCATGGCACATTGGAGACATGACAAAGCATTCAGGAGAATCTGTAGTCCTCTGTCACAACAGGACACATTTGGGCCTCTGGCTGGCCCAACTCAGCAGGAGAGCCAGCTAACTTCAGCAAGGGCCTCTCTGATCAGCTGCCACCCCACAAGCTCCCCAGGACACAGTCTGGGAGCCCAGAATGCCTTGGCTTGAGACTCTTTATGGAGCTGCCGGTGTGAGCCAGCCTACCACCATGGGTCTACAGTATCCCAGCTTTGGAGCCGTCTCTCTGCCTTTCTTTGAACAGTCCAGAAGCCCCTGAAGAAAGAAGCTGCAGGCCAAATGCTTGTGGGCTGAGGGCTGTGGAATCTTGGCTGGAGGACCAGCCTTGGAGTAGGAAGCATCAGAAACTGGGGAAATACTTGTTTTTAAGAAAACTTGCCTTTTCTTTTCAGAACAGTGTTTGAAAAGTTCGAATAAAGTCTATTTTCTGCCTTTTTAAAAATGGAGGTCTTGTAAATGTTTCACTGGATCATTTCGAGACCATAAAGGAAACAATAGAAGCCAGTGGAGAACACTTTAGAAGGCAATCCCACCTGGGATGTGTTTTGTGTGTGTGCAGTTGCATGTGCATATGGGTGTGCTTTCATGTGGAGGACAGGACAGTGTCAAGTGTCATCATTCCTCAGGTGCTGTCTATCTTATTATTGAGATGGGGTATCACTTCCTAGACTAGGTTGGCCTTGAACTCGCAGAGTTCTGCTTGCCCTTGCCTCCCAGAGTGCTGGGATTTTAAAGGCTTACACCACCATACCCAGCTCCACTTTATGTTTGGACACAGGATTTCTCCCAACCTGAAAGTTCCCAAGAAGGCTGGCCGGCCAGCCGGAGAGCCGCCCCAGGAGTCCTTCTGTTTCCGTTCCCCCAGAGCTGGAACGACAGGCACATGATGCCTTTTTTTACATGGGTTCTGGGGACTGAAGCCGGGTCGTCAGCTCGTCAGGCAGGCACTTAACCCACTGAGTCATCTCCCTAGCCCTGAGCAGACAGATTCTTCAGCTGGGGAGAGAGCTGGTGCCTGAGTCACTAATTACGACCTTTCACGCTGCCTGCTAAACCCCACCCGCTACCTGTTCACTCTACAGGTACGTGTGGGCCCCTCAAGTGCAGGCGTGGGCCAACTGAGTCATGCAGTGGAAGCATCCCTGCTTTGTGCAGCTTGGGGAGGGAAATGGACATTATACAAAATACAGAGTTTGGTAGCTGCTTGTGTGGGCTGTGGAGGAAAGCAAAGTTTGGCTCCAAATACCTGACAGCAACAACTTAAAGGATTTAGTTTGGCTCTCAGTCTCAGAGGGTTCTAATCTAGCACGGCAGGAAGGCACAGCAGAGTTTCAGGGGGTTGGAATGTGTAGTAGATATCTCTCATTTGGCAGATAGGAAGCAGCATGCAACCGGATGTTGGCTGGACTACCACCTTTAAGGACCACCCCCCAGCGGCCTCCTTCTGTTGTCCAGGCCCCACTGACCCTCTAAGGTGCCCGTCTTCCAGAAAATGCCGCCTGTGGTGGAACACACGTTCAACACATGAGCCCGTGGGGGGCATTTCAGATGGAAACCCTAACATGGAGAAGACCTAACAAGGAAGTGGGATGTGTTGGAAGGTTGCAGGTTGAAGTCGAGGGATCAACAAACAGGATATCACGGGGACCCATTGGCTGGTGTTGGAGGGGTTGGCTGTTTTGGCAGTTACAGGGCCCCTTCACCCAGGGAGGCTGAGGCAGGTGGATCTCTGTGAGTTAAAGGCCCACTTGGTTTACAAGAGCTAGTTCCAGGACAGGCTCCAAAGTGACAGAGAAACCCTGTCTCAAAAAACCAAAAAAAAAAAAAAATTATTCTTATGTGTGTACGTGTTTTGTGTGTATGTCTGTGCGCCATCTATGTGTAATGGCCATGGATGTCAGAAAGTGGCATAAAATTGCTGGGAACCAGAGCTAGAGAAAATCTGAGCTATTAAGTGCTAGCAACTGAACCCATCTCATCTGCAAGAACAGCAAAGGCTCTTTAACCACTAAGCTATCTTCCCAAATCCCTTAAATTTTTTTAAAAAATATTTTTTATGATTTTTATGATTTTTGTCTGCATGTATGTATGTGCACCATGTGTGCAGTACTCAGAGAGGTCAGAAGAGGGCATCAGATCTGGAATTGGAGTTACAGATGGTTGTAGTACTGGGTACTAGGGACTTGCTGTGGGTACTGGGGACTTGCTGGATTGAGAGATGTTTAGGTTTACAAGCACATTCCTGTCTGTTTCTATGACATGCCCAGAAACATACAGATTATGAAGGCTCTGACCTAATTAACGGATAACTAATGGATTGATGATAGCTTGACAGATCCATCATTTGTTGACGTAATAGAATGACGTAATAGATAAGAGGTGGTACTTCACTGAAGGTCACTCACTGAAGATGGGATAGCATGCCCTGGCCTTTTCCTGTCTTCCCATCTCTGCTTGGATGCCATGAACAATTCCTTCTCTACAAGTTCTTGTTGTGATGGTGTTCTGCCTCACTGAGGTCCATGATCACAGACCAAACCCACTGAAACACATCACTCTTCCCTTTAGCTTTTATTTATTTTATGTATATGGATGTTTTATTACGTGTGTGTCTGTGTACTACATGGGTTCCATACCCATGTAGAGGCCAGAAGAACTTGTCAGATTCCCTGGGACCAGAGTCACAGATGGTTGTGAGCCACCATGTGGGTGCTGAGAATTGAACCCAGGCTCTCTGGAAGAGAGCATCAGCTACTGCTCTTAACCTCTGGGTGACCTTTCCAGCCCCTTTTACTGAGATAGGGTTTCACTATGTAGCTCAGGCTAGCCTGGAACCCTCCATCCTCCTGCCTGAGCCTCCTGAGTGCTAGGATACAGACATGTATCATTTCAAGCCACTGTTTTAGGACAACTTATTACACAGCATCAGGTAGCTGATACAAACCTCCTGGCAGCTTTTGAGACTCAGGGTTACACCGGAGGGTTATCCTGGCTCCTCTAGCCACGTTCTCCAAACAATATGGGAAAGAGGGAAGAAATGAGACACGATCCTGCATAAATCAACATAAAATCATACAGCCGGCAGCCAACATCATCTTTTTTCCCCTTCATTTAATGAACACTTTACAAAGTACAAAATATACTGTCTTTTTTTTTTTTTTTAAGGGGGAACATTAGGTACTTTTTTTTTTCTCTCCATCATACAGTACACAACTCTCAAGGGTTTTGTTTCTTTGACAAAACGAAAGCATGAAGGCCCTGGAGGTGAAGAGAGTCGGACTCCAGTCCTCCCCTCACTCAAGCTGCTGGACTAGTGAAGTCCCAGTGTTGCTGGTGACCTGGGCACAACATGCCAGGTGAGGGTCAGCTGGGGCTGCGGGCAGGGCACCCACACCCGCTCCCCTGCCTCAGGATAACGGAAATGATTTTGGCATACAAGAGGAGGGCTGGGAGAGCTCTGGTCGCGCATTCCTCTCCCTACTGTTTGGGGGCTGACCCTGCTCTCACTCTTCCTGTGATACAGGTAAACTGAGGCAGTAGAAAGGGAAGCCATGCTAGGCTCTGCCCCGTGGAGACCCGAATTTTTGCCTATTGCTGGGGCCTCTAGCTTTGTGGACCCCTTTCCAAGATGAGTTCCTGGTAAGCGAGGGGTCCTCTTGTCTCCAGCCCCCCTTCCTGTGAATACTGTCTTCAGAATTGAAACCTCTACAGAGTGACATGGGTGGGCCTGGGCCAGCTCAGGCTGCCTGCATGGACTCTGCGGTCTCTGAGGGCAGAGTCTTCCCTGGGGATGCAGACAATAGGGGAAGGAGCCTATCCAATCAGGGCAAACCCCACGCTCTACCCCATCTCTCCCACCCGCCCCCACAATCTGGTTAACTCTGTGTGGCACTGGGCCGGGCTGAAGGGCCAAACACTGCATAAAACAGCTCGCAGCTCTGAGATAGGCTCTGCACATGTGTGCACACACTCATGCCTAATACAGATACACACACACACACATACACACACATGTAAATATAACCACACAGAACGCCTCCTGACACACAGGACGGAGCCACCCTGCACTTTTGACTCCCAGATTCCCTGCTCTTCTACCAGGTGCCACAAACCACCACCAAATTGATGCTCACAAGCGCCGTGGCCTTGTGCCACGGTGCCCTCAGCTCCCCTTCCCCCAGTTGAGTAGCTTTTGTGGGGAGGGTGGAGGTCACCCTGGGACCAGCTAAATGTGTCCTTCTGTTGCTTCAAATTAGGGAATAGACATGAAAAGAAAGCAGAGATGTATGAAAAGGTTAGGTCTGTCAAGTTAGCTCTACTCCATGCAACAAAGCAATGCTGATCGGCTGTTGGCCATCTCTTGGATGTCAAAATGGAGGTCTGCCATCCTTCCAAGCTATACTCTGACCCTCAGCACAAAGACCACCACTTGCAAACTGAAAGCTAAGCCAGGGGGTGGTGATGCAGACTTTTAATCCCGGCACTCAGGAGATGGACCTCGGAGTTTGAGGTCAGCCTGGTCTACAGAGAGTTCGAGGACAGCCAGAGAAACCCTGTCTCTAAAAAACAAAAAACAAAACCAAAAAACCCAAAACCCCTCAAAGCTATATCCCATCCCTGTTGGAGAGCCCTCTCTATTCCTCATCCAGGCTCCCCTCACCAAGCCAAGTGCTGACCCCACCTATGGTTCCCCAACTGCTCACAGAAGGAACACAGAAGGGTGTCTTGTGGTGCTCAATAGTCATGCCGCCAGGATCTAGAACCACCTACAAGACAAACCTCTGCTTAAGTCTGTCAGGGAGTCTGGATTAACTGAAGTGGGAAAGCCTACCCTGAATAGAAAGAAGAAAGTGAGCTGAGCACCAGCATCCATCTCTCGCTGCTTCCTGACTGTGGATGCCATGTGACCAGCCGCCTCACGCTCCTGCTGCCAAGCCTTCTCCAACACGATGGACCGGACTGCAGGAATCCCATCAAACTCAGAGTCAAAACGGACACTTCCTCCTTTCCACTCCCTTTGTCATTGCCTTAGCCAAGAAGAGCCTGTGTTGTTCCCACATCCAATCAGAGGCTCTGGCGCACACTCCAAGGGTGGCTGGGGACTTTTAAAGGTCAGCCTGGGAAATGTGGCAGGGAGGGGCTGGCAGCAGGTGGCTCAGATCTTTGACGATCCTGTACCAGACATGGGGCTGGCTGGCCGTGCACAGGCGCTAGCTCCTTCCCACCTGCCTGAGCATCTTCTGACTTCCACAGTTCCTTCCATCATCCATCATGCCACAGGGGAGCCACCTCAGACACTGCCTGACAGACAGCAGACTGAACCAGGTCACTAGAACCCGCCCATTGCACTAGGAGCCAGTGGTCTGCAGCTCAATGCTGATCCTCCAAGGAGGGTTGGAGAAGCGCGTTTCACGGGGCCAGGACTGCGAGCATGCGTGCGTGCGTGCATGTGTGTCTTCAGACACCCTGTGGAGGAAGGGAGTATATAGTTGGCAATGCTGCTGGGGTCTGGGGGAGAAGCAGATTTCTTGGGAAGCGGGCTGTGGGGCTGAGCCGTAGTTAGGGAGGGGGCTTTGTCAATGGGGACACTGGATGGTTTCATTAGCCTGTAGTGGACAGGTAGTCAAATATACAGGTGAAATTTGGCATTTTTTTTTTCTGAGACAGGGTCTCATGTAGCCCAGGCTGGCCTTAACTTGTGATCTGCTTCCATCTCCTGCATGCTGGGCAAGCACTGTCTCACTGTCCACCGAGCCATACCCCGCTCTGAGCTTTTGTAGTCTTTCAGGCAGACACAAACCCCTGGAGCCCACGATCCCGTAGCCCTGCCTAGGGGGTCTGTCTGTCTCTCCCAATACTTTACAACAGCCCATTCTCCTTCCGCTGCTAGGAAGTGGGAGCCGCTCAGCAGAGTACTTGCCTCCAACGTACTAGGCCCTGTCCACAATCCTCAGCGCTGCAGGAAAACACAAACAAAATCCCCATAGGGAACCTTGACTGCTAACTGGCATGCCACTTGGGTCACCTCTGAGGCTGGGCCAGCAGGGGGTGGAGTGACCTCCACATCCGTAAAACCAGGAGATGCCAAGAAGTGGGCAGACAGCACTGAAGACACAAGAGTAGAGCTCAATGTCACATCCCCCAGAGCTGCAGACACTGTCACGCCAGTGCCACCCACAGAACACAGAGACCCAGCTTCCTTGAAAGGACCCACTGTAGCTAAATAGTGTGTGGGGGGGGTCTCTGGAAGGCTGGTAGGCAGAACCTAGGCCCCAGCTCCTCGCCTGATGGCAAGATATGTGTTGTTTTGAGGCCTGTGGAGTCAGCCCTAGGAAGAAAGCAGGGAAGAGAACCTGAGATTCCTAAACTAGCGGGAGTTAAGAAAAAAAAAATCACCTAGGTGTGGTGGCACGCCTTTAATGCCAGCACTCAGGAGGCAGAGGCAGGCAGCTTTCTATAAATTCAAGGCCACTCCGATCTACACAGGGAGTTCCAGGACAGTCGGGGCTATAAGAGACCCTGCCTCAAGAAAACAAATAACACAACGACAAGAAATCAGCTAAGATGCCAGGCCTACAGCTTCCTAGAGAGAGGGGACTCTGGGAGGGAGGTTAGAATACAAGGGGTTCACCAGACAAAGATTTTGGAATAACCCTGAGGGAGGGAGCCACTGTCAAAAATGCAAAGAATTAAAAAAAATATCCAATTCCCCTTCTGGATCAACGTTCTCCCAAATAAAGTAAGAGCATCCAGAGCTCTAGGCTGTGGGAATGGGGTGCAGTAGCTACGAAGCGGACAATGCTGGCCCTCTAAACCTGTCCCAGATGCAGTAGGCTGGTGGTTTTGTCTCCCCTCCAGGCTGGCCTCCTGGATCCCAGGGCTTTTCCAATCACTGTATTGCCTACATATTCAAATTAAAAATCTATGGTGGCTCAAAATGTCCCCATGTGTACACACATGAGGTGGGGTCCTTGCCCGTGTCCTGCGCACACAGAATATATTAACATATATATTGCTCAAGTAATATATGCTATTTACAGAATATATCTCTATGAACATAAAACACGTATTTATAGGTGTGTACAATACACAGTTTCATCCTAGCAAGTCTAGGGGCCACACAACTCTGGGGCAGGGGACATAGGGTCAGCACACTTACACAGTGGGAAGGGATACCTGGAAGGTGGGACCAAAGGGATTATAGAGGTGCGCCCTGGACAATCAAGGCCTCGGAGGATGAGAAGAAGGGGACTCAGGGGCCTCACTATGGCCCTGTCTACTTGGCCATTTCCCTTTTGGGAGCAGAGAACAATTGGACAAGATTTGGTTGTTTTGTGAAAACGGAATCAAAAAACAAAACAAGCAAAAAAAAAAAAAAAAAAACCCCAAACCCCACCAGAGGTCATTTTGAGTAGCATGCTGGGTTCTGAGCTTCTACAGGGTTCTAGAGTAGGTCCTCCACCTGGGTATGCTCCTGTAGCCCAGAGAAGGGAGAAATGCAGTTCATACCGAGACCTGTGCAGGGGTAAACACATATTCCCTTCTCTGACCATGTTGGAGACAGCATACTACAGGCCCGAGAAAACACCCCAAGAGCCTAAGTCTGGTGGACCCTGTAGTCCTAGCTTATGGACTGCTCTTACTGGGGTGCCCTGCAGAGGATACTATGGGGGTCCTGGTGTCTTGTGCCAGAACTCTGCTCCCAATAACTCTCCTCAGAAGACAAGGCCAAGATTCTTAGGATCCATCCTTGCATTTGCATCTGTCCGGGAGAAACAGGGTGCTGCTAGGTGCTGCTGAATGCTGGGCACCCTTGTAAGACTCAAGCAGGCCCCGTGTCCTTCAAACAAAACCACTCCTTCCCCAGCCACCTGTATGCAAACAACTGAATAAAAAACCCCAAGTGTGACTTTTTTCTCTCCAAATGCTCATGACAGCTGCCTCCTAGCTATCACCATGGTCACAGACTGCTGGGTTACTTCGGGCAGGTATGTGAGCTGGGGGCCAAGGCCTCTTTGTCCCCTCCGAGTGGGGTAGAGAGATGAAGGGAGAAACTCTAGGCTGGTCTAAGTGACAGCTGGGGAGGTGGACATGGCCCAAGGCACTCCAGGCCTGGGCTGGTGGGGCTGTCCATTGCTGGGAGCGAACGGAGTCTTTGCTTGCCCGTGTTGGGTCCAGGCAGAGCGAACAAGGGACAGATAGAAGCTGGTGCTCTAGGCTGGTGGGAAAGGAGGGGTCCTTGGATTCTGTCCTCCTCCAAGGTGGCTCTTGGTGGAGGGTGATCCAGGATCCCTCTTGGCAGTCGTAGTGGGAATCAACACAGGCCCCGCGTGGTCAGCAGGTGGGGTCTAGGGTCTTGGGTTGTTTCCCTCAAGCTTGGTGGTAGGGGGCCCACTGCCACTGTCCGAGGCTCACTGACCATTATGACCTGAGGGTGGCCTGCTGGCCTCCGTCCTGAGGGAACCAGCCCCTGAGCCTCTGAGATTAGAGCAGCAACCATACCATTCATCCTGAGGGGTTCCTCACGGGGGCTTCCTCAGCTCTGTACACCCACTCTTGTGGCACCGACTTCCTAGGATGTCCCTTGGTGCATCAGGACCCCAATCCCAACGTCTTGTGGGCGGTGCCAGCTTCCTTTGGTGTTTGCTGGGGGGTGTATGTGAGGCCTTGGGCTCTCTCCAAGCCCCCTGGGGTGGAACTTGGGGGAGGAAGATGGGCACGCCCCCACTGGGGGGAAACCGAGTCATTATTGAAAAGGCTGGGGATTCTGGAAGGCTGGAGGTGGATGTGGGGGCGGCCTTGGTTTGGATCCAGGCCTGGAGGAGTCAGGAACCAGGGGTGTGTCCCAGATGCCCTTTCCGTCGGGTCCCAGGGCCGATCTTTCAGTCCGTAGGGAAATACTGCAAGAATAACCTTCGTGGGGGGAAAGGGCCAAGTGGACTGCAGCTAGGAGGAGCCCAGAGATGAGCCTTTCCTAATGTTTCCCTCCTTGACTGACCTTCAGGGCATGGATAACCCCGCTGATGTTCTCTTCTGGAACCTAGAGGGCAAAAAGCGAAAGAGAAAAAAAGTGCATTAGCCCAGGAACCTGTTCCCTACCTGTGTAGTCCCTGCCTGCTCCCAGAGACTACTCACCAGTGCATGGTCGAACTTGAAAGTACTGATGTAGTATGCCGGGATGTCTGCAGCTGCCAAGGGCTCAGAGATCTGGGCTACAATTCCACACTCGTCTAGGGAAACACAGATGCTTAGAGCCTAGGCAGGGGCTCTACCACTGAACCACGCCCCCAGCCCCTCACTGGGGGATTCTAAGCAGGGGCTCTACCACTGAGCTACATCCCAGCCCCTCACTGGGGGATTCTAGGCGGGTGCTCCCAGCCGTTCACTGGGGTATTCTAGGCAGGTGTTCTACCACTGAGCCACATCCTAGCCCCTCACTGGGGGATTCTAGGCCGGTGCTCTACCATTGAACCACGCCCCAGCCCCTCACTGAGGGATTCTAGGCAGGTGCTCTACCACTAAGCCACACCCCAGCCCCTCACTCGGGGATTCTAGGCAGGTGCTCTACCACTGAGCCCCCTCAGCACTCACTTTAGAATTCTAGGCAAGCATTCTACTGCCAAGTCTCGCTTCTAGCTCCAATGTCTTAATATTTCAGCTGGGGGGGGGATAAGAGCCCCCCTCATTGGTCTCCTGAGGCCTTCATATACTCGTCATACCACAGGCAAGGGATCTGTCAGAATGGGAACTTCAGGCTCTTTTTAGCATCGGTCTCCTTCTATGGATTACCACGTAAGTGTGGAGCTGGCCAGGTACCCCAGGAACGACTGCATGGATCCCTGCCTACAGGTGTCGGACCCCATGGGCTCACCAAATCCAAGGGGCTGTCCTCCTATCCGCACCATCTTCCAGAGCTCTCCAGATGCACTCGTGAATAGCAAGTGACTCGGGAACCTTTAAAGGAGGAAAGAGGACTCTGAGGCTGGTGCTGACTGGTGCTCCCCCAGCTCTGGGGAACCTTCTCTGCTTGGGGGCGGCACTATAGGGCCAGAGTGACAGAGTGGCTGTTCCTGGGGTGGGAAAGAGCACAGGCTCCAAGGATATGTCAGTTCCACTGGGGTCAGTGAGGGAAGGCAATGGGACTCAGGAGGTAGCTGGCTCTGGGACTGTGGTTCAAATCTTCACTTTGGTACCATCATGCTGTGGACCTGGGCTGACCCCTGCACCTATAGGAACATCTCCAATGAAGGGAGTAGGGCAGACTGAGTAGGAAGAAAATACATGCTCCCACCCGGGCCCCCTTAACATCCACACAGGGCCCTGCCCACCTCTGCTGGGTTTGTACATCCATCACCAGTGAGATGTAGCCCTCAATGAGTGAGAAGGAGAAGAAGCGGATGTGGCCACAGTCGTCACTGGCAGCCATGGGGTCCTTCACTCTGGGGATCAAGAGGCAGCTGTGAGGGTGTGGCTTCTGCCACATCCTCCATGCTATCTGTCACCCACCAGTCTGGCAGGAACGGTTGTCCTGCCTTGTGTCGTGCCTTCATCAAAAGCCCATGACTCAGGGAGTCATCGACCCCGAATGTTACATTACTGACCTGCCGGGTAAGATGTGACCTCTGGTGCCATAGCGGCGTGACAGTTATCAGGACAACCAACCACTTTCTGCTTGAATCTAGGACCTGCTTCACACGGGGGAAATTCATGTTTACATGTAAAATTCATGTTTACATGACCATGTTTACATGTACTATAAGCCGGGTCAAAAGGCTATGGCTTGGGAGGTCACAGGCCCTAGGGAAAAACCTATTGCCATTCTGCCTTCTAGATATTTATATTCAGACTGATGGATTAGGGCCGCTCTCAACCGCAGCCAGAGAAGCATTCTTTCTCCATCAGGCGGCAGTGAACATACAGACTTACCTGGCCAAAGTGCTGGGAGGGGCTGCTGAGTGTTCAGCTCTACATGGGACCCCGGCCCCACCACCAAGGCTCAGAATCCATCATGAGAGAGAGGGTGGAAAGACCGTAAGAACTAGATGATAGGCACACACGTCTCCCCCTTTAGACTGGGTTCTTGGGTAGAACAGTGCCTCTCTCCTCAGACTGGGCTCTGTACTGGCTACTTTTAATGTCAACTTGGCACAAGCTGGAGTCACCAGAGAGGAAGGACCCTCAGTTGAGGAAATGCTGCCATGAGATCTAGATGTAAGGCGTTTTCTCAATTCGTGATCAACGGGGGAAGGGCCCAGCCAAACCAGCCCTCGGTGGGTGGTGTCATCCCTGGACTGTCAGTCCTGGGTTCTGTGAGGAAGGCTGAGCAAGCCAGGGGAAGGAAGCCAGTAAGCAGCACCCTCTCCGTGGCCTCTGCATCAGCTCCTGCCTCCAGGTTCTTGCCCTGCTGGAGTTGCTGTCCTAAAGGCCTTTGATGATGAACAGCAATATGAAAGTATAAGCCAGATAAACGCTTTCCTCTCTGACTTGCTTTTTGATCGTGGCGTTTTTGATGCAGCAACAGAAACTCTGAGTAAGACAGGCTCCTCGGTGGAACCATACCTCTTTCCTCAGACTTGTTTCTAGGGCAGATCTGTGTCTCCCCTTCAGATTAGGCTCCTGGGCAGAACGTGTCTCCTCCTGCAGATCGGACTTAGGGGTAAAATGAGGTCTCTGCCCTCAGAGCTCCTGGATGGGGTGGTATCTCCATGTCTACTCCTTACCCCAACACCTACCCATTGGAGTAGAACATCACATCCATGAGAAGCGTGGCGACGGCGGGCAGCGTGTCGGGGTCCAGGCTGGTGACACAGAACCTGTTGCTAGGGCTGGATAACGGGTGGATGACTGGCCTCTTGACTGAAAGAACATAGGATACAAGTATTAAGGCCAGAGTAGCGCTTTTGTGTACAGGAGTTGGACCAAGCCCCCGACTTTGTTCATCACAGCCCATGTGGTTTTATTTCACCCCCAGCACACACTGCACTGATCTTAAATTTCCCTTCAGGGGGCTGGAGAGATGGCTCAGTGGTTAAGAGCACTGACTGATCTTCCAGAGGTCCTGAGTTCAATTCCCAGCAGCCCTCTATAATTGGATCTGGTGCCCTCTTCTGGCATGCAAGCATACATGGAAGGAATGTTGTATACATAATAAATAAATAAACCCTTAAAAAAATTTCCCTTCAGGACCCTGGGCTTCTGTGTAAGCTGCTTAGCTGCTGAGAATGTCCTTCCCAACAGCCACCACCTGGCTCAGCTCCCAGTGCTTACGCTTCTGCTCCACGGTACCCCCGATAGGTAGCCACCCTGACAGAGATGCGAGCCATCTCTGGCCACTGCTAGCCACCCCACCTAGAACCCAGTGAACACCAGGTGGACTCTAGGAGTCGGGCTTTCTGCTGGGGACACGCCCCTCTCTTCCAACTTACCCATCTTGGGCTTCACAAAGCCATTGGTGATGCTGAGATTCTCGGCTGCTACCGTTTCTCCATTGACAACCCGAAGAATGGTGAACTCCGAGGACAAGGTGTGAGTGACGAAGGGCAGGTCACGCTCGCGCACCTGAGGACGGGAAGAAGAGTACCTGAGCCCCAGCTCATCCCACCTCCTGCCATAGTGCACAAGGCCGGGGCGAGAAGAGCAGCGGACGGGACAGGAGGAGAGTGCTGGAAGTGGTGCGCGCGCGCAGATGGGACAGAAGCGTGCTGGAAGTAGTGCGCGCGCGCAGACGACACAGGAGAAGAGTGCTGGAAGTGGCGTGCGCGCGCGTTAGAAGGAGAAGGTTAGGAGCGTGCACAGCCGGACTCTGACTGTATGGGAGCGTGCATAACATAGCTCTGACTCACCAGGATGAAGTCAGTCTGATAGGTGGACAGCATAAACACGGAGATGTTCTGGTCTGCCAGCGGGGCGATGACAGACTTGGCGATCTTCGTCACACCGATGGGTTGGGAGCTGGAGAAGCTGCCGCCACCAGACACTACATTCAGGGCCAGCCAGGTGGCATCTGCCACACTCAGGTGCTCGGAAGAAGGCAGCTCTGCAGGGAGCAGGGGACACAGATGATGATGTTGGTCACTGCCTGGAGCCCAGGTATTGCCAGGTTGGCTGGTTGGAGAGGTAGGCAGAGGTGTGGGGATTGGCTGAGACCCTAGAGATGGTCTTGCTTGTCTTTAGGCCTCAGCTTCCTCATTTAAACATTTTTATTAATTTATGTGTATGTGTGTGTCCTATGTGGTTATATGCATACGAGTGCAATTACTGAGGAGGCCAGAAGAGGGCGTTGGATGCCCTGGAGCTGGAGTTACAGGCATTTGTGAGCCACTAGACATTGGTGCTGGGGAGCAAACAGAAGTCCTCTGCAAGCAAGTGCTTTTAACTATTGAGTCATATCTCCAGCCCCCAGTGTCCTCATTTAATCAACGGGAGAGCTAAAAGGTCCTTTTTTTTTTTTTTTCGAGACAGGGTTTCTCTGTAGCTTTGGTGCCTGTCCTGGAGCTAGCTCTTGTAGACCAGGCTGGCCTCGAACTCACAAAGATCCGCCCGCCTCTGCCTCCCGAGTGCTGGGATTAAAGGCGTGCGCCACCACCGCCCGGCTCTAAAAGGTCCTTTTAAGGGAAGGCTAAGCAGGTGATATTCTGGATGGCTTATGATGCTAGGTAACTCAACGGGACCTGAAGCACTTGCCAAATTGTTGTTTTATCTGTCTCTAGCCTTAGTGTTCTCCACTGTAAAGGACAGTTGGCAATGCCTTCATGATTTATTGCTTTATTTTATGTGCATGTTGTCCACGTTTGTGTGTGTATCACATGTGTGCCTGATGCCTGTGGAGGCCAGAAGAGGAAGCTAGATTCACTGGAGCTGGAGTTAAGAGATGGAAACAACCATGTGGGTGCTGGGAATCAATACCCAGTCCTCTTAACATCTGAGCCAACTCACCAGCCCTGAACTCCTTTTTTTTTTTTTTTTTTTTTTTGAGATAGCGTTTCTCTGTGTAAGAGCCCTGGCTGTCCTGCAACTAGCTCTTGTAGACCAGGCTTGCCCCAAACTCACAGAGATCTGCCTATCTCTGCCTCCTGAGTGCTGGGATTAAAGATGTGTGCCACCACCGCCCAGCCTGAATTCCCACTTTTTAAATTAAAAATTTAATCTGTTTTTAAAGATTTTTGTCTTTATAAACTAAACCCCCACTTTTATTTTTAACATATATAGGTGTTTGCCTGCATGGATGCCTATATACACCACATTTGTGCCTGTTGCCTTAGGAGGCGAGATCCCCTGAAGGGGGTGATTTCATGGGACTGGAGTTCGTTACAGATGGGTGTGAGCCGCCACATGGGTGCTGGGAATGGAACCCAGGTCCTCTGGAAGAGCAGCCAGTGCTCTTAACTGCCGAGCCATCTCTCCAGCCCCAGAGTTTATTTCATTTTTAATTGCGTGTGCACATATGAATGCAGTTGCCCTCGAAGGCCTGAAGAGAGCATCTGACTCCCTGGGAACCAGAACAACGGACGGTTATGAGCCACTCAGTGTGGGTACAGGGAACCAAAGTTGGGTCCTTTGCAAGAGCAGCAAGTGCTCTTAACTACTGAGCCATCTTCTAAGCCCCTTACTTATGATTACCACGTGTAGCCCTGTGTGGCTATGAGGTATCCGAGTGGCTGTGCACGCCCAGGTGTGTGTGTGTGTGTGTAGAGGTCAGAGGAGAACCGTGTGGAGTTGGTTTTTCTTCTTCTATTTTCACATGACTGAGTTCAGGTCACCAGGTCTGCACAGCAGGCAACCTTACCCGCCAAGTCAACTCACCACCCCCACCTTTTTTGGGAGGGGACAAGACTGGCCTTAAACTAGCTATGTAGTTGAGGATCCCTGTGCCTCCTCCGCCTCTTGATCACTGGGATGACAGGCATTATGCCACCACTCAGGTTTCTGCAGGGCTGGGCAGGGAACCCGGGGCTTTGTGCACGCCAGGCAAGCACTCTGCCAACTGAGCTCCAGGCCAGGAATCCCAACTTCTCTCAACCTTTCTGTGTGTCGTATGCTGTTAGCATGTTAGTCACACCTGCATACTAGACTTAATCTGGAAAAAGAGCCTGAATCCAGATGCCTGAATGGCACGGTCCTGGGTCCCATCCAGCAGGGTCAGGCTCCAAGGAGTCCTCCTTGGAGATAAGACAGGGCATGAGTTACAGACACCCAAATGCTGTGGAGCTATATTTTTATTATATATATGTTTATTATGTGTGTGTGAGCGTGCGCATACATACACACACTTTATGTGCATGAACACCTTTATGCCAGAAGAGGGCATCAGATCCCACTATAGATGATTGTGAGGCACCATGTGGTTGCTGGGAATTGAACTCAGGACCTCTGAAAGAGCAGCCAGTGCTCTTAACTTCTGAGCCATCTCTCCAGTGTAGCTATATTTTTAAACAGAAACATTCCCTTCTGGTGGGAGGTTCTGGAAAATCCAGGAAGTCAACAACAAAATGAGGATCTGGGCATGGTGTCATTGACCTTTAATCCTAGCATGTGGGAGGCAGAGGCAGGTGGATCTTTGTGAATTCACGGCCAGCCTGGTGGTCTACAGGGTAAGTTCCAGAAAGCCAGGATTACATCGTGAGACCATGTCTTGTTAAAACACTACAAATAAAGACTACCCAAACCCCAAATCTCATAGTGCTCAGGAAACTTACAAGACTCAGCCCCTGAAACAGTTGCTGGGCAAAGGAGGCTCTCTGGAGGCACTGCCCTTGGGTTGTGCAGGGAGCTCCCGGGCTGCAGC